>NC_041390.1:555568787-555603932 GCF_002162155.2 Triticum dicoccoides | reverse complement strand
ATGAGGAACTCGTAGAATCTTTGGTGGACCGCATCAGCGATCTCCTGGATGACATCCTTGGGGAGACCATCTTGCTTCTCCCCACCAAGGATTGCTGTTGCACACAAGTCCTCTCAACTCGGTGGTGCCCTCTATGGCGCACCGCGCCCCTCAATCTCGACTGTCATCAGATATCTGTCCTTCCTGAATTTTATGTCCTCAGAGCCATCATCTCCTCTCACCAGCAGGGCCCCATTCAAAGTTGTCCATCTCGTGGTTTTCCTCCTCTCTCCACACCGCCACCTTCGCCCGGTGCCATCTACCAAATGACCTGGTACAAATGCTAACTTTGACTCCCACTACTAAAGAAACTTTCGCTTGTGGTGGTTTATCTGTCGAAGGACTCACTGCATAGCATCATCCACTCCAGTTGCCCTGCCCTGGAGCACTTGCTGATTGTTTGGGAATAGAAATCCCTATCACTTGTCTCCAAATAAAGTCGCCTCACAATAAAAGCATTGGAATTTGTTGTGAAGGACATCACCTCATCATCAAAGATGCCCCTTCACTTCAAAGGTTGCTCCTTCATTATTGTTATAAACCTTCGCAAATAATTGTCGTCTCTGCGCCCAAACTGGAGACCTTGGGTGTAATTAGTGATCTGTTTAATGATCACAACAAGTTGGTGTTTGGCTCCTCACTTTTTCAGGTACTGTATAGTATCATCTACACATTTGTAATCATAAGCTGCATTTTTCATTTATGCGCATAAGTTTTATATCATCTTGGAGTACACTTTGGGTACTAGTATTATGTTATATGCTCAATGAAGAGTTCGTCCATGGATAGCCTACCAATGATGTTGGATTCTGTCAAGATCTTATATATCGGAATGTTTAGTTATGATCTGAAAATAATTATTGGCTTGCTGTGATGCTTTCGATGTCTGGAGAATTTATATATAAAGGTGATGATTTCATGCACATTGAAAGCACATATAAATTGTACTAGAGTTAACCGTGCAGCTCGCTCTTTCGACATACTCTTTTTCAGACCTTAACTGTTTTCAATCTTCATGTCTACTTAGGCACTAACACATGGAGAAAAACATATAACCAATCGGTGGCGTAATAAGCACCAGGATTTTCTCAGTTCTCATGACATTCGTTTGAGGACAATAATGATGGAAGGATATGCATCCAACTAGGCAAACAGAAGCTTTGTCACATTCTTCATGTTGAATGCGAGGTTACTATTGTCCATGAGGCCTAAGTTTTCCAACAAGAGATTTCTCATGGAGGGACATGTTGAACAGCAAAAAAAGAAGTTTCGGGTGGACAATGGGCTTCTGAACGTGCTTGGCTTCTATTTACAACAACTTGTAGTCATCCTCCAATAATTTTTTTTGCACAGGATGTTGATTTTATGGACCAGACCGATCTATTTGTTTGTGACTGCGAAAAAGAGTGGTTGGGTTAGATGTTATTGCCATGTTCAATCTGGGTTTTGTCTAAATTTGATGAACAGTTAATCCTTGGCCTTTTTGTACCATTTGTAAGCTTGAGTTACATGTTGTTGCCCTCGTACTCCCCTCCGCCTGCCACCACACTGATGCATCTTCCACGGCTCATGTCCGTTCCCATCCGAGGCCTCGCCACCGTTCTCCGCCTTGGTTCGCTCGTTGTGCCCGCTGCCGTCTGGCATTGTCAACATGGTCAACAACTGAGAGGAATCAGGAGATGACTGTACGTGGAGAGGCTGACAGTAGGGACCCACCAGGGTCATTGCATTACGCAAGTAGGTGCCTCGTTATTACAAGCCAAAAAATACTTCCTCCTAATTGTTTGACAACTAGGTCCCATACCATTGTCAATGTATTCAATAAACGAGAAAATTACACAACAAGCGGATAACACTAGGGACCCAGCAGCTCGCCCAGTTGTTTTTTAGTTTTAGAGACGGAGCTCAACTGCGCGTTGTGCGGGGGATGTGGCCCGTCTAGCCCAGGCTTACGCTTTTATTTAAGCACATGACGAGCCCAGTTGATATCTTTTTTCTTTCTGAAAATGGCTAGCCTAGTTCTTTTTTTTGGAGAATACCCAACTAAGGCCTACTTGCTTTTCTCAGCCCTGCTAGGCTGCAAATCTTTCAAGACGAGGAGGGATGTAAGTAGTAAGAAATGAGCTTCCCCAGAAAATGGGCTATAAGTTGCAAGAAATGGGCTATAAATTTTTAAACCAAAGCCAACCGCAATTACATTCAAATATCATTTTTTCTGAATTTCTCTACTCTTATAAAAAGCAGAGTTGGTGATGATGGTGTGCCTGCCATCCTGCAATATAGGCCGTCCGATCTATATCTAATGGATAGGAAGGAAACTATGACAATTTACCCGCACTCTTCTCCACATTTGCAGATACGGCCTTCCCTCGTTCATCCTTTTCTCCCATAAGATAAACTACTCATACAAATGCATCTTGATGTTTCGTGCAACGCACGGGCATCTTGCTAGTCAAGATTTTACATTTCATTCATTCTTTGTGGAGAATTTTTTTGATATAATTTTTTAAAAATTATTTTTAACGTGACTCGAAATTTCGTGATTAAAAGAGTTCGGACCCCACTGAAATATGAAAAAAATCATTGAAATTTTTAGCAGTGCCCAGAATATGGTCTGTAATGCTAATAAAAAGAACATGGGCTTCAAAATATCCTTAAGAATTAGCAAATGGGCTATAAATTACTGAAAATAATGGCTAATGGGTTGTATGCTGTTTTCCATAGATTTGGAGGCTAACTTCTGGGTCTGCTAGGTTGACGATGAAGCTGTCTAAAAAAATTGACGTGTGCGTAAGGCTTTCTGAACTTAGTCAACACGGAGCAGTGACTGTTGGATGTCCATCCAACGGCCGTCATGCTTCCTCAATCTCTGATCTTCCTGCTCCAGCCGCCCAAACCAGCATCAACGGGACTGCCTGCTCCCTCCTCCTGTGGTCGGTTGTGCTGCCGCCAGGCCATCGCTCTACCCACCCACGCATCATGTTATTTCCCGGCGACGTCAGCCTCACCCCGCAGCCGAGCATCCGCTGTTGTGGCTTCGCTGGCTCTAGGTCGTTCCCTTCCTGGGCCTCGCCCGCGTCCACCATGTTTGTGCTCTCGGCGCGGCATGATCAACATGGTCAACAAACAACATCCATCGGAAGAGTGATGTAAGTGGATAGGCTGACAGTAGGGACCCACACAAGCAAGTGTCTCCTTATTACGCGCAAAATAATGATTCCTCCACCTGACAGCTGGGACCCATCAGAAGGGCCTCTGTATTTCGCGAAACAAACATTCCTCCCGCTGACAGCTCGAACCCACCAACTATATCTTTGCACACAAGGAAGTGCCTCCTTATTACGCACAAAAAAATGAATACCCCCTGCTAGCTGGGACCCACCATAGTCGGAGGCTGACTTGTGGGCCTACTAAGTTGACGTGGACGGAGGCTTTGTCAACTTAGTCAATATGAACGATTCTAGCTCCGGTGACCATATGATGTGCATCCAACGGCCGTAGTGCTTCTTCAATCTCTGGTCTTCTTGCTCCAACTGCCCAAACTAGCGTCGGTCGTGCCGCCTGCTCCTACCTCCCGTGGTCGGCTCTACTGTCGCGCAGGCCTCACCGCCCCACTCTACTCCAACCTCTGTCCAGGCCATCCCTCTGCTCACCCACAGCCCCTGTTATTCCATGGCGACGGCAGCCTCACACCGCAGTCGAACCAGTCAACCCTCGTACCCCTCTCTGCATGGGCATCCACTGTCGCTTCTTCCCCGGCTCTGCGATCATCCCCTTTCTAGGCCTCCCGTCGTCCACCGCCTTGGTGCTCTCGGTGCGGCGTGGTCAATGTGGTCAAGGAACGACTTCCATCGGAGAGTAATGTACATGGAGAGGCTGACCGCTAGGTCCACGGTCGCAGCAAGGAAGTGCCTCCTTATTACGTGCAAAATAATGATTCCTCCACCTGACAGCAGGGACCCACCAGACAGGCCACCGTATTTCACAAAAAATGCCCCCCTGACTGCTAGGACCCACCAGCTACATCTTCGCACGCAAGGAAGTGTTTCCATATTACGGGCAAAAAATATGATTCTCCCCCCTGACAGCTGGGACCCACCAGCTATATCTTCGCACGCAAGGAAGTGCCTCCTTACCTCCCTGACAGCTGGGACCCACCCGGTCGAACCATACGTAGGGTTGTCTATCTGGTCGCGAACGTGTACGTACATAATAGTCGATCGGTCTGTCTGCAGGCTGCAGCGATGAACTGTGGCCGAGTAAGGAAGGGCACGTGTCATAGTAGAGGCGCAGACATAGCATGTCACGCAGTCTCATCAATATTGTGTACACGTACGTACAGCTATGGTGCAAGAAAGTAAATACGAGCACATACGTACATACGGGCGGGGTCTCGAACGCCTACTCACGCATACGTACGGCCAAGGCTCATGTACATGGAGAGGCAGCGGAGAGCAGCGACGGCGTCCTGTTCATCGGCAGCCAACCGGCTAGGTCGAACGGAGAAACTGTGTCGTGTTCATCGGGAGGCAACAGAATGCGTCCTGTTCATCGGGAGCCAACCAGATTGGATGGAACAGCCAAAACGAGGCCTGGCGTACCGCAGAACGAAGGAAACGACCTTCTCTTCGACCGCCTATGGTCTGAACGGGATCCTGTTCATCGGGAGGGGTCTAGCGTACCGCAAAACAAAGGAAACAGACTTCTCTTCGACCTCCTACGGTCGAAACAGGGTCCTGTACATCGGGAGGGGTCTGGCGTACCGCAAAACGGGACTCCACTGGCTACTCTTCATCCACCGTCAACCTCCTCCAGCCTCCACCTGCTACTGTTCATCGATGGCATCTCCCTCCTTCCTCCATGGGGTCCTATTCATCCAGCCTCCACCGGCTACTATTTTACCAGCCCTCCATAGGGTCCTGTTCATCCAGCCTCTACCGGCTATTGTTCAACCAGTCCTCCACATGGGGTCCTGTTCAACCAGCCCTCCACGGGGTCTTGTTCATCCACCCCCAACCGGCTCGGGTGTGTGGCGGCCTCCTCTCGAGCGGGGTCCTATTCATCCAGCGGCAACGGCCTCTACTACCACGGGGTCCTGTTCATCCACCCCCACTGGGAACTGTTCATCCAACCCCCAACAACGCTCACTATTCATCAACAGGCAGCAGGTTCGATCAACTTCAGTTAGCAGCAGTAGCGAAGGAATCGCTCGATCGGGTTCAGTTAACAGCCAGGGATCGGCCGATCGCTCAGGTTCAGTAACACGTAGCCAGTGCAATCGCTCGGGTTCAGTAAGCGAACGCCTAGCTTGGGTTCAGTTAGAGCCCAACGCCTCGCACAGGCGCACGTAGTGTACGAGAGAAGCGCGCAAACCTCCATGCATCGCTTGGACCCAAACACCCACCATAACCGGGAACTCCCCGAAATTTTCCTCGCCCTCGCTTCTACCACGGTTTTTCCCGTCATGGACGGCCCAAAGAATGTCATGCAGCTGCGTCTCTGGCCCGCCCAGGATGAAAAGGCCATTTTATGTCATGATTTTTTGTCATAGAAGTAGGATCCCACCACATCTATGATGATACCGGGTTTTGTCACAATTATCGTCATAGAAATGTCATAAGCATGACAGAAAAAAATGTTTGGCCCAAAATGTCACGGATGTGTCTTTTTTTTGTAGGGACTAAAGGCCCAACTAAACTTTGGGCCAAATATAGGCCCGTGTTTGTGGGCCTGGCACAAAGTGTGAAGGCCCAAATGGCCTTTCAGGCCCAAGAAAGTTGCAGGCCGACCCAATTGTGGCCCACTAAAATGCAGGCCCATTAGAGGCGAATGTTTCGGCCCGATCGACTATATCAGATTTTCGCCATTTTTTCCAGATAGCGAATGATGGCATATACGGTAACTAGTAGAAATTAGGAACAAACATAATCTATAGCATAAAGAAATTACGGCATAGTAACTTAGAATAAACCTACACTATACAATACATGATTTATGGTATATTATATCCATTGGGCATCGAACTTCGCCACCAGTGATCATAAAGCGCAACGAAGAAGCAGATTACAAAAACTGGGCGCCATTGCAGCGTAACAAAATTATAGTGAACCAAGACCACTTCCAAGACAGTTCAAGAAAGGTTAGCCTTGCGCGAGAACTGCTTCGCAAGCTGCTGAGCAAGGTTGTGAGACCGGCCTAGCATGTCGGTCATAGCTTCTAGGTATAACTATTTAGCAATGAGGTTCTCATTGGTGTTCTCTGCCATCTTTCTTAGATATAGGACTTCAAGTCGAAGTTGAGTTGTAGAATGCCTTTCTGCTAGAAATTGGGACTAAAGAAGTCAAATTGATTCAGACAGCGAATTCTGTGAGCTTGTATGACTGCTAGTCTCAAGTAACTTGAACATTGCATCAAGACAAGACTTTGGGGTTGTCTCGCTATATTCAAGATGTTTTGCCTTCTTTGTTGCAATATATGTTGGGTTTGTCTCACAGCCTTCAGCAGACTTGTGCATGCCATCCGGCATATCACCCCGAAACAAACAGAGAGATGACAGGTTTTGCACGTGTATAAACAAAGATGGTAACTGTGCTGTCAATTCCATCCAATTTCAAATTAGAAAATAAAGAGTAACTTCAAAATATCAATAGCATACTTTGGCATTGTTCATCATGCGGGGAGTTTCACCACACTACCGGATTACCATGTCAACAAAACAAGCATAGATGAAGGGTAAAGACAATCATTGTATCTATTTTGGTTAATGTGCATGGCACGTTGTTCAATCATCAGCCACATGGTGCAAACATGGGCTGCTTCACCACACACTGGATTATAGATCCACAAAAACAAGCATACATATACGGAGTATTGAGTAATGTGCATGGTATGAATAAGGAATTTGGTTTTACAAGTAAAACTTGGAACTTACAGTTGTTGCGAACATGCATTTTGATAGAAACAACAAACTAAACAGAAGTTGACGATAAGGAGTATGAGGAAATTAAACAGCAGTTGAGGATAAAGGCTTTAGAAGGACTGACTTACATTAAGAGTTAACACCGGCTTTATAATGCCCTTCTCCATGTCAAGGGAAGGATAACTCAAGAATTTCAGCACATAATCTTCTTCGTAAGCATTGCCTGTACTCTACATTTTGTAGAGAGTAATTATAGATATGATAATACTGGAAGGGATAGAGGATAATGAAGATAAGATGCAGATTGATGCTAAATAATCAACTACTAATCCCTGGAAGTACAAGCGCTATAGGACAAAATGTACTAACAAGAGCAATGGGCTACACTTCTGCACTGGCATTGTCTATGTATTCAACTTTTTGGTAAGATTAAATATAGATATGATATTTTTTAGTAAGTGGTGGGCGAGGGAGATAAGATGCAGAATGATACACAATGAACTAATCCCTCTTCCCATAATATAAGAGTGTTTTGAACACTGGTGTATTGTACAAAACGCTCTTATATTATGGGACAGAGGGAGTAGTTGTTAATGTAAGTACAATAATAGACGACGTTCAATCCTTACAAGAGGACTGCAGAGCTAAACCTCTTCAAAAGCATTGGGTTGATTCCAAATTTATGTAAAGAGTTGATACAGATCTTATAATGTCCACCAAATGGAGGATAACGAGGCTAACATGTGCAGTGATGCTACATAATCAACCAGCTATGAAAGTAAGTATGGTCATACAGGGCAAGAGGTACTCACAAGAGTAATGTAGTGTGCAGTATAGTTGCAGATTTTGTGGTCCCTTGAGAATGAATGTTCTTTTGCAAACAGTTTTTGTACAAGTGAGACGTTAAGGCACATGCAGAAATGTAGTTCAAATTGTGATGTGATATCATAGACAGTACCTTACGCTGCAGATGAGACCGATGTGTAACAAGATTATTCCAGTCACTGTCTGATAAATGTAGCCCCGGAGACTTTACAGAAAATTCATTTAGAGGCTTGCCATCGAAGTGCGCTTGCCTCAGGTAGGAACGATACTTCATCAACGAGTTCTTGAAAAGCGCAACCAACCCTTGCTCGTCTTGACTATCTAGTTTGGTCCTCACCTATTTAAAAGAATGAAATCTTGTGTCTTCTGTCAGCAGAAAAATATGCAGTAATTACCATGAATAACATTAGTACATTACTTATGCGTAAGTTGCGGAGGAAGATTGAAAATTGTTCTTTGTCTGTGGTATAATCTTTCCATTAAGGAAAGATGCGCACAAAGTTCCTCACAACAATATAAGCTTCATATTCTAAACTGGGAAGAAGTGGAACAGGAGTCCTATTTGCTGCAATTGGGGCTCTCTCTCGTTCGAAAAGGGATTTGGCAACTGGATTTGGTGTACTCTTTGCTGGAATGGGGGTTTTGCGTCGTAGAGTTGGTGCTATGTCAATTGGCATCATCATACTATTTGCTACAGTTGGGGTCTGCTGAGTTGGGGCATCAGAGATGGCCAATGTAGTAGGGCTAGAGTCTGCTAGAGTTGTGGTCATGTTTTTTTGGGTCTGGTGATATTGCAACTACACCTAATGGGCTATTTGATTTATCCGGCGTCACTACCTTTTCCAAATACTTTGTTCATGCTCCTTCACGATCAGCAATCACCCTCTTCCTTTTGAATGCCTGATACACAAGAACAACATTTGAATGCATAAATATGGTATGATGACAGATGGAATATGTACTGAAAATGGATAGGCAAGGCGTATTCACATACACGATGTGTAAACTAAGCTAATGGCAGTGCAACAAAGTAGAAGCAGTGCAAAGCATTAGTTGCAAGATATGTGCGACCAATATTACCTTGGAAAGTTAGAGCAATCACCTTGATTGGTGAATAAGATAGGGCATCTGCCTCTGACTCCTCCACTAGGGAGCTACATTGACTCAGGTCTCCCTCTAGCTCAGAATCATTGTTAGGATCATATTCTGAGCATGAATCTGTAGGTGGAGAGCGTTTGCATTGCATTGCATCCAGACTTGATTGCAGTCCCTTAATTCCAAGTTTGAAAGCCATGGCATTGTTCTGCTTTATTCTTTTCATGCGCATAAGCTCATAATGATTATGATGTTGTTCAGTATCTAAGATTCATGAAAACATAAAAAGTAGTCAGATTATCTATGGAATGCATTGCGGATTCAACTCGAAGAGTGTCTACCTACAAACCCACGCTTGCCCTATCGTGGGGAGTTGTCTTTACATACGGATGGAAGGGACGACCCCTGACCCCGCGCTAGCCGGCCTGGGCCAACCTACTTGAGCGAGATGCTGGTCCCAGGTCACCCAGCTTGAGCTGGAAGTTGGACGGATACATGAGTCGAACAGAGGGGCGCCAACCGCCTCAATGTTCGAAAAATGATCTGGGTTCCAGAGCCTACCCGGGGGTCATCCCTCGACAAATCTTAAATATGGAGGCAACCACGTGAGATGGATAGGGCCTTCGGTTGGATAACTGATTCTTTATATAGGACGCGTGTCGGTCAAGATGTAATTTGGACACCCCCACTTCAGTTCATAATAAGCACATCTAGATTGGTGACTTCCAGCGCACAAATTAAGATCATATTTTGTCCCAACACAAATACATGTTTGTAAGCATTAATAGCTCATAATCATACCTATTTTTATTATAAGTGTTCAACTCAAGGTTGTTTGATTTTGATCTAGTCAAAAGTTGGAATTTGTTTCTTTAACAAAAGCTTGCTAGAGATCCTAGATTAAAGGGGCCTTCCTCGCGTGGGTTCGATTACTCAAGGTCACATCCGAGGAAATAGGTGAGAATACTTTCTGCTCCATTTCTGGATCACTAAAGGAAGTAATCACTCCTGCAAACCGGAGACAAAATCCTCTTCCCTCATTCATGCCCGAATCTAACCAACCCGACCCACCCAAAATCCTCTTCCCTCATTCACGTGTGTTCCCACCCGGCGCCACCTGCCCGCGTTCATGTCATTGTGGATTGGATGCTCCACATTGAAGCCGGCCCAAAGCAGATGCGACCTCTCACTAGCTCCGCCATTGGAGCGGCAGGCCGGTCGAGGGCACCTCCCGCTGCACGCCCAGCTGAACACGCCTCCTTGCTACATTCAAACGTCTCCATTAAACCCATCCCTGTGCCTAGAAACCTACTCCGCCCACATGTCCATTCATGAGTGAGGCGACGTTAAACATAATACTGGGCAAGCTCCTTGATAACCCACAAGTATAGGGGATCATTTGTAGCCTTCTTCGATCAATAAGAGTGTCGAACCCAGCAAGGAGCTAAAGGTAGAACAAATATTCCCTCAAGTTCTATCGACCACTGATACAACCCTACGCACACTTGACGTTTGCTTTACCTAGAACAAGTATAAAACTATTTGGTAGGTGATACGTCTCCGTCGTATCTACTTTTCCAAACACTTTGCCCTTGTTTTGGACTCTAACTTGCATGATTTGAATGGAACTAACCCGGACTGACGTTGTTTTCAGCAAAATTGCCATGGTGTTATTTTTGTGCGGAAATAAAAGTTCTCAGAATGACCTGAAAATCAAAGGAGATTATTTTTGGAATATATAAAAAATACTGGAAGAAGAATCCACGCCAGGGGGCCCACACCTTGTCCACGAGAGTGGGGGCGCGCCTACCCCCCTGGGCGTGCCCCCTGCCTCGTGCGCCCCCTGACGCTCCACCGACCTCAACTCCAACTCCATATATTCACTTTTGGAAGAAAAAACACAGACAGAAGGATTCATCACATTTTATGATACGGAGCCGCCGCCAAACCCTAAACTCTCTCGGGAGGGCTTGTCTGGAGTCCGTTCGGGGCTCCGGAGAGGGGAATCCGTCGCCATCGTCATCATCAACCTTCCTCCATCACCAATTTCATGATGCTCACCACCGTGCGTGAGTAATTCCATCGTAGGCTTGCCGGACAGTGATGGGTTGGATGAGATTTATCATGTAATCGAGTTAGTTTTGTTAGGGTTTGATCCCTAGTATCCACTGTGTTCTGAGATTGATGTTGCTATGACTTTGCTATGCTTAATGCTTGTCACTAGGGCCTGAGTGCCATGATTTCAGATCTGGACCTATTATGTTTTCATGAATATATGTGAGTTCTTGATCCTATCTTGCAAGTCTATAGTCACCTATTATGTGTTATGATCCGTTAACCTCAAAGTGACAATAATCGGGATACTTGCCGATGATGACCGTAGTTTGGATAGTTCATGTATTCACTATGTGATAATGCTTTGGTCCGGTACTCTATTAAAAGGAGGCCTTAATATCCCTTAGTTTCCAATAGGACCCCGCTGCCATGGGAGGGGAGGACAAAAGATGTCATGCAAGTTCTTTTCCATAAGCACGTATGACTATATTCGGAATACATGCCTACATTACATTGATGAACTGGAGCTAGTTCTGTGTCACCCTATGTTATAACTGTTGCATGATCGATCGCATCCGAAATAATTCTCCATCACTGATCGATTGCCTGCAAGCTTTTCATATATTGTTCTTCGCTTATTTACTTTCCCGTTGCTACTGTTACAATCACTATAAAACCAAAAATATTACTTTTGCTACCGTTACCACTACTATCATATTACTTTTCTACTAAATACCTTGCTGCAGATATTAAGTTTCTAGGTGTGGTTGAATTGACAACTCAGCTGCTAATACTTGAGAATATTCTTTGGCTCCCCATGTGTCGAATCAATAAATTTGGGTTGAATACTCTACCCTCGAAAACTGTTGCGATCCCCTATACTTGTGGGTTATCAAGACTATTTTCTGGCGCCGTTGCCGTGGAGCATAGCTCTATACTTTGAGTCACTTGGGATTTATAGCTGCTTATCATTATGAAGAACTTGAAAGATCAAAGAACCAAGATTTTTCCCTCAACTACGAGGGGAGGTAAGGAACTCCCATCTAGCTCTGCACTTGATTCACCTTTTGTTTTGAGTAAACTTGAGGCACCTACACCTGCTCTTCATTCTGATATGTCGCACGTTATTGATGATGCCACTTCTGCTTTGCATGATACTTATGATGAAACTACTTCTATGCTTGATAATACTGTGCCACTAGGTGAATTTCTTGATGAACAACTTGCTAGGGCTAGAGAGAATGAAATTATTGAAACTGATAATATTGATGAAAGTGATGATGAAGATTCTCCCCCTAGATATGAATTGCCCGTTGTGCCTGAGGGTTATGTTATGGATGAAGAAACTTCTAGAGACTTCTTAGCTTGCAATCATATATCTGATCTTAAGAAATTATTAGCTAAGCTTATAGAAAGGTCTTTAAATGTTAGAATGAAATATGACCCTGCTTTTGCTACTTCACCTATCTTTATTACTGATAAGGATTATGATTTCTCTGTCGATCCTGAGTTAATTACTTTGGTTGAATCTGATCCTTTTTATGGCTATGAATCTGAAACAGTTGTGGCACATCTTACTAAATTAAACGATATAGCCACCCTATTTACTCATGGTGAGAAAACTCGTTGTCACTTTATCCTTAAGTTATTTCCGTTCTCATTAAAGGGTGATGCTAAGACATGGTTTAATTCTCTTGATCCTGTTTGTGTGCGTAGTTCCCAGGATATGATTTATTACTTCTCTGCTAAATTTTTCCCCGCTCATAAGAACCAAGCTGCCTTAAGGGAAATATATAATTTTGTGCAAATTGAAGAAGATAGTCTCCCACAATCTTGGGGGAGGCTTCTCCGATTACTTAATGCTTTGCCTGATCATCCTCTCAAGAAAAATGAAATACTTGATATCTTTTATAATGGACTGACCGATGCTCACAGAAACCACCTGGATAGTTGTGCTGGTTGTGTTTTCAGGGAAAGAACTGTTGATCAAGCTGAATTGCTATTGAATAATATGCTGACTAATGAAAATAATTGGACACTTCCTGAACCAACTCCTAAGCCAACTCCGAAGAAAAGGGGTATTCTATTTCTCAGTCCTGAAGATATGCAAGAGGCAAAGAAATCTATGAAAGAAAAGGGTATTAAAGCTGAAGATGTTAAGAATTTACCGCCTATTGAAGAAATACATGGTCTTGATAACCCGACACATGTAGTAAAGGTAAATTCTCTCTATAGATTTGATAAATGTGAAATCCCATTTACTAAGTTTGCTAGTCAATGCTTGGATGAGTTTGATGACTTTATGTTTAAACAAGAAAAGTTCAATGCTTATGTTGGTAGACAATTGAAATGCAATGTTGATATGCTTGAACACTTGAGTGATTGTATGGCTAGTGTTAAAGGTGAACTTAAACTTATTAGTAAACATGCTTCTATGGTTACCACTCAAGTAGAACAAGTACTTAAAGCTCAGAATGATTTGCTTAATGAATTAAATAATAAGAAGAATGATAATGTGGTTAGAGTTATGACTAGAGGTGGTAAAATGACTCAGGAACCTTTGTATCCTGAGGGCCACCCTAAGAGAATTGAGCAAGATTCTCAAAGAACTAATGTTGATGCACCTAGTCCTTCTAAAAGGAAGAAAAAGAAATATGATAGGACTTTGCATGCTTCTAGTGAACCTTTTGTTGACGCACCAGAGAATCCCAATGATATTTCTATTTCTGATGCTGAAACACAATCTGGTAATGAACATGAACCTAGTGATAATGTTAGTGATGATGTTCATATTGATGCTCAACCTAGCAATGATAATGATGTAGAGACTGAACCTGTTGTTGATCTTGATAACCCACAATCAAAGAATTGATGTTATGATAAGAGAGACTTTGTTGCTAGAAAGCACGGTAAAGAAAGAGAACCATGGGTTCAGAAACCCATGTCTTTTCCTCCTAAACCATCCAAGAAAAAGGATGATGAGGATTTTGAGCGCTTTGCTAAAATGATTAGAGCTATCTTTTTGCATATGCGTTTGACTGACATGCTTAAAATGAATCCTTATGCCAAGTATATGAAGGATATTGTTACTAATAAAAGAAAGATACAGGAAGCTAAAATTTCCACTATGCTTGCTAATTATACTTTTAAGGGTGGAATACCAAAGAAACTTGGAGATCCATGAGTACCAACTATACCATGTTCCATTAAAAGAAACTATGTTAAAACTGCTTTATGTGATCTTGGAGTCACTGTTAGTGTTATGCCTCTCTCTTGATATCGTAGACTTGATTTGAATAAATTGACACCTACTGAAATTTCTTTGCAAATGGCCGATAAATCAACTACTATACCTGTCGGTATTTGTGAGGATGTGCCTATTGAGGTTGCAAACGTTACTATTTTAACGGACTTTGTTATTCTTGATATTCCCGAGGACGATAGTATGTCCATTATTCTTGGAATACCCTTTTTGAATACTGCAGGGGTTGTTATAGATTGCAACAAAGGCAATGTCACTTTTCATGTAAATGGTAATGAGCATATGGTACACTTTCCGAGGAAACAATATCAAGTCCACAGTATCAATTCTATTGGAAAAATTTCAACAATTACTATTGGAGGTTTTGAATTTCCTCTTCCTACTGTCAAGAAGAAATATGATATTCTTATTGTTGGAGATGTGCATATCCCCATTGAGGTAACTTAGTGTTATTCGAAATTTCTCCGATTTCATGTTATTCGAAATGAGTTTGTTAACAAGACCTGATCAACCTTGTTAGTGGATTCCTTTTGATGAGCATGAAATGGATGAAGTTAGAAAACACAACTCTATGCACCCTTCTTTTACTTTCTGTTATTTATATTAAATAATGCAAAATTAGTGTTTTCTGTCTATTTTTTGAATTATCTATGCAATAAAAAATACCCCGAAAATAAAAGTTCTCCAAATGCCCTGAAAATTAAATATGATTTTTTCTAGAATATTTGAGAATATCTGGCACTGAGAACACAGCAGGGGGAGCATCCACGTGCCCACGAGGGTGGAGGGCGTGCCCACCCCACTAGGCGCCCCCCCTGCCTCGTGGACCCCACGTGGGTCGCGTCCACTTATTCCAGCCACCACACACTCCTTCTTCCTCCTAGAAAAATCACTAGCCAGCTCAAACCCGAGTTCTTGCTCATCTTGCTGCCATTTTCAACCTCCTTGCTCAAAGCTCCATTCACAAAACTGCTTTGGGGGATTGTTCTTTGGTATGTGACTCCTCCAATGGCCCAATTAGTTTTTGTTCTAGTGCTTTATTCATTGCAAATTTTTGCTGCTTAGGCGACCCTGTTCTTGAGATTGCATGTAAAATTTATATGGTCAAAAGTAGTTTTAATGCATGATATAGCCTCTAGGCACTTGTAGGAGTAGTTGCTATCAATTTTGTTGAGTTTGGTTCACTTTTATTTTTGAGTTACTAAAAATTTCAGAAATTTTTAGAAAAAGATGAAGAGATTTTTGAGGGGATCATCGAGCCGAAGCTCGAAGGATAAGCAAAGTGAAGAGAACAAGAAGCCCAAGTATAATCTCCCTCGTACTATGGAGGTTCGGCCATGTGAATGGCCTTGTGATGAGTTCTTGAAAGAAACCGGGATTCATGAAGATTTTTATCATTTGGCTGAGAATGCAGGCCTCACTGCCTTCCTCCACGACCAGCGTGAACAGTACCTCTTACTCACCAATATCTTTGTGCAAAATTTTCATTTCCATGCTAGGAGATCAACACCTTTGGTGGAATTTTATTTATATGATGAGCATAAGGAGATGTCACTTTATGATTTTTGCCAAGTCTGTTTGATACCCTTTGAGGGCAGCATAGAGGAACCACATCGTAATGATGTGGAGGGATTTGTTAATATGATTGTTGTAGGGGAAACGAGGAAAGTTTCCGGTGTGAGAATCACTAGCATACATTTTCCTGTTCTATGTTACTTCTCAATATTTGCTAGTAGATGCTTAATTGGTCGCGGGAACTGTGGGAACCTTAGTGCTCATGATATTGCTATTTTGCGCCATGCCTTGTTTAATGATACTACTTTCAGCTTAGGCGCTATTGTTGCTAGACGGTTAAATCTGAACCGTACAAAGGGCCCCGTCCTCGGAGGCATCTTTGCCTCGCGCCTTGCTGCACACTTTAACATAGCTATCAGGCATTATGAGAAAGAGGAAAAGTTGTTGCCTCCTATTGCTCTAGGTTATAAGAGTATGGTAGCACATGAGTTTATTGTTAAGGATAAAAATAAGACACTCAAATATAAATTGATATTTAACAAAAATTATTATAAGTTTATTACCTTGCCTACGCCCTCTTTGTTTAACATATTTTCAGGCATATACCTTGTTCCGCCGGAGGACATTCATGCCTACCGGAACCAGATGTCAGCTGCAGAGCCGGAGCCACCATCTGACCCTCACCGTCAGTCCGTTTACCAGTGGAATCCGGAGGAGATCGCCATCTAGTGGCAATCTGAGGACCCTTCTTAGTACGACCCCAACTACAGTTTTGATCCATGGGCATAGACCAACTTAGGCCAAAAGCCTAAGCTTGGGGGAGTACGTATTTCTCACCAACATTACATTAATGTTCACACACTCATGCCAGTTGTCGGTGCTCATACTTTTTCATTGTATCATCCATGCTAGTTTATTTTCTTTTTGAGCTATCTTCTTGCGTGTTTGGAAAACCTTAAGAAAAAACAAAAACAAAAAAATTATTAGTTGTAGCTTGTAGCTAGTTTACTTTCCATGTTTGTAGTAGTAGTAACTAAAGAGAAAACCCAAACAGATTTATCGTTCTTCTTTTGCTTGTTGGGAGCTTTCCCGTGTAAATAATTTTGTTTTATTTCTTTCCTTTGGGGGTCGAGAGGAGAAGACCATAATGAAAATGTTGAGTGGCTCTCATATGCATTACTATTGATCTAACAAAGAGACCATATTACCTTGTCTTCTCTCTTGAATTGAATGCTTGCAGATTCCAGCTTAGTCCAATGCACGTGCACTATTATTATTTTCCACACTATTCGGTTGTGCAAGTGAAAGGCAATAATGACGATATATGATGAACTGATTGAGATGAGAAAAGCTGGTATGAACTCGACCTCTCTTGTTTTTGTAAATATGATTAGTTCATCATTCCTGATTCAGCCTATTATGAAAGAAACATGTTTGCAATGACAATTAAAGATTGTAGTTGCTTATGCCATGCTTAATTAGCTAGGAGTTTATAATGGTTTACCTTGCATGCCAACATGCTATTAAAATGGTTGTGATGTGGTATGACAGGGTGGTATCCTCCTTTGAACGATTCGAGTGGCTTGACTTGGCACATGTTCACGCATGTAGTTGAAACAAAATCAACATAGCCTCTACGATATTTATGTTCATGGTGCATTATATCCTACTCATGCTTGCATTCGGTGTTGATTAATTTTAATGCATGTTCATGAGTGTTGTCGCTCTCTAGCTGGTCGCTTCCCAGTCTTTTTCTAGCCTTCACTTGTACTAAACGGGAATACTGCTTGTGCATCCAACTCCATAAGCCCCAAAGTTATTCCATATGAGTCCACCATACCTACCTATATACGGTATCTACCTGCCGTTCCAAGTAAATTTGTATGTGCCAAACTCTAAACCTTCAAACAAACATTATTTTTTGTATGCTCGAATAGCTCATGTATCAACTAGGGATGTCTGTATCTTCCATGCTAGGCGGGTTATTCTCAAGAGGAGTGGACTCCGCTCCTCATTCACGAGAAAATGGCTGGTCACCTGGATGCCCAGTCCCATGCTCAAATCAAATCAAAATAGTTGCAAACAAAACTCCCCCAAGATTTTTGTTAGTTGGTGGCACCCGTTGATTCGGGCAAGCCATGGATTGATGCTTGTTGGTGGTGGGGGAGTATAAACTTTACCATTCTGCTTGGGAACCGCATATAATGTGTGTAGCATGGAAGATATCGAGATATCTCGGTTGTTATGTTGACAATGAAAGTATACCGCTCAAAATATTATTCATCTCTATTTCAAAATCGAGCTCTGGCACCTCTACAGATCCCTGCTTCCCTCAGCGAAGGGCCTATCCATTTACTTTTATGTTGAGTCATCATCCTCTTATTAAAAAGCACCAGTTGGAGAGCACCGCTGTCATTTGCATCCATTACTTTTAGTTTACATTGAGTATGACTTGACTAGATCTCTTTTACCATGAATTACAATGTCTAGTCAGTCCTTGATCTTTAAAGGTGCTCAGCATTTATGTTTTGCGGTCTCAAAAAGGGCTAGCGAGATACCATCTTGTTATATCATATTATGATTGTTTTGAGAAAGTGTTGTCATCCGAGATTTATTATTATTGCTTGCTAGTTGATTATGCCATTGATATGAGTAAACATGAGACCTAAATGTTATTATGAATATGGTTAGTTCATAATCTTTGCTGGAAACTTGAATGCTGGCTTTACATATTTACAACAACAAGAGCAAACAGAGTTTGTAAAAGTTTTTCTTTGTCACTTTCAGTTTATCGACTGAATTGCTTGAGCACAAGCAAAGGTTTAAGCTTGGGGGAGTTGATACGTCTCCGTCGTATCTACTTTTCCAAACACTTTTGCCCTTGCTTTGGACTCTAACTTGCATGATTTGAATGGAACTAACCCAGACTGATACTGTTCTCAGCAGAATTGCCATGGTGTTATTTTTGTGCAGAAATAAAAGTTCTCGGAATGACCTGAAAATCGACGGAGATTATTTTTGGAATATATAAAAATACTGGAAGAAGAATCCACGTCAGGGGCCCCACACCCTGTCCACGAGGGTGGGGGCGCGCCTACCCCCTGGGCGTGCCCCCCTGCCTCGTGGGCCCCCGACGCTCCACCAACCTCAACTCCAACTCCATATATTCACTTTCGGGGAGAAAAAACTCAGAGAGAAGGATTCATCGCGTTTTACGATACAGGGCCGCCGCCAAGCCCTAAACTCTCTCGGGGGCTGATCTGGAGTCCGTTCGGGGCTCCAGAGAGGGGAATCCGTCCCCATCGTCATCATCAACCTTCCTCCATCACCAATTTCATGATGCTCACCGCCGTGCGTGAGTAATTCCATCATAGGCTTGCTGGACGGTGATGGGTTGCATGAGATTTATCATGCAATCGAGTTAGTTTTGTTAGGGTTTGATCCCTAGTATCCACTATTTCCTGAGATTGATGTTGCTATGACTTTGCTATGCTTAATGCTTGTCACTAGGGCCCGAGTGCCATGATTTCAGATATGAACCTATTATGTTTTCATGAATATATGTGAGTTCTTGATCCTATCTTGCAAGTCTATGGTCACATATTATGTGTTATGATCCGTTGACCCCGGAGTGACAATAATCGGGATACTTACCGGTGATGACCTTAGTTTGAGGAGTTCATGTATTCACTGTGTGATAATGCTTTGGTCCGGTACTCTATTAAACGGAGGCCTTAATATCCCTTAGTTTCCAATAGGACCCCGCTACCACGGGAGGGTAGGACAAAAGATGTCATGCAAGTTCTTTTCCATAAGCATGTATGACTATATTCAGAATACATGCCTACATTACATTGATGAACTGGAGCTAGTTCTGTGTCACCCTATGTTATAATTGTTGCATGATCGATCGCATCCGACATAATTCTCCATCACTGATCCATTGCCTACGAGCTTTTCATATATTGTTCTTCGCTTATTTACTTTCCCGTTGCTACTATTACAATCACTATAAAACCAAAAATATTACTTTTGCTACCGTTACCAATACTATCATATTACTTTGCTACTAAATACCTTGTTGCAGATATTAAGTTTCTAGGTGTGGTTGAATTGACAACTCAGCTGCTAATACTTGAGAATATTCTTTGGCTCCCCTTGTGTCGAATCAATAAATTTGGGTTGAATAATCTACCCTCGAAAACTGTTGCGATCCCCTATACTTGTGGGTTATCAGTAGGTGAAAGGATAAGTTTGCAAGAATAAAACTAGAAGTACTTTGCGAGAATAAAACTATGAATAAATTGCAAGGTAATAAAAGTAGATAGCTTTTGTCAACAAGAAAGTCATTTGCCCCTAGGTGATTGATAACTAAACCGGTGATCATTGTTGCAATTTTATATGAGGGAGAGGCATGAACTAACATACTTTCCCTACTTGGATCATATGCACTTATGATTGGAACTCTAGCAAGCATCCGCAACTACTAAAGATCATTAAGGTCATGAAACCCAACCATATCATTAAGTATCAAGTCCTCTTTATCCCATACACAATGACCCCCAAACTCGGGTATGTGTATTTTGTCACTCACACCACCTACCATAAGCGAACCATTAACATATTGCAACACCCTACAGCGGGGATCCCTCCATTTGCGCGACACGGAGGGCACCATAGGACAACACCAAAATAAAATATACAACTCAAACCAATCATGATCATCTATCAACCCATAGGACAAAACAGATCTACTCAAACATCATAGGATAACCATAGATCATTGAGAAATAATATATGGAGTTGAGCACCATGTTTAAGTAGACATTATAGTGGGGAGAAGAGGTGTTACACTGCTGCATAGAGGGGGAGAGAGTTGGTGTTGACGGTAGCAAGATTGTTGATGTAGATCGCCGTCACGATCCTTGCCCCGGTGGCGTTCCGGCACCACCGGGAGAGAGGGGGGAGAGAGCCCCTCCTTCTTCTTCTTCCTTGGCCTCCCCCTAGATGGGAGGAGAGTTCCCCCTCTGGTCCATGGCCTCCATGGAGGCGGAGGGGCGGGAGCCTCTCCGAGATTGGATCTATCCCTTTGTTCTCTTCTGTTCCGCGTTCCCGTTTTCTGGCCGAAAACCGTTTCTTATATTCCCGGAGATCCGTAACCCCGATTGCGCTAAGATTTTAACATGATTTTTTCCGGATATAATCTTCCTTGCGCCCGAAGTATAGCTCCAACCAACGTTCGAGGAGGTCACAACCCACCACCACGCGCCTGGGCTGCCTAGCACGCCCAGGTGTCTTGTGGTCACTATGGGCCTCCGTTTGCGTTGATTCCACCTCCCAAAATTCAGAAATATTCCAAAATAATTCTTCGTAAATTTTGTCGCGTTTGGATTTTGTTTGATATGGATATTCTGCGAAACAAAAAAAACATGCAACAAACATGAACTGGCATTGGGCACTGGATCAATAGGTCAGTCCAACAAATCATATAAAATATTGCCAAAAGTATGTGCAAGTTGTATAATATTAGCATGAAACAATCAAAAATTATAGATACGACGGAGACGTATCACTCCTCCCATCAGCCAACTATTTAAGTGAGGCCAAACACTGGGCAAGAATCGCATGACAACTCCGCTCCCCATCGCCTAGTTGCACCATTTTCTCTACACACCCCATGGCATCAAGCGAGCAGGAAGAGCAGTTCTCGGGCATAAAATCCATCTGGATGGCCCAGCGAGACCACCAGATACTAGCTAGGCAACTCGCTACTCCACCTCCCTCGCCTAGCCTAACAGAGCAAGTTGCCGCTCCAAGCTAGTGCATGGTTCATCAACTCACCGCTCCAAGCCAGCTCGTGGGGGAGTGGCGAGTTGCTCCACACAGACATGAGGGATCACGACGGAATGGGCATCATGCCTGCCATGGACGAGGCCATCCGTCGTCAATAGCAAAACCGCGCCCTATTGGTGGAGAAAGAAGCTGGCTACACAGAGATTGACGAGTCAGTGGCTAGCGCGTCCGCGTCCGTCGCCAATATCGAGGAAAAGTATGACATGGGAGGCCGTTGCCGCTTGGGTCCCAGGAAGGCCACCGCCGGCGCGTCGCCGACCACACATCCAGTGACTTGCCGGGTTCAGCGCAGACCATCGTCGACCCTCGCCTCGGCTTCACGGAAGCGGAGTATGTGATTGCTCTCTGACTATAGCGCCAAAAAAGCTCCCGTCTGCTAGGACTACGTCGGTATTTCCCCAAAGAGGAAGGGATGATGCAGCACAGCGACGGTAGGTATTTCCCTCAGTGAAGAAACCTAGGTTATCGAACCAGTAGGAGAACCAAGCAACACAACGTAAATAGCACTTGCACACAAATAACAACACCTCACAACCGATGTGTTAAAGGGGTTGTCAATCCCTTTCGGGTAATGATGCCAAAAATTATTGTAGTAGATTGAAATAATAGGTCGCAAATAAAATAAAGTGCAACAAAGTATTTTTGTATTTTTGGTTTACTAGATCTGAATAAAAATGCAAAGGAAAAGTAGGTCGCGAGCAAATATATGAGGAAGAAGACCCGGGGGTCGTAGGTTTTACTGGTGGCTTCTCTCGAGAAAGATAGCAAACGGTGGGTAAACAAATTATTGTTGGGCAATTGATAAGACCTCAAATAATTATGACGATATCCATGCAATGATCATTATATAGGCATCACGTCCAAGATTAGTAGACCGACTCCTGCCTGCATCTACTATTATTACTCCACACATCGACCGCTATCCAGCATGCATCTATTTTATTAAGTTGATGGAAAAATGGAGTAACGCAATAAGAATGATGACATGATGTAGACAAGATTCGTTTATCTATTGCATAGATATAGATCCCATCTTTTTATCCTTAGTAGCAACGATACATACGTGTCGGTTCCCTTTTCTGTCACTGGGATCAAGCACCGTAAGATCGAACCCACTACCGGGCACTGATGTCTACTACACAACCTTCTTCTTGTAGACGTTGTTGGGCCTCCAAGTGCAGAGGTTTGTAGGACAGTAGCAAATTTCCCTCAAGTGGATGACCTAAGGTTTATCAATCCGTAGGAGGCGTAGGATGAAGATGGTCTCTCTCAAGCAACCCTGCAACCAAATAACAAAGAGTCTCTTGTGTCCCCAACACACCCAATACAATGGTAAATTGTATAGGTGCACTAGTTCGGCGAAGAGATGGTGATACAAGTGCAATATGGATAGTAGATAATAGTATTTGTAATCTGAAATTATAAAAACAGCAAGGTAACTAATGATAAAAGTGAGCATAAACGGTATTGCAATGCTAGGAAACAAGACCTAGGGTTCATACTTTCACTAGTGCAAGTCCTCTCAACAATACTAACATAATTGGATCAGATAACTATCCCTCAACATGCAACAAAGAGTCACTCCAAAGTCACTAATAGCGGAGAACGAATGAAGAGATTATGGTAGGGTACGAAACCACCTCAAAGTTATTCTTTCCAATCAATCCATTGGGCTATTCCTACAAGTGTCACAAACAGTCCTAGAGTTCATACTAGAATAACACCTTAAGACACAAATCAACCAAAACCCTAATGTCACCTAGATACTCCAATGTCACCTCAAGTATCCGTGGGTATGATTATACGATATGCATCACACAATCTCAGATTCATCTATTCAACCAACACAAAGGACCTCAAAGAGTGCCCCAAAGTTTCTACCGGAGAATCACGACGAAAACGTGTGCCAAACCCTATGCATAGGTTCATGGGCGGAACCCGCAAGTTGATCACCAAAACATACATCAAGTGAATCACGTGGTATCCCATTGTCACCACAGATACGCACGACAAGACATACATCAAGTGTTCTCAAATCTTTAAAGACTCAATCCGATAAGATAACTTCAAAGGGGAAACTCAATTCATTACAAGAGAGTAGAGGGGGAAAGAAACATCATAGGATCCAAATATAATAGCAAAGCTCGCGATACATCAAGATCGTATCACCTCAAGAACACGAGAGAGAGAGAGATCAAACACATAGCTACCGGTACATACCCTCAGCCCCGAGGGAGAACTACTCCCTCCTTGTCATGGAGAGCACCGGGATGATGAAGATGGCCACTAGAGAGGGATTGCCCCCTCCAGCAGCGTGCCGGAACGGGTCTAGATTGGCTTTAGGTGGCTACGGAGGCTTCTGGCGGCGCAACTCCCGATCTATTGTGCTCCCGGGTGTTTTTAGGGTATATGGAGATATATAGGCGGAAGAAGTACGTCAGGGGGGCACGAGGGGCTCACGAGGGTGGAGGGCGTGCCTAGGGGGAGTGGGCGCGCCCCCTGCCTCGTGGCCTCCTCGCAGGTCCCCCGACATGCACTCCAAGTCTTATGGGCTTCTTTCCTTCCAAAAATGAGTTCCGTGAAGTTTTAGGTCAATTGGACTCTGTTTGATTTTCCTTTTCTTCGAAACCCTAAAACAGGGTAAAAACAAAAACATGCACTGGGCTTTGGGTTAATAGGTTAGTCCCAAAAGTGATATAAAAGTGTATAATAAAGCCCATAAACATTCAAAACAGTAGATAATATAGTATGGAGCAATCAAAAATTATAGATACGTTGAAGACGTATCAGCATCCCCAAGCTTAATTCCTGCTCGTCCTCGAGTAGGTAAATGAGAAAAAGAGAATTTTTGATGCGGAGTGCTACTTGGCATAATTTCAATGTAATTCTTCTTAATTGTGGCATGAATATTCAGATCCATAAGATTCAAGACAAAAGTTCATTTTGACATAAAAATAATAATACTTCAAGCATACTAACAAAGCAATTATGTCTTCTCAAAATAACATGGCCAAAGAAAGCTATCTCTACAAAATCATATAGTCTGGCTATGCTCTATCTTCACCACACAAAGTATTTAAATCATGCACAACCCCGATGACAAGCCAAGCAATTGTTTCATACTTTTGATGTTCTCAAACTTTTTCAATCTTCATGCAATACATGAGCGTGAGCCATGGATATAGCACTATAGGTGGAATAGAATGGTGGTTGTGGAGAAGACAAAAAGGAGAAGATAGTCTCACATCAACTAGGCGTATCAACGGGCTATGGAGATGCCCATTAATAGATATTAATGTGAGTGAGTAGGGATTGCCATGCAACGGATGCACTAGAGCTATAAGTGTATGAAAGCTCAACAAAAGAACTAAGTGGGTGTGCATCCAACTTGCTTGCTCACGAAGACCTAGGGCAATTTTGAGGAAGCCCATCATTGGAATATACAAGCCAAGTTCTATAATTTAAAATTCCCACTAGTATATGAAAGTGACAACATAGGAGACTCTCTATCATGAAGATCATGGTGCTACTTTGAAGCACAAGTGTGGTAAAAGGATAGTAGCATTGCCCCTTCTCTCTTTTTCTCTCATTTTTTATTTATTTTATTTTTTTATTTGGGCCTTCTCTTTTTTTATGGCCTCTTTTTTTTTATTTGGGCTTCTTTGGCCTCTCTTTTTTCGTCCGGAGTCTCATCCCGACTTATGGGGGAATCATAGTCTCCATCATCCTTTCGTCACTGGGACAATGCTCTAATAATGATGATCATCACACTTTTTTTTCTTACAACTCAAGAATTACAACTCGATACTTAGAACAAGATATGACTCTATATGAATGCCTCAGGCAGTGTACCGGGATGTGTGATGATGCATGAGTGACATGAATGAAAGAATTATGAACGGTGGCTTTGCCACAAATACAATGTCGACTACATGATCATGCTAAGAAATATGACAATGATGAAACGTGTCATAATAAACGAAACGGTGGAAAGTTGCATGGAAATATATCTCGGAATGGCTATAGAAATGCCACAATAGGTAGGTACGGTGGCTATTTTGAGGAAGGTATATGGTGGGTTTATGGTACCGGCGAAAGTTGCCGGTATTAGAGAGGCTAGCAATGGTGGAAGGGTGAGAGTGCGTATAATCCATGGACTCAACATTAGTCATAAAGAACTCACATACTTATTGCAAAAATCTATTAGTTATCGAAACAAAGTACTATGCGCATGCTCCTAGGGGGATAGATTGGTAGGAAAAGACCATCGCTCGTCCCCGACCGCCACTCATAAGGAAGGCAATCAATAAATAAATCATGCTCCGACTTCATCACATAACGGTTCACCATACGTGCATGCTATGGGAATCACAAACTTCAACACAAGTATTTCTCAAATTCACAACTACTCAACTAGCATGACTCTAATATTACCATCCTCATATCTCAAAACAATCATCAAGTATCAAACTTCTCTTAGTATTCAACACACTCATAAGAGAATTTTATTATTCTTGAATACCTAGCATATTAGGATTTTAAGCAAATTACCATGCTATTAAGACTCTCAAAATAATCTAAGTGAAGCATGAGAGTTCATCTATTTCTTCAAAATAAAACTACCACCATGCTCTAAAAGGTATAAGTGAAGCACTAGAGCAAATGACAAACTACCCCGAAAGATATAAGTGAAGATCAATGAGTAGTCGAATAACTATGCAACTATGTGAAGACTCTCTAACATTTAATAATTTCAGATATTGGTATTTTATTCAAACAGCAAGCAAAACTAAATAAAATAAAATGATGCTCCAAGCAAAACACATATCATGTGGCGAATAAAAATATAGCTCCAAGTAAAGTTACCGATGAACGAAGACGAAAGAGGGGATGCCTTCCGGGGCATCCCCAAGCTTAGGCTTTTGATTGTCCTTGAATTTTACCTTGGGGTGCCTTGGGCATCCCCAAGCTTAGGCTCTTGCCACTCCTTATTCCATAGTCCATCGAATCTTTACCCAAAACTTGAAAACTTCACAACACAAAACTTAAAGTAGAAAACTCGTGAGCTCCGTTAGCGAAAGAAAACAAAACACCACTTCAAGGTACTGTAATTAACTCATTATTTATTTATATTGGTGTTAAACCTAGTGTATTGCAGCTTCTCTATGGTTTATAAACTATTTTACTAGCCATAGATTCATCAAAATAAGCAAACAACACACGAAAAACAGAATCTGTCAAAAACAGAACAGTCTGTAGTAATATATAAGTTTCGACCACTTCTGGAACATATAAAATTCTCAAATAAATTGGTGGACCCGAGTAATTTGTCTATTAATCATCTGCAAAAAGAATTAACTAAATAGCACTTTCCAAATAAAGATGGCAGCAATTCTCGGGAGCGCTAAAGTTTCTTTTTTTACAGTATGATCAACAAGACTTTCCCCAAGTCTTCCCGACGGTTCTACTTGGCACAAACACTAACTAAACACATAAAACCACATCTAAACAGAGACTAGATGAATTATTTACTACTAAACATGAAAAAAAGCAAGGAACAAAAATAAAATTGGGTTGCCTCCCAACAAGCGCTATCGTTTAATGCCCCTAGCTAGGCATGATGATTTCAACGATGCTCACATAAAAGATAAGAATTGAAACATAAAGAGAGCATCATGAAGAATATGACTAGCACATTTAAGTCTAAACCACTTCCTATGCATAGGGATTTTGTAAGAAAACAACTTATGGGAACAATAATCAACTTGCATAGGAAGGCAAAACAAGCATAACTTCAAGATTTTAAGCACATAGAGAGGAAACTTGATATTATTGCAATTCCTACAAGCATATATTCCTCCCTCATAATAATTTTCAGTAGCATCATGAATGAATTCAACAATATAACCATCACCTAAAGCATTCTTTTCATTATCTACAAGCATAGAAAATTTACTACTCTCCACATAAGCAAAATTCTTCTCATGAATAGTAGTGGGAGCAAGCTCAACAAAATAATTATAATGTGAGGCATAATCCAATTGAAAACTAAAATCATGATGGCAAGTTTCATGGATATCATTATTCTTTATAGCATACAAGTCATCACAATAATCATCATAGATAGCAACTTTGTTCTCATAATCAATTGGAACCTCTTCCGGAATAGTGGATTCATCACAAAATAAAGTCATGACCTCTCCAAATCCACTTTCATCAATATAATCATCATAAATAGGAGGCATGCTTTCATCATAATAAATTTTCTCATCAAAACTTGGGGGACAAAAAAGTTCATCTTCATCAAATATAGCTTCCCCAAGCTTGTGGCTTTGCATATCATTAGCATCATGGATATTCAAGGAATTCATACTAACAACATTGCAATCATGCTCATCATTCAAATATTTAGTGCCAAACATTCTAATGCATTCTTCTTCTAGCACTTGAGCACAATTATCAGAATCCTTATTCTCACGAAAGACATTAAAAATATGAAGCATATGAGGTAACCTTAATTCCATTTTTTGTAGTTTTCTTTTATAAACTAAACTAGTGATAAAACAAGAAACTAAAAGACTCGATTGCAAGATCTAAAGATATACCTTCAAGCACTCACCTCCCCGGCAACGGCGCCAGAAAAGAGCTTGATGTCTACTACACAACCTTCTTCTTGTAGACGTTGTTGGGCCTCCAAGTGCAGAGGTTTGTAGGACAGTAGCAAATTTCCCTCAAGTGGATGACCTAAGGTTTATCAATCCGTAGGAGGCGTAGGATGAAGATGGTCTCTCTCAAGCAACCCTGCAACCAAATAACAAAGAGTCTCTTGTGTCCCCAACACACCCAATACAATGGTAAATTGTATAGGTGCACTAGTTCGGCGAAGAGATGGTGATACAAGTGCAATATGGATAGTAGATAATAGTATTTGTAATCTGAAATTATAAAAACAGCAAGGTAACTAATGATAAAAGTGAGCGTAAACGGTACTGCAATGCTAGGAAACAAGACCTAGGGTTCATACTTTCACTAGTGCAAGTCCTCTCAACAATACTAACATAATTGGATCACATAACTATCCCTCAACATGCAACAAAGAGTCACTCCAAAGTCACTAATAGCGGAGAACGAACAAAGAGATTATGGTAGGGTACGAAACCACCTCAAAGTTATTCTTTCCAATCAATCCATTGGGCTATTCCTATAAGTGTCACAAACAGCCCTAGAGTTCGTACTAGAATAACACCTTAAGACACAAATCAACCAAAACCCTAATGTCACCTAGATATTCCAGTGTCACCTCAAGTATCTGTGGGTATGATTATACGATATGCATCACACAATCTCAGATTCAGCTATTCAACCAACACAAAGGACCTCAAAGAGTGCCCCAAAGTTTCTACCAGAGAATCACGACGAAAATGTGTGCCAACCCCTATGCATAGGTTCATGGGCGGAACCCGCAAGTTGATCACCAAAACATACATCAAGTGAATCATGTGGTATCCCATTGTCACCACAGATACGCACGGCAAGACATACATCAAGTGTTCTCAAATCTTTAAAGACTGAATCCGATAAGATAACTTCAAAGGGGAAACTCAATTCATTACAAGAGAGTAGAGGGGGGTAGAAACATCATAGGATCCAAATATAATAGCAAAGCTCGCGATACATCAAGATCGTATCACCTCAAGAACACGAGAGAGAGAGAGAGAGATCAAACACATAGCTACCGGTACATACCCTCAGCCCCAAGGGAGAACTACTCCCTCCTCATCATGGAGAGCACCGGGATGATGAAGATGGCCACCGGAGAGGGATTGCCCCCTCCGGCAGGGTGCCGGAACGGGTCTAGATTGGCTTTCGGTGGCTACGGAGGCTTCTGGCGGCGGAACTCCCGATCTATTGTGCTCCCGGGTGTTTTTAGGGTATATGGAGATATATAGGCAGAAGAAGTATGTCAGGGGGGCCACGAGGGGCTCACGAGGGTGGAGGGCGTGCCCAGGGGGGTGGGCGCGCCCCTGCCTCGTGGCCTCCTCGCAGGTCCCCCGACGTGCACTCCAAGTCTTCTGGGCTTCTTTCCTTCCAAAAATGAGTTCCGTGAAGTTTCAGGTCAATTGGACTCCATTTGATTTTCCTTTTCTTCGAAACCCTAAAACAGGGTAAAAACAGAAACTGGCACTGGGCTCTGGGTTAATAGGTTAGTCCCAAAAATGATATAAAAGTGTATAATAAAGCCCATAAACATTCAAAATAGTAGATAATATAGCATGGAGCAATCAAAAATCATAGATACGTTGAAGACGTATCAAGCACCTCTTCCCATTGCAAGATAAATAGATCAAGTTAGCCAAACAAAACCCAAATATCGGAGAAGAAATATGATGCTATAAGAGATCAAAGAAACTCAAATAACTTCATGGATATAAAAATATATGACTGATCATAAACTCAAAGTTCATCAGATCCCAACAAACACACCGCAAAAAGAGTTACATCATATGGATCTCCAAGAAACCATTGTATTGAGAATCAAGAGAGAGAGAGAGCGAGAGAGAGATGAATCCATCTAGCTACTAACTACGGACCCGAAGGTCTACAAAGAACTACTCACGCATCATCGGAGAGGCACCAATGGAGGTGGTGAACCCCATCCGAGATGGTGTCTAAATTGGATCTGGTGGTTCTGGACTCTACGATGGCTGGATGAATATTTCATCGACTCCCCTAGGGTTTTGGGAATATTTGGGTATTTATAGAGCAAAGAGGCGGTCCGGGGGGGGGGACCCGAGGTGGGTACAACCCACCAGGGCGCGCCTGGGCCTCCTAGCGCGCCTTGGTGGGTTGTCCCCTCCTCGGGACTCCCCCTAGGTGCTACTAGGGCCCAACATGTTCCTTCTGGTCCATAAAATATCTCTGTAAAGTTTCATGGCATTTGGACTCCGTCTGATATTGATTTTCTACGATGTGAAAAACACAGAAAAAACAGGAACTGGCACTTGGCACTATGTCAATATGTTAGTACCAAAAAATGATATAAAATGATTATAAAACATCCAAGATTGATAATATAACAACATGGAACAATCAAAAATTATAGATACGTTGGAGACGTATCAGTAGGCACCCTTCCCCTTCGGCTGAAGCACCCTTTTTGCCACTCTGATGAGTGGCGCATCCGAACTTAGGGAAGCTACGGGTGTCGGTGTCAAAACCGGCGGGCCTCGGGTAGGGGGTCCCGAGCTATGGATCTTGGATCGATGGGGAACAAGGGACTAGGGACACGATGTTTATCCAGGTTCGGACCCTCTCTAAGAGGTAAAACCCTACGTCCTTCTTGATTATATTGCTTGTGTATGTGAGGATTACAGAGTCGATCTACCACGAGATCAGATGAACTATACCCTAGACTAGTAGGATGATGGTTGTTCTCCTCTCTACAGACTAGACCATCTGGTTTATATAGACACCAGGGGTACTAGGGCTACACATGGTGGGTTACAAGGAAAGGATAAACATGCTTCTTCTTCTTATCTTGACTTGGAGGACACACCAAGGCACCAACAAGCCTCCTGTCCAGATACGGGGTCTCTACATAGCTCGGCCTCCTAGTATTGATAACACGGCCCAACAGTCCGACCTCATAGGGGATAGGCCGGCAGGCTGAAGACCCCCTAATCTAGGATTCCATCAATGGGGAAAGAGTATACCATTGGGGCTCATGGACCCCCGCCTCCGCTTCACGGAAGTGGAGTAGGCACCCTTCCCCTCTAGTTTTTAGCACCCCCTTTGCCACTCCGATGAGCGGCGCAACCGAACATAGGGAAGATATTGGGGAAGAATATACCTCCAGGGCTCGTCGAGCCCCGCCTCAGCTTCACGGAAGCAACGTAGGCACCCTTCCCCTCTGGCTGAAGCACCCCCTTTGTCACTCTGATGAGCGATGCAACCGACCATAGGGAAGATACGGGGGAAGGATATACTTCCGAGGCTCTAGGCAGTCCAATGAGCGGGTTGCTGGACACGGGGGAGACAAAGAGATCCGCCGTGGTCGGATGTGGACTAGTGTACCGATGTCATGCGAATGGAGCTTTGTGTGATCATATGTGCATATAGTTTTACCTTTTCAGTTAAAATATGTCGAAAATGTAAATGTTTTCTTCCTCTTTGTACAAAATCCGCCATGTTTGCACGAATTTCATTCGGTTGGTTCAAAAAGTTATTGAAAAGCAATGCGGCCAACATTGGATAGCGGACTCCGGCATCATGTCTGTGGACTGATTCCCCTGTCCACACAGATGTCAGAGCAAATTTATGGGTCAACGTTGGAGATGCACTAACGTGGCATTTTACATCTCTCATGTTACTTTTTGTGATAATTCTGCTCCTACGGTAAAACCTACAAACTACTTACCGTCCTTCAGAGCCGATGGTGGCCGGTAAACAAGAGCACATTAACACGTCCCCTAAGCCCTGGCTAGGGTTATTTTCCTCCCAGGCGATCGTGATCATTCCTGGGAGTTCCATCGTGTTTTGATTGCTCTGGCGTTCTCCATCCCCACGTCCCCATCGGGTAACACCGTTCCTCCTTTCCCTAACCCTAGCCCCATGGCATCACATCCTGACGAACAGTCTCCTACAAGTGTCGGAACTAGGGTTGATGTCGCAGATGATCTTGGGGATTTCTTCGACCAGCTTGATCTGGATGGAGAGGAGTTTGATGATATGGAAGTTGCTGCTGATGATACGGTTCTGAACAAGAGTGTGCGTTGGCTGGCACTAGCGAGGGTTCATACCGACAAGAATTTCAATCAGACCGCCTTCTTCAAAGATATGCGTGCGGCATGGAACCCTACAGAGAAGGTGCGCTTTCGGCCAGTTGGCCCGAACCTGTTTGTGGTGCAAGCATCGTGTCTTGGCGATTGGGAGCGTATCATGGAGAGAGGGCCATGGATTTTCAGGAACTGGGCAGTGCTCCTTACTCCCTATGATGATTTTATGAAAGATGATGAAATTGAGATAGTTTACATGCCTATATGGCTCCAAATCCATAAACTCCCAGATGGCTACTGCAAGAAGGAGATAGTGGAAAAGTCGATAAAGAATGCAGGCAAGGTACTGGAGTTAAGGCTCAACGGAAATTCTCGTGGTGATTACATGCAAGTGTGTGTTTGACATGATGCCAAAGTACCATTGACAAAGTTTGTGAGTATAATTCATGGTAAGGAACGGCAGGTTTTCACTGTTCGATATGAGAAATTGGCATGTTTTTGTAAATTTTGTGGACGTGTTGGGCATGAGTATAAAGAGTGTGGCAATGGAGTACACCCGCCTAAAGATCTCAAGTTTGGCGATTGGCTCTATGCCAATCCAGCACCTGGGAATCGTTTGAGTTTTGATGCTGGTTGCACTACATCAGCTGCGGCATTCACACCGAGAAGGACGCAGAATGAACAGGAAGATGGGGATCTTGAGGACATGGATACAAGTCTTGCAAAGCCAAAAGACATTGTTATGTCTAAACGTGAAAAGTTAGCTCGTACGAGGCTTGCTATTGATGCTGATCCGGAGGGTCTAGTGGTTGTTGTACAAATGTCAAAGCGTTCTGCGCCCACCCTGATGATCACATATGGTACTGTTGATGGGATGACTGATCCAACATCACCCACGGGTAGCCAGAATAGTAAGAAGGCAAAGGTTGTCGAGGATAGAGAAAATTCACACAGCATATTGGCGGGCTCCGATCCGGAGCACCGCCGGGATCAATGAATCAACTAGTATGGAACTGCCGACATTTCGCGAAGTTGTGGCTCTTGTAAAAGCCAGTTCCCCAAAGTTTGTTTTTTATCAGAAACTAGACAAACTTCTGCTAGTGTTGAGAGATTGAAGTGGAGAATAGGTCTTAAAGGTTTTTGTGGTGTTGACTGTGATGGCCGTGGAGGGGGCCTGGCTTTGTTTTGGGATGATACGCTCCAGGTGACAGTAATGGATGCATGTAAACGCTACATTGATATTAATGTGTTTGATCAAGGCTCGGACAAAATCATGGAGATGTACTTTTGTGTATGGAGAACCACGTGTAGAGAACCGTTATATCATGTGGAAGCACCTATCAAGACTCAAGGGCGGTTCAGATCTGCCTTGGGTGGTAAGTGGTGACTTTAATGAAGCTATATGGCAACATGAACATTTTCCAAGGTCCTTGAGAGGGGAAAGTAAGATGGAGGCGTCTCGGGATGTTCTTATTGATTGTGAATTGGTTGACTTAGGATTCTCTGGTGCACCCTTTACTTATGATAATGGCCACCATGGCCAGAGCAATGTCCGGGTACGGCTGGACCATGCATGCGGTGAGGAGTCTTGGAAGGAGCTCTTCCCCTTTGCTTGGTTGCAACATCTTGTGTTGCCATGCCCGGATCATTGCCCACTTACGTTACATGTTGATGAGTCCGAGGAGCGGTGACGTAAGAGCTATTCATGGTATGAGATAATGTGGGAGCGAGACCCATGTATTCCGGCGATTATAACTAGTGCTTGGGAACGGTCTCGCTCGTCTGGAGACCTAGGAAACATTGTCGATTCTTTGAAATCGGTTATGTCAGATCTTCAGAAGTGGAGTAAATAACAGTTTGACCATGTCGAAAAAGAAATTTTGGCATTACGGCAGGAACTAGATTCCCTTCAGCAAAAAAGTAGTGATCGCCTCCTCATTCGTCAAAAGATGGAGAGGCTTAATGAGCTTTTGTACAGAGAGGAAATGATGTGGTTGCAGAGAAGTAGGATTATGTGGCTAAAAGAGGGCGATCGCAACACACAATATTTTCATAAGCAAGTCGTATGGCGCACCCGTAAGAATATCATCAGACGGTTGCAAAAGGTCGATGGATCCTGGCGCAACGTGCCATCTGAGATGAAGAGGATGGCGCAATCGTATTTCCCGGATTTTTTTACAAAGGATCCTACTTTGTCAGCTGACAGTGTGTTAGAACTTATTATTCCAAAGTTGACGGCGGCTATAAATGATAGGTTGAATACTCCTTTCTCCGATGAAGAAATATCTGATGCATTGTTTTAAATTGGACCCTTTTATTTCCGAACTCGTTGCTAAGGATTGTGACTCTGTGATCTTGGAATAAAACACCCTATTTCCTTCGAGAAAAAAGCGCATCGACGCTGCATCCGCTTCATTGGCGGTGGAGCTCGCCGGATACGAGGGAGAAGGCTCACTAGAAGACAGCACGGAACTTACCCATCCCCCTGGTACACGAACGCGAGCAAACACGGCGGCACGAGCCCGGCAGAGGCGCCGACACCAATCCGGCAACCGCGGAGGGCCCGGCCCATTTCCACTCCTGGAGAAACAACACGGACGTCCACGTGCCCGAGTCCGTTTCACCCCGGCCCTCCCTCCACTTTCAGTCATAAACCCACGGGCGTCCATGTCAAAGGAAAAAAAAAACACGGGTGGGACCGACGAGGATCGCCACCAGCCAGCGGGCACCCCACACGCCAGCGACAGGCGCTCGTGGCGCGCCTGTGGCCGTTGCCGTGCCGTCCTCCCCCGCCCCGCCTTGCACGG
>NC_041390.1:555538999-555568532 GCF_002162155.2 Triticum dicoccoides | reverse complement strand
CAGGCGCGCGCGGGCCGGACCACTTGCCCGAGTCCACCCACCACAGACACGTCAGCGCCCGCGGGAACCGCTACGGCCACCCCGCCCCCGCCCACCGCGAGTCAACAGTGCCCCACCGCGCAGCGACACCCGCCGGGCGGAGCGCGACCGCACGTAGCAGCAGCGCAGGCCTCGCGCGGCGCCCCGCGCTGCGCAGGGGATCTTCGTGCGCGGGCGGGCGGGGGGAAATGCCCGAAATGCCCCTGCCTCTTTCCTCTCTCTCTCCCCCCGCATCCGCTCTCCTCTTTCTCTTCCTTCCTCATCTCCGTCTCTCCGTGCCGTGCTCCATATAACCATCTCTCTCCTCCAAATCCGCCCCCAAATCGCCATTTCCTTCTCTCTCTCTCTCCCCCCTTCGCCACCGTCGCCACCGCCCCGCCGCAGATCGAGACCGGCCCGCCCGCTCCCGGACCGGACGCCCCCGAATCCCCGAATTCCCGATCAAATCTCCCCGCGGCCGGAGCCGATTCCGATCGAATTCGAGCCCCGATCCGCGGGCCCCGGGCAGGCGCTGCGTCGGAATCGGCCGAATTCGGGTGATCCGGAGGCGCATGGAGGGAGGCCCCGCGGATCCGAGCTAGGGTTACCGCCGGCGCCTGCGGCAGCGGTGATCTGGTGATGGTGCAGCGCGGCGCCGGGAGGACTCGGCCAGGAGGGATCGGCGGCTGGGAAGATGCGCGGCTATGCATGGGCGGCGCCAAGGCTGCGGTGAGGGGTGCGGCGACCGGCGTCCTTTCGTCCGGCACATGTGGCCGGCAACTCGCGTAGAGGCAGCTCCACCACCGGCAAAGGGACCAGCCTCCCCTCCTCCTCCTCCTCCCCGCTCGTCTCTTCCACCGCTCCGGACGACCTCTTATCCACCCGCACCGACGACTCCCCCGGCGGCACCCCACAAGCAGGAGGCCGCCGATTCACCCCGTCCGCCCTCAGCAGACTCCTTCCTAAAGGTGCCTCATACTTTGGTGGATATACCACTTTGGGATTTGCTAAGCTCAGCCAGATTTTAGACCAAATTCAGTTTGCTGCTCAAGTCATCATCCGATGGCCATCATTTCTGCTTCGAAAACTTAATCTATGGAAAGTAACTAGAATTTGTTGCCTGGTTGAGAGGTTACCGTAGTCTCGCGTTGCTGTGAAGCTCCTTGATGAGTTTACATATACATCATCTGTGCCGGGCTGGTTGTGCGCTTGGTTTGGTAATGGCCAGGCTATCTTCTAAATGGTGCAATGAGGGTTGTTTTGTATGGTTGGATTTTGGTACCTCATTGTGAGAATTCTGGCACTCCACATGTAAAAGCGTGTCAAAGATGTCGCCTTGTTACTTGCATGATAAGAATTGTTCGGAGTGTATCGTTGGCGTATTGGATAGTGAAGCTATACCATTTGAAGGTGTTTACGGGTGCAAGTCGTGTCGTGTTCACGACTTTCATTAAGATAACGTATTTTGCCAACTGTTTCTATATGCTGGTTGCTTTTTTTTGTTTGCTAATCTAATACAAGGTGGCAATAAGGAATTATCTTCCATTTAAACAAGGAAAATAGGAGAAATGAAGAAAACAAACCTCAGACTTGGTTGTGAGCATTGTACATTGCCTAAAATTCATCATGGAAATTTCAGTTTTTGTGCTCTACGGTTAGGTATCATCCATTTCTGGAAGCCATTGCAATTTGATTATGAATGTTTTATTACATGCTTGACGTGCATTAATTTGTTGAGTCAGAGTATCTCCTTATAAGAACATATTTGGCATTAATATTTTTGGAACGTTTTTTCCGCCTTTGGCAGCTTAAGGAAATATATGTTGTTACACTAATGTTTGCTACCTTTGCAACCCGACACGTTTAGATAATCAACTACTTATTTAGTACTCCCTCCGTCCCATAATGTAAGACGTTTTTTGACACTACATTAGAGTCGAAAAACGTCTTACATTATGGGACAGAGGGAGTACTTTTTAGCTGTTTGGCTGCTGCATGGAGAGTTAATTTTTTCTTTCTATTTTTGGTTCAGTTATGCTTAACTGTGCTTCTTGCTTTGACGTGTTCTCCGAGCATTACACTTTCTCCTTCAGCGTTATCCTCGTGACATGAAGATGTTTATGTTTCTTGACAATTAACAAAAGTACAAATTTGCTTTACAGGACGGGCGTGAATTTCGAGTTGGAGATTGTGCACTTTTTCAGGCTGTTGATGTTCCTCCTTTCATTGGGTTGATACGCTGGATTGAGAAAAAAGAAGAAGGCTTTCCCAAGTTACGTGTAAGTTGGCTCTATAGATCTGCTGACGTCAAACTTAACAAGGCAATACAGCTCATCGCTGCACCAAACGAGATCTTCTATTCATTCCACCAGGACGAGACATCTGCCGTCTCTCTACTACATCCTTGCAAAGTTGCCTTTTTACGCAAAGGTGTTGAGCTGCCAGCCGGAATTTCTTCATTTGTGTGTCGGCGTGTATATGATATTGACAACAAGTGTTTATGGTGGCTTACCGACAAAGACTATATTAATGTAAGTGCTATAGTTACCTTCCTCTTTTTTCTGTGTTGTATATTCTGTGGCTTATGTGTGCGTCTTACAATCAGGAACGGCAGGAAGAAGTAAATCGACTTCTGCATAGAACAAGGTTAGAAATGCATGCTGCAGTACAGTCAGGTGGACGCTCACCGAAGCGGCTAAATAGTCCGTCATCTGCCCAGCAGAAGTCCGGTTTGGATGATGGACAAAATTGTATTTTATCTAAAGGAAAGAAGAGGGAGAGAGTTGAGCAAGGAATTGATCCAGCTACGCGAGACCGTGATCGTCCCCTTAAGGTCGAAGAAGGTGAACTGGGGAACTTAAAGGCAGAAAATATGAAGCATGCATTTGCAAAATTTATCGCGAAGTTCACAGACAAAGGTGGGCTTCCTCACGCTGAAGCAGTCGAGAAGCTAGTCCAGTTCATGCAAGTTGATCGAACTGAACGGAAGATAGACCTTGGTGGTCGAGTAGCGCTTGCACATATTATTTCAGCTACAGAAAGTCCTGATTGCCTCGGGAGATTTGTGCAGCTAAGGGGCCTTCCTATTTTGAATGAGTGGCTTCAGGAAACTCACAAGGGGAAGTCTGGTGAAGGGGGTAGTCCTAAAGAAACTGATAAGCGTGTTGAAGAATTTCTCATGGCCCTGCTTCGTGCTCTCTCAAGATTGCCTATCAATTTGAATGCCTTGCAGAGTTGCAGTATCGGGAAATCCGTCAATCATCTGCGTAGCCATAAAAGTGCTGAGATACAGAAGAGGGCGAAGTGTCTTGTTGAAAACTGGAAAAAGCGTGTTGATGCTGAAATGAAGTCAAATGAAGCAAAACCTTTAGTATCTGGTCAAGCTGTTTCCTGGTCAGGGAAAGGGGGCGCTGCAGAAGTTTCTAATGGTGGAAACAGACGAAGCGCCTCAAGTGAGGCCAGTCCGAAAAACCCAGTATCTCGGACGGCTAAACCTGGTGCATCTGATGCTGTTACGAAGTCGAATCTGCTCACTTCTGGCTCTTCAAAGTTGCAACACATGCAGCCCGCAAATGTTGCAACCAACTCAAAGGATCCACCCAGCAAATCGGCTGGTGGTTCTGAGTTGCCAACAGTGAAAGAGGAGAAAAGCAGCAGTTCAAGCCAATCACTGAACAACAGTCACTCATGCTCCAGTGATCATGCAAGAACATTTGGTTCTCCTTGGAAGGAGGATGCGAGAAGTTCTACTGCTGCTTCTGGCAATGCTAGTAAAACATCCGGGAGCTCTTCACGCGTCCATCGAAGGGCAAACAGTGTCCGTCTTGGTTCTGGGATACAAAAAGAAGCTACTGCAGGAAGATCTACCTCACTCGATCGTTCGTTGTTCCAGGAAAAATCATCACAATCTGGAATGGCGTCTGAAAAAGGAGGCGACACACCCTCTGATAATAACAGTAATGGCCATAGGTTGATTGTCCGCTTTCCAAATCCTAGCCGTAGTCCTGCTAGAAGTGTGAGCGGAGGCTCATTTGAGGACCCGTCTGTCACTGGGAGTAGATCTTCATCTCCTGTAGATAAGCATGAACAGAATGGTCGGCGGGTGAAAATGAAGATTGAAAATTCTCGACCTGAGTTAGCTTCTGATGCAAATGCCGAGTCTTGGCATAGCAATGAGATAAAAGGGGTTGCAGGGTCTGATGAAGGTGATAAATCAGCATTCCCTACATTGGAGAGCAACAGGAATACTGAAGAAGCTGTTAAGGAGGCATGTGCATCACGGCCTGCAAGTTCGTCGCAAGTGAATGAGAAAGGAATCTGTTCAAGTGAAACCAAGGGGAACTCATTCAACCCTATGAATGCTTTAATTGAAATAAAATACTCTGAAGCTGGTCCTCCTCTGCAAGCTGGAGATGATACCGCAATGAACCTTCTTGCCAGTGTCGCTGGGGAAATATCTAAATCCGACTTAATTTCTCCGTCAGCTTCACCGAGAAATTCATCTGCAAATGAAGTGGGCTGTGAAGGTGACAGCATTGAGAAGTTGAAAGTAGAATGTGACATAGCCCCTTCTCAGCTTCAAGGTTCCTCAGATGTTCAGAAAGTCATTTTGGTGAAGCAAGAGAAAGCTGATCCTTGTTTGATTGCCAAGGAGGAACGTAACCAGAGGGCTCACCTATCATTGCACGACAACAAAACCACAACATCTACTGGGCTGTCACCTCAAAATGGTACAGACTGTAATGCCGTAGAATCTTCAGCGAAGACTGAAAACCAAGCGGAGGGTTGCGCAAACAAGTGTCTTCCTGTACCTGGGGCTGATTCACAAGGTGATGATGATAAATACTTTACTTTACCTTTCTGTTTTTATCGACATTTTTATGAAATCTAATATGCATTCATCTGCAGGTCAAGATCGTAATGCATGTTCCAGCCGTGGGCCAGTTGAAGATGGTCGCATAAGCAGCCCTGATGTCATTGGCACTGCTTTAGGTGGTCAATGCAATTCAGCTGTTTCTAATCGCACGTCAGAATTGCTTCCTCCTGAGGAGTTGCAATTGTCTGCCCCTGATAAACAGCTCCATGCCTTGTTAAAGCAAACTGATAAAAAGCCGCTTGGGGTTGTACGAGATCAGTTGGAAGCCATGGATACACGCGATGGTAGTAAATTGGATTTGAAGTCTTCAGTGTGTCCACTGGCTCTTGTTCCCAAAAAGGCTGAAGTCTTGGGTGTTAACACAGTGCTGAAAGAGGACGAAAAGGAACAGCCTTCTTCCACTTCAGCTGATGTTAACAAGCTAGTTGCATTCCCAGCTGATGTGCCGAATGGGAATAAAGAATCAAAGGATAGTTCCAGTGAATCCAGTAGTCAGGTAAAACCTCAAGCTATCATATCTCAGGATTTTGAGCATGATGCAAGTCAGAGTCCAAAGAAACTGAGCGATGATGTCGGTGCAAAAGAGGATCTTGTCTCATCAGGTGAGGGTTCTTCTATAGCTGCCCAGGCCAAACCAAATGTTACTGGTAAGCTTGATTTTGATTTGAATGAACTTGGGGATGAAGGGAATCACTCTGAGCCAGTTACCTCTCCTGTTATATGTACTTCTGGGATTCATGTACCTGGTCTTTCTCCATTCGTATCACCTGTTTTAAGTGGTTTGCCTGCCCCAATAACAGTAGCAGCTCCAGCTAAAGGACCTTTTGTTCCTCCTGAGAATCTACTAAGAGTGAAGCCTGAGGCTGGGTGGAAAGGCTCAGCAGCTACAAGTGCATTTCGTCCTGCAGAACCACGCAAGGTTGTGGGGGCATCTCTGACTGCACCTGATATTGTAGGAACTGATGCTGCTGGGAAGCGGTCTCGCCCCGCGTTTGACATTGATCTAAATGTAGCAGATGACCAGATTCTTGAGGATGATATCTCTCAGAGTTCTGCTCAGACAGTTGGATCTGAATCTGGCAACAGTAGAAGTCGCGATGGTCCCGTGCGAAGCGCTGGCATTGAACTTGACTTGAATAGGGCTGATGAAGTTGCCGAGAATAACCAGTTTATCTCAAACTCTTCCAACAGAGTTGAAGTCACATTGTTGCCAGCAAGATCTTTGCCAGGAGGTTTACCGAGTACTAGTATGAATGGCTCAAAGAACTTCTTTGATCTCAATAATGGACCAAGCCTTGATGAAGCTAGTACAGAGCCTGCACAAAGGAGTCTATCATCTAAAGGTGCTAGCAGCATACCGTTCCTGCCTCAAGTTGCTGGTCTTCGAATGAACGGCACCGAAATCAATAACATGTCACCATGGTTTGCTTCTGCCAACCCATATGCTCCTGTAGCTATGCAATCGTTTTTGCCTGCTAGAGGAGAACAGCCTTATCCAATTGAAACAGCATCTGGAACCCAGAGGATGATTGCGTCTGCTGCAGACAGCAGCCAATTTGGAAGTGATTCAGGCAGGGCTCCAGTTGTTTCCACACCACCAACCATGGTGTTTCACCCTCCTCCTGCATATCAATATGCAGGATTTCCTTTCACCCCCAGTGTTCACCTTCAGACAGCAGGTTTTCCAATTGGATCGACGTCATATGCCAATTCTGCACCTGCCGGAGTTTCATACTTTCCAACCATTGCCCCGTCACTTGTTGGGTCAACGGGTGCATTACCTCCCCAACATGTGAGGCAATATGCAATAAACCGTCCTGAAGGTAGCAGTAGTGATGGTCTGGACGGTAATTGGAAATGGAAAAGACCAGGAGGGTTTGATCTTAATTCTGGTCCCGCGAGTATAGATTTAGAAGGGAAGGATGAAAGAATACTTTCATCGGTTAGACAAAATTTGATGACGCCACAGCAGGCCTTTGTGGAGGAGCAAACGAGAATGTACCAATTGCCTGGTGTAGGAATAAAGAGGAAGGAACCCGAGGGCAGTTGGGATCCCGACAGATCATCATACAAGCAATTGTCATGGCAGTAAGAACTTTGGCGAGACCTCGCATCGACTTCTTTTGTCTGGTGAGCTTGTTTGTACCTAGAAAATCCAACTTTAAAGACCCTGTTATCTTGTTTGGTTAATTAACCAGTGGGTGTGTGCTTTTATGTTTGCAGAGGCAACTGCATGTGGAAGTGAGGCGTTGTATTGCACCTGCGTGACCCTGCTGCTGCTGGGCTGGGATATACAACTCACACATGGATTCATGTCTGTGACGACATGGGATTGTGGGAGGAATGAAACATGGCTGTAATTGCTGTAAATGTTAACCATATTCATACTTTCCTGGAACCAGTTTTCCTCAGCTTGAGCAGTTGCTTTGCTAGAGTTTTGTATCTGCCAGGCTTGCTTCTGTTTTTGCCAGGAGGGTATGGGTTTGGAGATGGAACGGTAATGCTCCTTGGCATCTTCAAACACCTCAAGCCGCTGTAATTAGCCCCGGTGGTTCTTCTCTTCCTTTTCTTTTTCTAAGTTTCTTATGATAAACAACTGTCTTTGACATTGCTGGGCACATCTGCAGCTTTAACATATGGTTTAGCCGTGACATGTATCCTGCCCTGCGGGGAAGTGTTGCATCAGTAGATCAGGAACTAATAATCTGCTGTGGCTGACCCTGTCATTTCGGTGTATTGGTTTCTTTTCTGTGTGGCGCAAATACTCTATTTTGCCGTGACTTGTTTCTCCATTGCAGGTGGAGGTTGTTGCGCTGTGGCGTTTGCAGATGCACCTTCTTGCTCAGTTTGTTGTAAATTTGGTCTATCTACTTGGTGTCATCTGTTGCATCAGTAATTTTTGACCTCTGCGTCGGTCGTAGGCATTGCTGATGCTGATGGACGATGGTGACTGTTTTGCTGATGCTGATCTCCATGAGTAAACCGTTTGTATTCTGCTACTACTACTTGTCATACCTCGACATCTCTACGGCCTGACATGACACCCCCAGGAAGAGACCCGGCGATGGAAGCAAGTGAAGATGAGGCAGAACAGGGGGTCTGTCGACGCGTGTGGGTTCACGGGCAGACACCCACGCAAGAGAGGCGTGACGCGACGCGGCTGCACTCCCCCACGGGAGGACAGGACAGGATGCCCCTTTAACCACGGAAACCACTGCCACCACGGCGAGGTGGTGAGGTGGGGGAAAAAGCAGCAGCGGAGGCGGAAAAGGATGGAAGGCGACAGGCACGGGGAGGGAGAGACGGTCGCGGTCAGTGGGGTGGCCCGTGACGCGACGCTGCCCCGTCCCTGTCCGCTGCCTCGCTTTCTTTCCCTTCCCTGCCCTGCCATGCCTTCCTTCCTTACTTGCCCAGCGCGCCTCTCTTTCCGCGTCCGGGCATAGCATTTCCCGTCCCCGTCGCACCACGTAGGCGCGTCCAGTCTCCCGTCGCTTTCCTCAGCTGCCTGTCTTGTTAGACTCGGGCTCCATCCATCCATCCATCCATCGCCCCTTTCACCCCCTCTCCTCGGTCCTTTCCCCAATATTAATACGCGTCCCTCTCGACAGCGGCAGGTGAAAGCTACCCCCAGTTACGAGCAGGGCAGCTCGCAGACGTACGTCGACCCTGTTCCCGTCAACATCATCCGCCCTCCCCATTTTCCCCGTGGGAGCTAATTGGTTCCATGATTTTTCATTTCATGTATCCTTTACATAGAATTGGTCAATCCACGTTCCGCCGGTCACTGTTGCGACTTGCAACCGTCATGTCTGCAGGAGCGAGGCGAGTAAGTACGTAAATGCCTAGGGATTCACGACGTACTTTGCCAATCAAACTCAAACCGGGGCGTTCTCATGAATTTAACAGGGCAGCTGGCCAAGTTGGTTGTTCGGTGGTTCACCAAGTGGTAATAAACCTAGCAAACCTAGTACTCCAGTAGCCACACGCGAGGCATATAAATTATACATGCATGCACGGCCGGAATTATGCTCCGTGCGCGTCGTCTACCTCCCTCGGGCGTAAGCATAAGCACAAAGCCGTGTCTTGTGGCGGAGGGTGGAGCCGGGCCCTCACCTCGCACCTTCGCCCCCAAGTTTAGAAAGTCGGGGTTTGTTTTCCTGGGCAAACGGTTGGTGGGTGGGCGGGTGAGGGAAAATCACAATTGCACCACTTCACCACACCGGTGTGATGCGGACGCCTGCTGACAAATTAAACCGCGAAAGGTGAGCCAGATTATTAGACTAGCGCCCATCAATCACGTCCGCGGCCTGCCGTAAAGAAGTCGTCTCCAACCCACGCAACACGAGAGAGGTTTGCTTGCTAGAAGCCGCAGAAGATCACGCGCGGGGACCACCGGGCGGCACCCACCGGCCGGAGGTGAGGGATGCGAACGCACGCCTGGACGGGGCCACAGCACACAGCGTGCGTACGTGCCTGTGTGTGCCACCATGCAACAGATCGACCTGCGAGATCTATCTGGTACTGGTACGATGACCCACCACATGGCCAGGCCAGGGCGCAGCGAGATCGGGGATCTATCTATCTTACCCACCCTAGTGCGGGAATAATAATGTTGGTCCTCCATCCGACGGACGCGTAAGTTTCGTAAAGAGGGGAACGGAAAGGAGGGGTGCTGCTGGAGGGAGACACGCTGAAAAGCAGAGGACGCCAACTTGCCACCGTTCCTAGGATCGGGGCCCCCCTTGGCCCATGCCCGCCATGACGGCCATCCACCCTGCTTTAGGAACAGTGGTTCCTCAAAAAAAAATGCAAAAGGAACAGTGCTTGCCGCCGCCGGCTTTGCACTGCTGCATTAGGATGAGCTCATCCTCAACTACGGCAGGCACAGGGGCCCTGAAGCATCCGAAGGTTATTGAACCGCGAGACGGCCGAGGTTTCCCTCACGGGCTCACGGCTGATTTCGTCGACGAAGGAGCGTGGATTGGATGGACGTGCATGGTTGGGTCAGAATGACTTGCCTCGTTCGAAATAACATCTGGCGTATAACTGAAAGTCACTTTAGCTACATGCAAGTCACCTGAAAATTAATTTTGGGTCAGTCGATTTTTAGACCGTTGATTTCAGCTTTAAGATTCGCAAATCTTTTCTTTTTCTGTGTTGGTGTGGATGTTGTTTTGGGCTGTTTTTTGTTTTAACTGACCCCGTTGTTGGGGGAAGAGGGTCTCCAGTTTGAACACGTACGACTCGGGTCTTATAGGATTATTTTCCATTGCCGGGTCAGTCAATTCCTTAACGGCCCCGGAAGCCCGTTTCAGCGCAACATAGCCATCTTCTTTCTCCTTTGTTTTTCCTATTTTTTTTCCTTTTTATGTGTTTTGCATCTGTTTTTTCTTTTGTTTATTAGCTGGTTTTTATTTTCACGAGTATTCTTGGGATGTTGGGTGAGTCTGAATATAATATGTGTCAAAATTTCACTACTATATAATTATTATTGTTCTTTGCATACTATATAAAAGTGTAATTTTGATGCAAAGTTGTGTGCAAGTTTTTTTATTTTTTATTTTAGTGTTCTTTATTCTTAAAGGGAAATACCAACACCACCAATTTATGATTTCTTAGAAAACTTCATTATTTTGACAATGTTTTAGTTTTTATTTAATTTTTGTTATGCTAAGGGTAATACCAATGCCACTAATTCATTCCTTCTTAGGTTTTTATTTTTTGCAAAACTTCCACATTTATATGCTTATTCTAGCATATTTTTAAAACCGCAAATTTTTATGTATATTTGGTGCAATTTTTGTCACATTTTCTTTTAGATTTTTCCCATTTTCTTTCATCTTAAATGGTCATATCAATGCCACTAATTCACTCTTTCTTAGAAAAAATAATTATTTTGAGCTTATTTTTTTATTCTTTTCACTTATTTCTTTTTAAAGGGTAATACCAGTGCCACTAATTCATTCCTTCTTAGGAAATGTAAATTTATTTATTTATTTTTGAGTGTGTAAGTACTTACTAGTAGTAAATAATATGTGTGGAAAGTATAGTAGAATGTGAAAAATACACTATTACATGTTTATTCTTTGCATATTTTAGAAACCTTAGTGGAAAGTTGTGTGCAAGTTTTTTTTTCATTTTATCTTCTTAAAGAGTTTCTTTTTTTAGAAAACTTCATTGTTTTGATTTTTTTATTTTCTTTGTTCTGAAAGGGTAATACTAATGCCACGAATTCATTCTTCCATAGAAAATTTCATTTTTGTTTTTTATTTTTATTTCATTTTTTTTATTTTTTTAGTTTTCATTTTCTTTTCTTTTGTAAGGGTAACAACAATGTCACCACTCACTAATCCATTACTTGTTAGAAAAGACATTTTTTGTGAAAATTTCACGATTACATGATTATTTTTGTATATGTAATAATCCATTACCGTGACTTGCATATTTCAGTTATGTTAAGCGCACACTGCAAAAATAGGAAAAAATCTTTGTAAGCCATGAAATTATAGTGCCATTCAAAGATGTGTCAAAGGAAGAAAGTTGCACGGTAGACATGCAAAGAATACAACATGTAATAAAAAATAATGATACTGAAAGATAAGAGTTTTTCTCCAGGTAGATTTTATGTGTTTGTATGCATATAGGGTAGCTAGATAAATTCTCCAAGAGCTTAAAGAATCTTGCTAGGCTTGCCCTAGCTAGCTATCGCAACACAACGATGCCTGGTCTCTGCTTGTGTGAAACTTCTTCTTGTGCTTGCGTACCATGTATGTGTAAGAGGAACAAAGATACGTAGGTGCATCTACAACCGGGCATCCCAAACTCGCCTCATATGTCCAGGCGGGCCGCTCAGTCACTAACCGGTCATAATTTTTGGATGCAGACGGTCCCCTCAAACGAGCCTCAAACATCCGGGCTGACCGGCACCCCTCATATCCAACCCAAATATGAGGTAGATATGGGGACGTCCGGTCACGCCCGGGCGCGTCCGCCATGTAGGACTAACAATGGGGTCCCACGGGGACTCGCCTGAAAATTCGGCGGTCCGATAGACGCCTCCTCCATCGCCGCGGTGCGAACGCCGCATGGCGCCGCTTCGACCCTCCGCCCGAGGTCAAATCTGGCTATTTAAGCCGGCTGGCGTCCCCCAACCCTAGCCCATCCACCTCCTCCCTCTCTCCGCCATCACCCGAGCCCGTCCGCCTCCTCTCCCCCGCTCCCCCCTGCTCTCCCCGCTCTCCGGCATAGCCATGGTCAGGCGGCTGATCACCACGTACACTATGCTCACGCCCGAGCGCCGGAGGCAGATCGCGGAGGAGATCCAGGAAAGACGCGTCGCCCGCATCACTGTGGGGCTGCCTTCAGACTTGCCGGGGTCGGAGGAGGAGGAAGGAGAGCCGCTACCGGAGCTGATGGAGGAGGTGGATCCAAAGGAGGACGAGGCGAAGCTTCCGGAGTAGGGCTTCAACATGGCGGAGGCGGAGGCGGAGTTCACCATCGCCCAAGCTGCGAAGATGGCAGAGCAGCAGACCATCCTGAAGTCCATCGTGGATGAGGCCTACATGGAGGCCAACCGGCAGTTCCTCCGACAGGAGCAGGCGGCGTCCGACGCGCTCTTCTTCGAGCTCAACACGGATATAGAGGAGGAGAAGGCCGGAGCGGAGCAGCCAGAGGCTCGGGAGCTGTAGCCGGTGATAACCCACAAGTATAGGGGATCACAACAGCTTTCGATTGTAGAGTATTCAACCCAGATTTATAGATTCGACACAAGGGGATCCAAAGAATATTTGCAATTATTAGCAGTTGAGTTGTCAATTCAACCACACGTGGAGATTAATTATCTACAGCAAAGTGATTAGTAGCAAAGTAGTATGATAGTTTTGATAATAGTAGCAGCGGCAATAGTAACAATAGTAGTGGTAACTTAGCAAGAACAATATAAGAGAAACTCGTAGTCTTTGGATCGATGATTTGTTGGATGATATTCATCATGTGACCGTTATAACCTAGGGCGATGCGGCACTAGCGCCAGTTCATAAATATGATGTAGGCATGTATTCCGCAAATAGTCACACGTGCTTATGAAGAGTACTTGCATGACATATTTTGTCCTACCCTCCCGTGGCAGTGGGGTCCTTTTAATAAAGAACCGGAACAAAGCATTAACACACGGTGAATACATGAACTCCTCAAACTACGGTCATCACCGGGAGTGGTGCTGACTATTGTCACTCCGAGGTTGCCAGATCATAACACGTAGTAGGTGACTATAACTTGCAAGATCGGATCTAGAACATAGATATAATGGTGATAACATAAACAGTTCAGATCTGAAATCATGGCACCCAGGCCCAAAGTGACAAACATTAAGCATGGCAAAGTCATAGCAACATCAATCTCAGAACATAGTGGATACTAGGGATCAAGCCCTAACAAAACTAACTAGATTAGATGATGAATCTCATCCAACTCCTCACCGACCAGCGAGGCTACGAAGGAATTACTTACTCCCGGTGGGGAGCATCATGGAATTGGCGATGGAGAAGGGTTGGTGATGACGAAGATCGAAAATACCCCTCTCCGGAGCCCCAAATGGACTCTAGATCTGGCCTCCCAATGAAGAACAGGAGGTGACAGCGGCTCCGTCTCGTGGAGCGCAATAATTCTTTCTTCCTGATTTTCTGGAGAAATAGGATTTTATAGCGTCGGTTTCAGGATCTGCGGGGCCACCGGGTGGGGACAACCCACCTGCGCGCGCCTGGAGGGGGCACCCTAGTGGGTTGTGCCCACCCAGGTGCCCCCCTCCGATGGTTCTTGGCTCCAGAAATTCTCCTTAATTGTATAAAAATACTCGCAAAGTTTCATTCCATTCCGATAACTTTTATTTCTGCACAAAAAACAACACCATGGTAGTTCTGCTGAAAACAGCGTCAGTCCAGGTTAGTTTCATTCAAATCATGCAAATTAGAGTCCAAAACAAGAGGAAAAGTGTTAGGAAAAGTAGATACGACAGAGACGTATCAACTCCCCCAAGATTAAAACTTTGCTTGTCCTCAAGCAATTTAGTTGATAAACTGAAAGTGGAAAAGAAAAACTTTTACGAACTCTTTTGCTCTTGTTTGTCTAAATAAGCTTAAACAGCATCCAGGTTTTCAACCAATAATATAACTAACCATGCCGACAATAACTCTTAAAAATTATATTAACTCATATCAATGACATAATCAGCTAGCGATCAATAATAAGATATCTCAAACAACAACAAATTATCAAAACAACCATGATATAATATGACAATAGTGGTATCTCGCTGGACCTTTCTGAGACCGCAAAACATAAATGTAGAGCACCTTCAAAGTTCAAGCAGCAACTAAACATTGTAATTCATGGTAGAAAATATCCAGTCATGATGCACCCAACATTAGCTACACACAATGCATCAGCATGACAGCAGCGCTCTCAGGTTCTGGCGCTTATTTAAGAAGGTGATGACACAACATAAAAGTAAATAGAAAGTCCCTTTGCAGAGGGAAGCAGTGATTTGCAGCGGTGCCAGAGCTCAAGTTTTAAAACAGAGGTAAATGAAATTTTAAGAAATGCACCCTTCTTGTTTACTTCACGACCTTCAGTTATCTATATCTTCCATGCTAAACACGTTAGTGCGGTTCCCAAGCGATAAAGTAAGGGTTATGACTCCGTAGGAGTTTTTCTTTGATTATTTGTAAGCTCTTTACTCTTTGCAATTTGGGATTGGGAATCCCTATTACCGCCCCTTTCTCGTGCAATGGCGAGTGAATAAACACTCAACCTGGGAATAACCTGCTTAGCATGGAAGATACCGACTACCTCCTGTCGTTCCATGAACAATTGAGGCACACAAAAAGGATATTTATTTGAAGTTTTTAGAGATGGCACATGGCAAATTTACTTAGGACGACAGGGTGATACCGCATATAGGTAGGTATGGTGGACTCATCTGGAATAACTTGGGTTCAAGGTTTTTGATGTACAAGTAGAATTCTCACTTAGTACAGGTGAACGCTAGCAAACAGGTTGAGAAGCGGCCAACTAGAGGGCAACAACGGTCATGAACATGCATTATGCATAAGTAACATTGGACACTAGCATGAGTAGGATATGCACACCATGAACATAAATATCATAGAGGCTATGTTGATTTTGAGTCAACTACATGCATGAACATGTGCCAAGTTAAGCCACTCGAACATTCAAAGGAGGATACCATATCATCATACTACATCACAATCATTTTAACGCAATGTTGACATCCAAGATAAATCATTATCCACTCCTAGCTACTTATGCATGGCATGAGGAACTAGAATCTCTAATTGTCATTGCAAACATGTTTAATCATAGTGAGCTGAATCATGGACACTAGGTTAAACATATTTACAAAAACAGAACAAGTCGAGTTCATACCCGTTTCTCTCTGCCATGGCTAGTTCATCAAATATCGTCATTATGGCCTTTCACTTGCACGACCGAACGATATGAAAATAATAAAAGTGCAAGAGTGTCGTGGACTAAGCTAGAATCTGCAAATATTTTATTCAACAGGAGAAGACAAAGTAAAATGGGCTCTTTGTTAAATCAACAATTATGCAAATGAGAGCCACTCAACATTTTCATCGTGGTCTTCTCCTCGGTATGACTCAATAAAAAGAAAAAAAAATTAAGAGAAACACACCGAAATATTTTTGGAGTTTTTGGTTTTCTTGAGCAAGCAAACAAAAGGGGAAAGCAAAAACGAGAAACTATTTACACGGGAAAGCTCCCAACAAGCAAAAGAAGAACAAGGGAATCTTTTTGGGTTTTCTTTTTAGTGCTACAACTAACTACTCTAGAAAGAAAAATAAAAAATAAGCAGGAAATATTTTTGTATTTTCTCAAAGTTTTTCAAACACACAAGAAGAAAGCAAGAAAATAAATTTAACATGGATAGTACAATGAAAAAGTGTGGACACTGACAACTGGAATGAAATGTGTGAACATGAATGTAATGTTGGTGGAAATACGTACTCCCCCCAAGCTTAGGCTTTTTTCCTGACTTGGTAATAAGTAGTTGAAGAAACCATGGGGTCCCATGTCGAAATGTTGAGGAGCGGGCACCTGTGGATCCCACTGCTGAGGCTCAGCCTGTCCTGCAGCTAGGTTGTTCCGGTAGGCGACGATGTCCGCAAGCATAATCTTGTATCCACCCATGGCAATAGGATCAAACAAATCAGGTGCAGGCAATGGAATAATATCACGAGTTTTCACACTAAAAACCAGGTTATAAGGAATATGAATGTTAGGGTAATCGCCTGCAATAAACTGGTGGTGTTCCATTGCCGCGCGGTCTAGGTAAACCTTGGGCAAAGGATAATCATGCTGGCGTATCTGAATGTTAAAGCAACTAGCCAAGTGAGTAGCATAAATACCACCATGTATTTTGCCCTTGGATTTATTAATATGGAGGCAACGTGCCACAATAGCTCCCAAACTATAAGTGGTGTCACCCTGAAGTGCATGACGTAAAACAACAAGGTATGGGGCACTAAGTGCACCCACCTTCTCTCTAGCAAGCAAGCACTTTGCAATGAAAAGAGCAAAATGATGCACGGCAGGAAAATGCAAGCTAGTAGCGGTGACACTTGACACCCCTCTCTCATCCCCTACAGACAGAGTGTGATAAAAACCTTCGAAGTCTGCAGGCCTAGGATCTCCTAAACTCCCATCGGAAGGGATCAAGCATATTTCACAAAATTCAGTAAGCGGTATCTGATGTGGTTCAGCGTATAAATTAAACTACACTTCAGGGGGATTATTCCTAGGAAGGAAATTAAAACTTTGCACAAAGGAGTTTGTGAGGAGATGATACTGTTCACATTTAGATGCGATGAAGTCGGCGAGGTCGGCATTAGCAGCATATTGTGCAAACTCTTGAAGGATTCCGGCCCCTTCCATGAACGTGTTATGCGGCCATTCGCACGGCTATAGCTCCGCCATTCTCCGGTATGGAGATCACTGTCGGATGACTCCCCAATCACTCCCTTGGAGTTCTTCTTGGAAGCAAACTTCCTCACGATGCTCATGTTTTTCCTATGAACAAAAATTCTGAAATTTTTAGTCCATAAAATTTTTTCAACAAAACTTTTACAAGATTGGTAGCAACTACTCATAGGGACGTATAAAGGCCATAACAAGTATTCAAACTACTTAAAACTCTAAGAATTCAACATGAAAGCTCATGTACAGCAGCACCAAGGGTAGCTAATTATTCAAAATATAAACCACTAAAGCAAAAATTAATTGGACAAATGGAGGAGTCACATACCAAGCAACAATCCCCCGAAACAGTTTCGGAAACGGAGCTTCGAGCAAAGAGATCGTGGGTTTGAGAGCAAGAACACGATAGAGAGAGAGAGAGAGAGAGCAATGGTAATTTTTTTTCTGGAGGTATGTGGTGATGTGGGATGAAGAAGTAAGTGAGGGGGCCCATGTGGGGACCACAACCCACCAGGGTGCGCCTAGGGGTCCTGGCGCGCCCAGGTGGGTTGTGCCCACCTGGTGCACCTCCCTCTGATATTATTTGCACCAAAAATTCTTAAATATTCAGAAAAAATCATATTAAATTTTCAAAGCATTTTGAGAACTTTTATTTTTGGGACATTTTTTCTTTTTTTATTGCACGGGAAATTCAGAAAACAGACAAAACATGGCATTATATTTTATTTAACTAATAAAAACAGAAAACAAAAGGTAGGGACAGAAGGTAGTGCCTACTAAATCCATCAACTTCATACCTCTCAAAAATGATCCATTAATAAGGTTGATCAAGTCTTATTAACAACCACCTTCGATTAGCATGAAACCAAAGAACTTTCGTAAATCACTAAGTTACCTCAACGGGGATATGAATGCCCCCCACAATAAGCATTTCATATTTCTTTTTGATAGTAGGTAAAGGTAGTTGAAAACTTCCAATAGTGATTGTCGGATATTTTTCAATAACATTAATACCATTCACTTGGAATTGTTTCTTTGGAAAGTGCACCGTATGCTTATTACCATTGATATGAAAAGTGATCTTGCTTTTATTGCAATCAATAACAACACGTTCAGTATTCAAGAAGGGTCTACCAAGGATAATCGACATGTTGTTGTCCTTGGGCATCTCAAGTATAACAAAGTCAGTCAAAATAGTAACATTAGCAACAATAGGCACATCCTCACAGTATGACAGTTGATTTGTCAGCCATTTGCAAAGATATTTCAGTAGATGTGAGTTTATTCAAATCAAGTCTTTTATATAAAGAGAAAGGCATAACACTAACATCAGCTCCCAAATCACATAAAGCAGTTTTCACATAATTTCTTTTGATGGAGCAAGGTATAGTTGGTATTCCCGGATCTCCAAGTAGTTGGTATTCCCGGATCTCCAAATTTCTTAGGTACTTCATCTTTAAAAGTATAATTAGCAAGCATGGTGGAGATTTCAGCTTCCGGTATTTTTCTCTTATTGGCGATGATGTCTTTCATGTACTTTGCATAAGGAGACATTTTAAGGATATCAGTCAAGCGAGTACGCAAAAAGACTGGCCTCAACATTTCAGCAAAGTGTTCAAATTCTTCATCATCTTTCTTTTTAGTTGGCTTAGGTGGAAAGGGCATAGGTTTTTGAACCCATGGTTCGTTTTCTAGCAACAAAGTCTCTTTTATCATATCTTTTATTCTCTGGTTGTGGGCTATCAAGATCAACTGCTGGTTCTATCTCATCATTGTCTGGTTCTTTATTATTTGTTTGAGTGTCTTCATGAACATCATCATTATCAGAAGGCGAGTGTTCACTACCAGATTAAGTTTCAGCATCAGAGATAGAGACTTCATTATCATTATCAGGAGGGTTTTCTACTTCAGGTTCACTAGAGGCATGCAAAGTCCTATCATTTTTATTCTTCTTTTTTCTTTTTAGAAGGACTACGTGCATCAGTGGTAACTCTTTGAGAATATTGTTCAATTCTCTTTGGGTGTCCCTAAGGATAAAGTGGTTCCTGAGTCATTCTACCTCCTCTAGTCATTACTCTAACAACATGATCATTGATATTATTATTCATTTCATCTAACAACTCTCTTTGAGATTTAGCAACTTGTTCTAACTGGGTTTGAACCATAGAAGCATGCTTCCCCACACCTCTAACATCATTTGAGATTCTAAATAACAAGTCACTCAAGCGAGCAATCATATCAGAATTGTATTTCAATTATTTCATAATATTTGCATTGAAGTGACCTTGTTTTCTAATGTAATTCTCAAACTCATAAAGGCATTGGCTAGGGTGCATATTGTGAGGATTGTCATTATCATTGAATTTCATTAGAGAATTTACCTCTACCACCTTAGGCAGTGGTGGTGTATCAAGCCCATGTATTTCTTCAATAGGAGGTAAATTTTTGACATCCTCATCTTTAATACCCTTTTCCTTCATAGAATTCTTTGCCTCTTGCATATCTTCAGGACTGAGATATAAAATACCTCTCTACCTTGGAGTGGGTTTAAGCGGTGATTTGGGAGGATTCCAATCATCATAATTTTTCAATATGTTATTCAATAATTCTTCAGCTTTCCCAATAGTTCGTCCCCTGAAAACACAACCAGCACAACTATCTAGGAAATCCCTAGAAGCATCGGTTAGTCCATTATAGAAGATATCAAGTATTTCATTTTTCTTAAGAGGATCGTCAGGCAAAGCATTAAGATTTTGGAGAAGCCTCCCCCAAGCTTGTGGGAAACTCTCTTCTTCAATTTGCACAAAGTTAAATATTTCCTGCAAGGCGTGTTGTTTCTTATGAGGAGGGAAATATTTTTCAGATAAGTAATAAATCATATCCTAGGGACTACGCACACAACCAGGAGCAAGAGTACTATGCCAAGCTTTAGCATCACCCTTTAATGAGAACGGAAACAGTTTGAGGATATAGTAATAGCGAATTTTCTCACCATGAGCAAAAAGAGGGGCTATGTCATTCAACTTAGTAAGATGTGCCACAACAGTTTCAGTTTCATAACCATGGAAAGGATCAGATTCAACCAAAGTAATTAACTCTGGGTCGACAGAGAATTCATAATCCTTCATCAACAAATATAGGTGAAGTAGCAAACTTAGGATCACATTTCATTTTAGCATTCAAAGATTTCTCTTTATACTTGCATAATAATTTCTCTAGATCATCTCTATCCCTACAAGCAAGAATATCTCTAGTTATCTCCTCATATAACATAACCTTCCGGTACCTTAGGCAATTAATATCTAGGAGGACTAGATCTAATAGGTGTTTCAAGGTTTTTAGTTTCAAGCTCATCATCAGTTTCAACAATATCATGCTGTCTTACTCTAGCAATTTGTTCATCAAGAAATTCACCTAGTGGCACATCATCATCAAGCAAGGTACTAGCATCATCATAAGCATCATTCATAGCAGAAGTAGCATCATTAATAACTTGCGACATATCAGGATTGATAGCATGTGGTGTTGTTGTGAGTTTACTTATAACAGAAGGTGCATCTGAAGTAGAGATAGATGGCAGTTCCTTACCTCTCCTCATATTAGAGGGAAAAATCTTAGTCTTAGCATCCTTCAGATTCTTCATAGCGATAAATTGATAATAATCCCAAGTGACGCAACAAGTATAGCTATGCTCCCCGGCAATGGCGCCAGAAAAGGATCTTTATAACCCACAAGTATAGGGGATCGCAACAATTTTCGAGGGTAGAGTATTCAATCCAAATTTATAGATTCGACACAAGGGGAGCCAAAGAATATTTGTAAGTATTAGCAGCTGAGTTGTCAATTCAACCACACCTGGAGATTAATTATCTGCAGCAAAGTGATCAGTAACAAAGTAGTATGATAGTTTTGATAATAGTAGTAGCAGCAATAGTAGTGGTAACTTAGCAAGAACAATATAAGAGAAATTCGTAGGCATTGGATCGATGATTTGTTGGATGATATTCATCATGTGACAGTTATAACCTAGGGAGATACGACACTAGCTCCAGTTCATAAATATAATGTAGGCATGTATTCCGTAAATAGTCATACGTGCTTATGGAAAGAACTTGCATGCCATCTTTTGTCCTACCCTCCCTGTGGCAGCGGGGTCCTATAGGAAACTAAGGGATATTAAGGCCTCCTTTTAATAGAGAACCGAAACAAAGAATTAATACACGGTGAATACATGAACTCCTCAAACTACGGTCATCACCGGGAGTGGTCCCGACTATTGTCACTCCGGGGTTGCCGGATCATAACACGTAGTAGGTGACTATAACTTGCAAGATTGGCTCTAGAACATAGATATAATGGTGATAACATAAACAATTCAGATCTAAAATCATGGCACCCGGGGCCAAAGTGACAAGCATTAAGCATGGCAAAGTCATAGCAACATCAATCTTAGAACATAGTGGATACTAGGGATCAAGCCCTAACAAAACTAACTAGATTACATGATGAATCACATCCAACTCCTCACCTACCAGCGAGCCTACGAAGGAATTACTTACTCCCGGTGGGGAGCATCATGGAATTGGCGATGGAGAAGGGTTGGTGATGACGAAGATCGAAGATCCCCCTCTTCGGAGCCCCAAACGGACTCCAGATCTGGCCTCCCGATGAAGAATAGGAGGTGACGGCGGCTCCGTCTCATGGAACGCGATAATTCTTTCTCCTTGATTTTTTTTCTGGAAAAATAGGATTTTATTGCGTCGGTTTCAGGGTCCGCGGGGCCACCAGGTGGAGACAACCCACCTGGGCGCGCCTGGAGGGGGGCGCTCCCTGGTGGGTTGTGCCCACCCAGGTGCCCCCCTCCGGTGGTTCTTGTCTCCAGAAATTCTCTTTAATTGTATAAAAAATCCTTGCAAAGTTTCGTTCCATTCCGAGAACTTTTATTTTTGCACAAAAAACAACACCATGGTAGTTCTGTCGAAAACAGCATTAGTCCGGGTTAGTTTCATTCAAATCATGCAAATTAGAGTCCAAAAAAAGAGGAAAAGCATTAGGAAAAGTAGATACGATGGAGACGTATCAGATGCCGCCCATGGTGCGAGAGTCGGGCACGGAGATTATCAACATCCCCGATGAGGATACGTAGTACATAGGTTTTATTATTTGCATGCTTCTATATGGATTTAAGAATCTATTATGAGATGTCCTGATACAGTTGTGCTAATTTAAAGAGTGCCGGTCACTACCTGCGGATGCGTCCAGGCGCATCCGCGGATGTTTGATGGGTCAGATTTATCATATGCGGTTGTAGATGCTCTAAGGCTAATTGACTAATTCAAAAGAAGCACACCATCTCCTCTAGTAATAAAAAGTGACCGGCCCAGATACTAAAATCAGTCACCTGACCCTAGCCACTCCCAACTGAAATATATTTGTCTCCAGTTCAGAACAAAAATATAGGTGCCTCTCTTCAGCAGCAGTGAAGGGTCATGACATGGTGAAGGATTTGAGCATCTAGAGCCGGATTTGTTAAATCCGCGTCTCTATATGTCCGCAGACGCATCTAAACTGTCACTCATATTTTGTGCCCAGTATTCATATACCTTAAAACCAGACCTTAAATACATGCAAATCCATGCATGTCCATCATACACGCCAATGTCGCATTTACTCCCTCCATAAAGAAATATAAGAGTGCTTAGATCACTATATTTCTTTACGAAGGGAGTAAGTAACAAATGTTGATAGCTAAAATACATAGTTCTTACATAAAAATTATTTTAAGTGCACAACTCAAACATTAACTCTTTGGTTTCGATTATGGGTCCGCATATGCTTCACAAGATCAGTGAGTAGCTGCGCGTGCACTGATGACCTTGAAGATTCTCATGCATCTGCAGAAAGTTCATAACTTGATTTGCATCTTGATTTTCCGGGATTTCATTTTGTTCTCCAGGTGTTTCAAAATCATTGGTTTGGCCAACACCATCAACATCATCCTCACCAATCATATTGTGCAAAATAATACAACATGTCATCAGCTTTCATAAAGTTTTTGATTCTCACATCATTGCAGCTCCACGAACAATGTCCCAACAAGGTTGAAGCACTCCGAATTCCCTCTCCACACCTTTCCTAACTGCTTCCTGCATTGTTGCAAAGTGGCACTACTAGGGAAAAGCTTACAGATAAACAGGTAATAGTGGTGCGGGGTAAATGGACCGCGCCACGGCTGCTTAGCAGTAGCACGTCGTGTAGCCCAGTGTTGCAGGTGCCCATTAGCAGTATCGCTGGTCCACTAGACCACCACCACTACTAAGTGGGTCCCACCGTGCCCTGATAACCCACAAGTATTGGGGATAAATTGTGGCCTCTTTAGATAAGTAAGAGTGTCGAACCCAACGAGGAGCTAAAGGTAGAACAAATATTGCCTCAAGTTCTATCGACCATCGATCCAACTCTACGCACGCTTAAAGTTCGCTTTACCTAGAACAAGTATGAAACTAGAAGTACTTTGTAGGTATAACGGGATAGGTTTGCAAGAATATAAAGAGCACATAAATAAAAACTAGGGGCTGTTTAGGTAAAGAAGCAATACAATTAGTATAGCGAGTGTGGAAAAGTGGTGGTAGGAGTTGCGAAATTGTCCCTAAGCAATTGACTACTTTACTAGACCGATAGCAAGTTTTATGTGGGAGAGGCCACTGCTAGCATGTTATCCTTGAATTGGAATTCTATGCACTTATGATTGGAGCTATTAGCAAGCATCCGCAATTACTAACGTTCATTAAGGTAAAACCCAACCATAGCATTAAGATATATTGGTCCCCCTTCAATCCCGTATGCATCAATTTCTATGCTAGGTTGAAGCTTCTGTCACTCTTACCCTCCAATACATAGTCCTATCAACATACAACTAAACCTATGGTGTGATCCACGCGCACGCTCATATGATGGGCAACAAAGGACAACACATAACCACGAGCAAATTAAACCAATCACAACAATCACCAATTACTGATAGGACAACGAAAATCCACTCAGACATCATAGGATGGCAACACATCATTGGATAATAATATGAAGTATAAAGCACCATGTTCAAGTAGAGGTTACATCGGGTTGCGGGAGAGTGGACCACTGTAGATAGATGGGGGGAAGGTGATGAAGACGTTGGTGAAGATGACAGAGGTGTTGGTGTAGATCGTTGTCGCGATGATGGCCCCGGCGGCATTCCGGCACCACCGGGAGAGAGGGGGAGAGGGCCCCCCTTCTTCTTCTTCTTCCTTGACCTTCTCCCTAGATGGGAGAAGGGTTTCCCCTCTGGTCCATGGCCTCCATGGTGGCGGAGGGGCAAGAGCCCCTCCGAGATTGGATCTGTCTCTCCGTCTCTCTCTGTTTCTGCGTTCCTGATTCTGCCCTTTCACCGTTTCTTATATTCCCAGAGATCCGTAACTCCGATTGGGCTGAAATTTTAACATGATTTGTATCTGGATATTGGCTTTCGTGCGGAGAAAGAAGGGCACCAGCCGCCTTACGGGGTGGCCACGAGGGCCAGGGGCGTGCCCACCCCCCTAGGGCATCGTATCGCTTTGATTCTTCTTCCCAAAAATCACATATATTTCAAAAAAAATCTCAGTAAGTTTTTGTCCCGTTTGGACTCCGTTTGATATGGATTTGCTGCGAAACAAAAAACATGCAACAAACAGGAACTGGCACTGGGCACTGGATCAATATGTTAGTCCCAAAAATAGTATAAAAAGTTGCCAAAAGTATATGAAAGTTGTATAATATTGGCATTGAACAATAAAAAATTATAGATACGATGGATATGTATCATGCCCCGAGGGGCTGGCCTCAGTAGTAGTGTTGGGGCACGGGCCCACGCTACTACTGTAGATACACAGGCCCAGCTCCCCGGCCCCGCCTAGCAGCAACATTGGGTATTTGGCCCGCGCTGCAACTAATGGGCTTAGCAGTAGCGCAGGCTCGTGTCCCGTGCTACTGCAAAGGCTCCCTTATCCCTCTACCCAGTCCCTCCACCGCCTCTTCCTCCTCCCGCCATCGCCCTCCTCCCTCCTACTTCCTCCCGCCACCCTCCTCTGCGATAGCCTGGCTTATTAGGGATGCTAGACTACTCATATAAATAAGGAATTCCTTCTTTTCTGGGAGCCCATTCGGACAGAACTCCAAAGTTAAGCGTGCTCAGCTTGGGGTAGTTTCAGGATGGGTGACCGACCGAGAAGTTGCTCCCGGGTGCGGACGAGTGAGGACAAAGTGTGTAGAAAAGACTAGTATTGATCCGTGGGGCCAGTCTAGATCCCGCTAGGAGTAACGACCACCGACGGGTGTGTCCGGGGCGTTACAAGCTGGTATTAGAGCCGACCCTCGCGGTTACATGGATGTTTGCGGACAGGTGTGCGGTCATGTTGTTCATGACGTTTGTGACCCGTCATGGCACACGGTGAACGTCCATTTTGCATCATGTTTTCCTACTGTTATTTATGATGTTTTTATCCATAATAATGCTTTTTGGAGTAATTATAATGTGTTTTATCTCATAATATGCAAGGTATACAAAAAGAGGGAGAATTTCGGCAGTTGAAAATCTGGGCCTCGAAAAGCTACGTCAGACTACCTATTCTGCACAACTCCAAACAATCTGAAACTTCATGGATAATTTTTATGGAATATATGAAGAATATTGGAGCCAATAATTACCAGAGGGGGCCCACCAGGTGAGCACAACCCATCTGGGCACGCCAGGGAGCCCAGGCGCGCCCTGGTGGGTTGTGCTCACCCAGGCCCACCTCCGGTGCCCATCTTCTGGTATATAAGTCATTTTGACCTAGAAAAAAAATGAGGGGATGACTTTCGGGATGGAGCGCCGCTGTCTCGAGGCGGAACTTGGGCAGGAGCACTTTTGCCCTTCGGCGGAGCGATTCCGCCGGGGGAACTTCCCTCCCAGAGGGGGAAATCATCGTCCTCATCATCACCAACAACTCTCCCATCTTGGGGGGGGGGGGGCAATCTCCATCAACATCTTCAACAGCACCATCTCATCTCAAACCCCAGTTCATCTCTTGTGTTCAATCTTGTTACGGGAACTATAGATTGGTGCTTGTGGGTGACTAGCAGTGTTGATTACATCTTGTAGTTGATTACTATATGGTTTATTTGGTGGAAGATTATATGTTCAGATCCAATATGCTATTTAATACCCCTCTGATCTTGAGCATGATTATCATTTGTGAGTAGTTACTTTTGTCCTTGAGGTCACGGGACAAATCGTGTTGCAAGTAATCATGTGAACTTGATATGTGTTCGATATTTTGATAGTATGTATGTTGTGATTACCTTGGTGGTGTCATGTGAATGTCGACTACATGACACTTCACCATATTTGGGCCTAAGGGATTGTGGAGTAGCAATTAGATGATGGGTTGCGAGAGTGACAGAAGCTTAAACCCCAGTTTATGCGCTATTCCGTAAGGGAACGATTGGATCCAAAAGTTTAATGCTATGGTTAGAATTTATTATTAATACTTTTCTCGTAGTTACGGATGCTTGCAGGAGGGTTAGTCATAAAGTAGGATGTTTGTTCAAGTAAGAACAATAGCTAAGCACCGGTCCACCTACATATCACATTATCAAAGTACCGAACATGAATCAAACCAACATGGTGAAAGTGACTAGATGAAAACCCCATGTACCCTCAAGACCACTTTACCTATCAAAAGAGACCGTTTTGGCTTGTCCTTTGCCTCAAAAGGATTGGGTGACCTTGCTGCACTTTTTCTACTATTATCGTTACTTGCGCGTTACATATTATCTTGCTATCAAACTACTCTGTTACTTACAATTTCAACACTTGCAGACATTACCTTGTTGAAAATCACTTGACATTTCCTTTTTCTCCTCATTGGGTTCGACACTCTTACTTATCGAAAAGAGCTAAAATTGATCCCCTATAATTCTGGGTCATCAAGGCTATTTTTTTGCACCGTTGCCGGGGAGTGAAGCGCCTTTGGTAAGTGGAATTTGGTAAGGAAACATTTATATAATGTGCTGAAATTTACTGTCAATTGATACTATGGAAAACAATCCTTTGAGGGGTCTGTTCGGGGTATCTTCGCCTCGATCGGAACCACAATTAGCTACCCCTCAACATACTGCACCTACTGAAAATATTGAATATGAAATCCCTTCGGGTATGATAGAACAACTGCTAGCTAATCCTTTTGCAGGAGACGGAACCGAACATCCTGATATGCACTTGATATATGTAGAACAAATTTGTGGATTGTTCAAGCTTGCAAGTTTCCCGTAGATGAAGTTTGAAGAAGGTTTTCCCTTTATCTTTGAAGGGAAAATCATTAGCATGGTATAGGCTATGCAATGATATTGGATCCTGGAATTGAAATCGATTGAAATTGGAGTTCCATAAAAAAAATTATCCTATGCATCTAGTTCATCGTGATCGGAATTATATATATATATATATATAAATTTTTTGGCCTCGTAAAGGAGAAACTACCGCTCTAGCTTGGGGGAGGCTTAAGTCAATGTTATATTCATGCCCCAATCATGCGCTCTCAAGAGAAATTATTATCCAGAATTTTTATGCTCGGATTTCTCGTAATTGTCAAACCATGCTTGATACTTATTGTGCTGGTTCTTTTATGAAGAAGACTGTTGAATTCCGGTGGGATCTTTTGGAAAGAATTAAATGCAACTCTGAAGATTGGGAACTCGACGAAGGTAAGGAGTCAGGTATTAAGCTTAAGTATGATTGTGTTAAATCTTTTATGAATACAGATGCTTTTAAAAGAATTAGCACTAAATATGGACTTGACTATGAGATAGTAGCCTCCTTTTGTGAATCATTTTCTACTCATGTGCATCTCCCTAAAGAGAAGTGGTTTAAATATCACCCAGCTATTAAAGAAGAAATTAAAGAATCGGTACCAGCTAAAGAAGAAACTATACTTTACAATGTTGATCCAGTTGTTCCTTCTGCTTATATTGATAAACCACCTTTCCCTGTTAGGATAAAGGAACATGCTAAAGTCTCAACTGTGGTTAACAAAAGCTATACTAGAACACCTAAACCTGATGAACAAATTAAAGTAGAACCTAATATTGCTATGGTTAAGGATCTCTTGGAAGAAAATGTAGATAGGCATGTTATTTACTTCTGCGAAGAAGTTGCTAGAATTGCCACACCTGATAAAAAGGATAAACATAGACCTGTTGTTGGCATGCCCGTCATCTCAGTTAAAATAGGAGATCACCATTATCATGGTTTATGTTACATAGGTGCTAGCGTGAGTGCTATGTCTTATTCCTTATATCAAGAAATTATGAATGACATAGCACCCGCAGAGATAGAAGACATAGATGTTACTATTAAACTTGCTAATAGAGACACTATATCATCAATTGGGATTGTTAGAGATGTTGAAGTCTTGTGTGGGAAAATAAAATACCCTACTGATTTTCTTGTTCTTGGTTCCCCACAAGATGACTTTCGTCCCATTATCTTTGGTAGACCATTCTTGAACACCGTTAATGCTAGAATAGATTGTGAGAAACAAATTTTCGGTGTTAGTTTTGGTGATGAGTCTCATGAGTTTAATTTTTCCAAGTTTAGTAGAAAGCTTCATGAAAAAGATTTGCCTAGTAAAGATGAATTAATAGGTCTTGCTTCTATTGTTGTGCCTCCTACTGATCCACTAGAACAATATTTGACCATGAAAATGATTTACATATGCATGAAAGAAATGAAATAGATAAGATTTTCATTGAACAACATCCTCTGCTTAAACACAATTTGCCTATTGAAAATCTAGGAGGTCCTCCTCCACCTAAAGGTGTTCCTGTGTGATGTAGGGTGGAACCCTAGATGGCCGATCTTTCACGAAAGGAGCGGATCCCGCGAAGAACATGAAGAACACGAGGGGAAACACGAGAGAATCACTCAAACAAACAAGAACGATCACACATATGCTAGATCCGAGTACACATAGAGATCACACGATCCAAAGTCAACAAGGGATGATACAAGGGGTAACCGGTTCTTCTCCATGAGGAGGTCTTGATGGGGGTCTTCTCTGTGAGGAGGTCTTGAATACAACGTGGATCTTCTCTGAAGAGGGGCCGCGGTCTCTCTCAAGGAGTAGATCCGTATGGATGAGCAAAGCTCTATCTCAAGTATGAGCGGATCCAATGCTAACCCTAGAGAGAGGGAGGAGGAGAAGTATATATAGTCTAGGTGGGAGAAGGGGTACACGGGTCTCGGGCCCTTACACTGTGCACAAACAGGGGAGGCCGGATGTCCGGCTGTCGGGCCGGATGTCCGGGATTTCACGAGGGACCGGATGTCCGGGTTGGGGTGGCCGAATGTTGGGCCAGAGGGGCTAGCCTTGACGCTCTCTGGATGGAGGGTGCCTGATTTTTGGGCTTCGGGCCAGATGTCCAGGCTAGGGCCGAATGTCCGGGGCCTGTAGGTGCTTGGCGGCTGGGCGGTTGCTGCTCGAGGGGCCGGATGTTCGGGGCCTGGAAGCTGTTCTTGACTCCTTCCGTTGGTTCTCTTCATCCGTGAACTTGGGGACTTGTCCATCTTCA
>NC_041390.1:555433497-555538800 GCF_002162155.2 Triticum dicoccoides | reverse complement strand
GGGGGTCCTCTTGGTACCTGATCATCCACAACATTTCGGACTTAGGTAGTAGCCATGTCTCGAGAGGATCATATGTGATATCACTAAGGAAGGAAGTCACCTCGGTCTCGAGAGCTCTAGCTCTAGCTCGTGTCATAGGTCCTCTTGGCACTTCGTGAGACGATGGTAGGTCCATGGGGATGACCGTAGGATGCTCTGCATCATCTCCCCTCCCTTGGGAAAGATCCGACCTCGGATCGAAATCTTCATCACCATGGTAGGGAGAGAGATCTTTGACGTTGAAGATGTCGCTCACGGAGTACTTGTCGCGTGGAATGTCGATCTTGTAGGCGTTGTTGTTGTAGAATTCAAGCACCTTGAAGGGTCCATCCGGCCGTGGTAGAAGTTTGGACTTGCGTCCGTGGGGGAAGTGGTCCTTGCGAAGGTGTAGCCACACAAGATCTCCAATGTTGAATACCCCAGGGTGCTTGTTGAGGTTGATCTTGGTCGCGAGTCGTTGTACTTGGCGCTCAATGGTGTGCCTTGTATCTTCATGCATCTTCTTGAGATAATTGATTCGGGCACTCGCGTCCATGTTTGTGCACTCTTGTAGTGGTAGAGGAAGAATGTCCAATGGGGACAACAGGTTGAAACTGTAGACGACCTCGAAGGGGGAGTCGCCGGTAGTCGAATGTCTTGCTCGGTTGTAGGCGTACTCGGCGATAGGTAGACACTCCTCCCACTCCTTGATGTTCTTCTTGATTAGCACGCTAAGTAGAGTGGAGAGTGTGCGGTTTGTCACTTCTGTTTGGCCGTCGGTTTGTGGATGGTATGCCGTGGAGAAGAGTAGCTTGATTCCGAGCTTGCGCATAAGGTTTTCCAAAAGTAGCTTAGGAACTTGACGTCGCGGTCCGAGACTATCGTCTTTGGTACTCCATGTAGGCGCAATATTTCCATACAAAAGAGATTGGCAACATGAGAAGCATCGTCTATCTTGTTGCAAGGAATGAAATGAGCCATCTTAGATAATCGGTCCACAACAACAAATACGGAATCCTTTCCATTTCTAGTTCTAGGCAAACCAAGCACAAAATCCATGCTAATATCTTCCCATGGTTGATACGGAATTGGAAGAGGTATATAGAGACCATGGGATTGAGCTTTAGACTTAGCTTTGCGACAGCTAGAGCATCAGTTGGTGAAGCGGTTGACGTTGCGGAACATCTTGGGCCAATAATAGTTCTTGGAGAGCGTAGCGAATGTCTTGTCGCGTCCAAAGTGTCCCATTAGTCCTCCGCCATGAGATTCTTGCAAAAGTAGCAAACAAAGAGAAGACTCGGGGATGCAAAGTTTGTTAGCTCTCATAAGATAATCATCTTTGATGTAGTAGCGCTCCCAAGATGTATGCGTCAAACATTTGGCATAAGGAATAGAAAAAGTAGGATCATGCACATACAAGTATTTTATATGCTCAAAACCAATGACATTCAATTCAAGGTTAGTAACAAGCATGCATATGCGGGAAAGTGCATCCGCCACAATATTTTCCTTACCTTTAATGTACTTGATGACATAAGGAAAAGACTCAATGAACTCACTCCATTTAGCATGACGCTTGTTCAACTTAGTTTGACCCTTAAGGTATTTAAGTGTTTCATGGTCGGTATGGATGATAAATTCATGAGGGCAAAGATCATGTTCCCATTGATGCAGAACTCGCACTAAAGCATATAGCTCTTTGTCATAGATGGGGTAATTGAGTTGCGCTCTGGAAAGTTTCTCACTAAAGTAAGCTATGGGGTGCTTCTCTTGTGTTAACACACCTCCTATGCCATTACCACTAGCATCGCAATGAATCTCAAAGGGTTTGTCAAAGTTTGGTAAAGCAAGCACGAGAGCATGAGTAAGCAAATTCTTAAGCTCATTGAATGCGTTATCTGGGGATGGTCCCTAAATAAAGGCACATTCTTCTTACTCAAAGCATGTAAAGGCGAAGCAATGGTGCTAAAATCATTCACAAATCTACGGTAGAAACCAGCTAAACCAAGGAAACTACACACTTGTTGCAAGTTGGTTGGTTGGGGCAAAGTTTTAATAGCATTGATCTTAGATTCATCTACATGAACACCCTTAGAAGAGACAACGAAACCCAAGAAAATAAGCTTGGCAACACCGAAAAGGCATTTGTCCATATTAGCAAAAGGTGCTCTTTTCTAAGATTTTGAAGCACAGTGCAAAGGTGGGTGACATGGTCTTTTAAAGATTTGCTAAAGACAAGGATATCATCAAATTAGACCACAACAAATACACCAATATAAGGTCAAAAAACAAAATGCATGAGTCGCATGAAAGTATCGGGTTCTTCGGATAAACTCATTGGTATAACAAGCCATTCATATAAGCCAAACTTGGTCTTAAATGCGGTTTAGCATTCATCACCTTCTTGGATGCGTATTTGATAGTATCCACTCTTAAGATCAATCTTAGAGAAAATGGTAGCTCCGCTAAGCTCATCAAGCATATCATCTAGGTGTGGAATAGGGTAACGATAACGCATGGTAACAACATTGATAGGATGACAATCGGAACACATGCGATATGTACCATCTTTCTTGGGAACAAGGATTACCGGGACAGCATAAGGGCTCAAACTTTCTCGTACATGGCCGTTGTTGATGAGTTGTTGTACTTGCCGTTGGATCTCCTTAGTTTCCTCGGGGTTGACATGGTATGGAGACTTGTTAGGAAGAGGAGCTCCGGGTATGAGGTCGATTCGGTGCTCGATGCCTCGTAGTGGAGCTAGACCCAGAGGTAGCTCGTAGGGGAAAACATCTTGGAATTCCTGCAATAGAGAAGATAACACTAAAGGTAGATTGTGAGAGGTGTTAGCTTTTGGTGCCTCGTCCTTGCACAAAAGGACATAGTGCTTGATGGGTTCTCACACACTTCTCTTATCTCACTTTTGGTGGCAAATAGAACTAAGTTCTTCTTGTTGCTCATCGTGGAGGCACTCGATTTGGTCTTGTGGCGCTCACTCTCTTTTTGGTGGTTAGCTCTCTCACTATTCTCTCCATGATGGGTGGCTTGCTTGTCGGCGATCACTTGGCTTGGAGACATAGGGTGAAGTATGTACTCCTTTCCTTTCATCTTGAAGATATAGTGATTAGTACGGCCGTTGTGGATGACACCTCGATCAAATTGCCATGGTCGCCCAAGAAGAAGGTGGCAAACGGTCATTGGAACGACATCACACTCCAAAGTGTCTTCGTAAGCTCCGGTTTTGAAGGAGACTTGTACTCTATGCTCGACTTGGATAGTGCTGGAGTCGCTAAGCCATTGAACTTTGTAGGGATGTGGGTGCTTCATCTTGGCCAATTGGATCTTGGAGCATAGTTCTTCACTTGCTAAGTTATGGCAACTCCCTCCATCGATGATGACCTTGACGGACCTTCCACTGATGCCGGCCTTGGTATGAAAGATATGTATCTTTGGTCTTCTTCTCGTTGATGTTGAAGAGTCAAGACCTTGGAGACAACGAGAGCGGTACTTGAATCTTCGTCATAGAAGATTTGATCCTCTTGATCTTTGCTCACTTGCCGGTGCATGGCCACTTGCTCAAGTGCTTCCATTTCTCCTTCACCCTTGGAGTCGTATGTACCATCATCATTGAGGATCATGGTGCGCTTGTTGGTACACTCAAAGGACTTGTGGCCTCGGCCTCCGCATGTGAAGCATTTGAAGGAACTTGTCTTGATGGTCTCATCGGTTGGGGGAGATGATGATGAAGCTCTTGGCTTGAACTTGCTTGTTGTAGGAGGATGACTTGAGGTTGTCAAAGTTTTCTTGTAACTCGACTAGTCGGCGTTGCTTGTAGATGGCTTGGTTGAGGTAGAAGGTGTTGGAGTCGTTAAAGCTTGGGTATTGGAGAAGCCATAGGACTTGGATGAGTACTTGGCATACTTGAAGTCGTCTTGCACTTGACGTTCCGCTTTGGTAGCTTGATGCACTAGCCGATGAGGTTCGAGTATGGTTGAAAGTCAGAGATCTTCTTGATAGGACGACTGAGTCCATTCAAGAAATGTGCCATAGTTTGCTCATCATGTTCCATGATGTTGGCTCGTATCATTGCAATCTCCATTTCCTTGTAATATTCTTCAACGCTCTTGGTTCCTTGCTTGAGGAGTTGGAGTTTCTTTAAGAGGTCGCGGTTGTAGTAGGTTGGCACGAAGTGTGCTCTCATGACATCCTTCATTTGCGCCCAAGTAGTGATGGGTGGTTCACCTCTTGCCTCTCGACGCTCAATGACTTGTTCCCACCAAATGAGGACGTAATCTTGGAACTCAAGGGATGCCATAGCGATCTTCTTCTCTTCCTCATAGTTGTGCAAGCGGAAGATTTTGTCAACCTTCAATGCCCATGAAAGGTACTCTTCGGGATCATTGCTTCTGGAAAACTTGGTCATGCCGAACTTTAGCTTGTCGTAGTGTTGCTCTTCTTTGTTTTGGGGTCGAGGGTGATGACGTGTGTCGGTGTCAAAACCGGAAGATCTCGGGTAGGGGATCCCAAACTATGCATCTAGGATCGATGGTAACAGGAGGCGGGGGACACGATGTTTTACCTAGGTTCGGGCCCTCTTGATGGAGGTAATACCCTACGTCCTGCTTGATTGATATTGATGATATGAGTATTACAAGAGTTGATATACTACGAGATCGTAGAGGCTAATCCCTAGAAGCTAGCCTACGGTATGATTGTATGTATATCTCTATCGACTAGCCTGGCCTCGGTTTATATAATGCACTGGAGGCCTAGGATAACAAGAGTCCTAGCCGAATACGCCGGTGGGGAGGAGTCCTTGTCTTGATCACCAAGTCTTTTGGAATCTTCCATGTATACGGCAACTGTCCGAACTGGCCCATGAGTATACGGCCATGGGGGTCCTCGGCCCAATCTAGCAGATCAGGAGATGAGGTGGTAAGTACCCCCTAGTCTAGGACACCGTCAACGTCCTTGACGAGGAGGATTGTCTCCCTCAACTTGCTCTTGTCGTGGATGATTTCCATTGTCTTCTTGCTCTAGTTGAACTTGAGGTGCTTGTCGAGCTTGTTGAGGAGCTTGAGGAACTTGACGATGCACTCTTGATTGAAAAATCCTCTCTTGAACCTCTTCGCGAAGCGCTTCTTGTTGCTCATGAGCTTGTCGGTTGTGCGTGGCTACGACTCGACTTGAATCTTGAAGGGCACATTGCGCCTCAAGTGCTTGAGCTTCTCGCAATTGTTGGTCTTGACGTTGTGCCTCGGTATCTTGTGCATCTTGGTGTAGATGCGCTCGCTCTTCCTCTTCGTATTGGCATTGGCGTTGCCATTCTTGTGCTTGCGCAAAATTAGCTTGGTTTTGACGGTGTCGTTGCTCTTGAGAGTAGTAGTCGTGTAGAGGGTTGCGGTTTGCTTGACGATCTTGGCGCGCGACACGTCAAAGAGTATTCGATGTCGGTGTAGTTGAGCCAGAGATGGTGTAGTCGGAGTGTCGACTTGAGAGGCTCCGTCTTGAGGAGGACGAAGTGGAAGAAGAGTGGTTGAGCAACAAAGCACGAATCTCGTCCATTCTTGCGTCATTCCCTTGCATGTGGTCATCGAGCTTGTTGTCGAAATAGTCTCTTGTATGTTGCTCAGAGAGTCGCAAGTCGGTGGCGAGGTTGTCGATGCATTCACTCATTGCTTGTTGCTCTTGATGCAAAGCACGTTGTGCACCAAAGAGGTGGCTCTTTGTGACGTAGGAGGACATGTCGTCGTCTTGCTCGATGAAGAGTGGGTTGGTAGAAGTACTTGGCCTATCCATCATTCCAAGCAAATATGTGAGTGGGAGAAAGAGAAGAACTTATACCAAATGTACCTTGACTGATGTTGAAGATGGATCAATGATCACTCAATGTGGAACAAGGAAATAACACAATTGGTAACAATTCTTGTCGGTCTCTCACACCTACACAAGTAAAAGCTTATAGTGGAGGTCGGTTAGGATGGTGGCACAAAATTTGATGCAATTGTTAGTGAGCCTCAATAATGTTGGAAAAGATTCACAAATTTGCAACGCAACAAGTAGACCAATAGCAAAATATGGTGCATGGAAACACACACGCAGAGAGATAAATGGGGTTGTGCAACCAAGGATGAGCCAAAATGTGGAATCCACGAAAATGCTCTTGGTGCACAACACTAGAGAGACGCTAGCACGATTGCACAATAGGTGGATACGAAGACTTGTGCACAACCTACTAAGCAAAAATGCAACGGCTTCTATCACAAGTATGCTCTATGTATGGTATCCCGATGCTATGATCCAATATGATCTAGTATGACAATCTTAATGTAGTATGATGCTATGGTTCTTGCTTAAAAGCTCTTTGCTTATCTTTCCCTTTTGCTTAAAAGCTTGTTTTGCTCTTTCTCTTTTGAGCTCTTTTCTCATGCAATGTTTCACGAACCAAGATAGTAATTGTGTATGCGATGACAAATTTGTGACACAAAAGATGATATCAAGATATATACCAAGATGATATGGTAAGTATGCAATGTGAAGTATGACCACTAATGTGCACAAGTGACGTTGCCGACAATACTCAAAGGCTAGTCTCGATGGGTAAGATACGCAAAATTGGGCTATGGTGGTTATCAATGGAATGGCAAGAATGATATATCATGGTACCAAGATGAGGTTACCGTTTCTTGCTTACGCTATAGTGTCAAAATGGTGAAGTGGTTGTTGTTGATGACGCGTCTGTGGCGAAGATGAGAGGTGGTGATGTCGATGTCGAACCGTACCTAAATAGCCGAAACACAATAGGAAACAGAACCGCAACTCAAATTCTCAAAGCAAAATGTGACAAAATTGTCGGAGTTGGTAGTGGTAATCAATGGTGGTGTATGTGGGAAATGGTGGTGCTATGCGGAAGTGGTGGTGTTATGTGGAAGTGGATGTGGGCACCGGAACAAAATTTGGACGGAAAACGGGGCGGTGGATGGAAGTGATGCTGTCAGTGGCTAGATGTCCGGGCTTGAGGGCCGGATGTCTGGGGGTTCGGGCCGGATGTCTGGGCTCTAGATCCATGGACGAACTCGAGGAACTCCGCGTGGAAGAGGCAAAATCGGGGCAAAATTCGGGAGATTTTGTGGATGGAAATTGGGGAAAAGATGGGGAAAGCTAGATTTACCTGCAACACATGAAATCCGCGGATCAAATCCAACAAAAATTCATCACACCAACAAATCCCAAAAAAATTGGGGGGGGGGCTATTTTTGTGGGAAATTTTCGAATTAGGGACAAAATCAACAAAACAAGGCTAGAAAATACAACGGGGAGGCTCCGAAATCATGATCAACGTGGCTCTAGATACCAAGATGATGTAGGGTGGAACCCTAGATGGTCGATCTTTCACGAAAGGATCGGATCTCGAGAAGAACATGAAGAACACGAGGGAAAACATGAGAGAATCACTCAAACCAACAGGAACAATCACACATATGCTAGATCCGAGTACACATAAAGATCACACGATCCAAAGTCAACAAGGGATGATACAAGGGGTAACCGGTTCTTCTCCGTGAGGAGGTCTTGATGGGGGTCTTCTCTGTGAGGAGGTCTTGAATACAACATGGATCTTCTCTGAAGAGGGGCCGCGGTCTCTCTCAAGGAGTAGATCCGTATGGATGAGCAAAGCTCTATCTCAAGTATGAGCGGATCCAATGCTAACCCTAGAAAGAGGGAGGAGGAGAAGTATATATAGTCTAGGTGGGCGAAGGGGTACACGGGCCTCAGGCCCTTACACTATGCGCAGACAGGGGAGGTCGCGTGTCCAGGCGTCAGGCCGGATGTCCGGGCTTTCATGAGGGGCCGGATGTCCGGGCTAGGGTGGCCGGATGTCTGGGCTAGAGGGGCTGGCCTTGACGCTCTCTGGATGGAGGGTACCGGATTTTCGGGCTTCGGGTCGGATGTCCAGGCTGGGGCCGGATGTCCGGGGCCTGGAAGCTGTTCCTGACTCCTTTCGTTGGTTCTCTTCATCCGTGAACTTGGGGACTTGTCCGTCTTCACGTGCATCTTCGGGAGGATCCTCTTGGTACCTGATCATGCACAACATTCCAGACTTAGGTAGTAGCCATGTCTCGGGAGGATCATATGTGATATCACTAAGGAAGGAAGTCACCTTGGTCTCGAGAGCTCTAGCTCTAGCTCGTGTGATAGGTCCTCTTGGCACTTCGTGATACGATGGTAGGTCCATGGGGATGACCGTAGGATGCTCCACATCACTATGTTTGAATTAAAACAATTGCCAGACACTTTGAAATATGCTTATCTTGACGAAAAGAAGATATATCATGTTATTAGTAGTGCTAACTGCTACCTCTTTTAGCACTGCGTTGGTTTTCCCCGAAGAGGAAAGGATGATGCAGCAAAGTAGCGTAAGTATTTCCCTCAGTTTTTGAGAACCAAGGTATCAATCCAGTAGGAGGCTACGCGCGAGTCCCTCGCACCTGCACAAAACAAATAAATCCTCGCAACCAACGCAAATAGGGGTTGTCAATCCCTATAGGGCCACTTACGAGAGTGAGATCTGATAGATATGATAAAGATAGTATTTTGGTATTTTTATGATAAAGATGCAAAGTAAAATAAAGGCAAAGTAAATAACTAAGTAGTAGGAGATTGATATTATAAAGATAGACCCGGGGGCCATAGGTTTCACTAGTGGCTTCTCTCGAGAGCATAAGTATTCTACGGTGGGTGAACAAATTACTGTTGAGCAATCGACAGAATTGAGCATAGTTATGAGAATATCTAGGTATGATCATGTATATAGGCATCACGTCCAAGACAAGTAGACCGACTCCTGCCTGCATCTACTACTATTACTCCACTCATCGACCGCTATCCAGCATGCATCTAGAGTATTAAGTTAAAAACAGAGTGACGCCTTAAGCAAGATGACATGATGTAGAGGGATAGACTCATGCAATATGAAGAAAACCCGATCTTGTTATCCTTGTCGGATTTCGGGTTCCGGCTGACCCTTGAGGTTCGAACACTGGGGTGCACCCGGAGATTTCGCCTTCTACCTACCTGCACCCCTCCGCCTCGCTAAGATCTAAGCTATGGAAAGAATAGCACAAGAGACACAGGGTTTATACTGGTTCGGGCCACCGTTGTGGTGTAATACCCTACTCCAGTGTGTGGTGTGGTGGATTGCATTTGGGCTGATGATGATGAGCAATACAAGGAAGAACAGCCTCGCGAGGTCTGTTCTTGGCTGGGGCGACGAACTGCTAGGAGGAGTTCAGTCACCCTTCTCTCTCTCTCTCTCTTATCGATTGCGATCCGATCTCGATCCCAGCTTGTTTCTGGGTTGGCCGATTCTCAATCCCCCCTACCCTGGGGGTGGCTAGTCCTATTTATAGGCAAAGGCCCTGGGCCTCTTCCCAAATATTGAGCGGGAAGGGCGCCAACAATTGGCCATTTTGAAGGGGAACATCTGGTACACTTATCCTGACTAAAGTTGGTCCTCGCCTGCCAAAGGCTCTGGTGGTGATGCTAGCTTGGGCTCCACAATGACTTCCTCCCTGCCATTGGACTGGTCTTGGTCTCGTTGCACCAAAACGGGTGCCTTTGCTTGATGCTCTTGCCTGCGCTTGCTCCCTTTGCACCAAAGAGGAAAGAAGGACACTGCGCGGGCTGGCGCCCGCCTGGCACCCTTGGTCGTCATGGCTTGCATCACGGGCACCTTGTGAGGTACCCCACCTTGATCTCTCCGCCTCCTCGCGAGCCAGCTTGATGAGGCCGTGCCTGAGGAAGCTCCGTGTCGTCCGCCCCGCGAGGCTTGGCCCCTCACGAGGGTCTTGGGTCTGTGTTGACGAAGATGGGCCGTGCTGGGTCCCCCTTTGAGTCACGCCACATGCCATAGGAAGGCAAGTCTGGGGACCCCCGTTCCCAGAACGCCGACAGTAGCCCCCGGGCCCAAGGCGCGCCCGGACTTGGCCGTGCAGGGAGGCGAAAGGGCAAGTGCGAAGCGCCGCGGGCCCTAACAGCCTGCGGCCTTGGGCGCCGCATGGAGGTTGATTGGACGTGGGCGTCTCCACTTCCCCACGGCGCCTCGGCAACTGCACAGATTGGACAAGTCCCTGCATGCAAAGCGGATCATGATTACCTGCGATCGTGGAGGTCGGCGGTTGGCCTTCGCCGGCCATAAGTACGGAACGGCGTGCACCCTTCCAGTCCATCCCTTCTTGCTTCTCCTTCTTCCCGGTCCTTGCTCTGTCTTGTTGCGATGGCTTCGATCCGCCGGTTGTCAATGACAGAGAAGGGAAAGGCTCCCCGAGAGGAAACAGACCCGCTCCCGCCAAAGAAACGGCTCGCCCTCCGCGGCCGAGACGAGGGGGCCCATCAGGTGGTGTCGAGGCCCTAGTGCGAGCGACCACCATCGGGGTTCCCGCTTCCCTTGTACGCCCACATCGAGGGCTCTGAAGGAGTCGATGCCGATCGCCACGGGCGGCGCCGCTGTCGGCGCCGACGGGTCACGAAGGTGTGGGTCGTCCCCCCTGGGGTCCACACCGAGGGTTCCTCCCGAGAGTTCGTGCTCCATGCCGCCATGCCTCCTCAGTCTTGGATTCGCCTTCCTCCCTTCTTCGCCTCCATGATCCCACAGGGAGAACTCCTGGAGCTTTGGCTGCAGCACGCCGGCTGCAGCACCCTCGCGACCGTGGCAGAGGTCGCGATCGTTGCCCCGGGCGAGGTCTTCATGACTCGAGGCTGGAGCGAAATCGCCCGGGTCTGCAGGACAAGAGGCGCCTTCGCGATCCACTTGGAGTACGACGGTGCTTCGGTGATGTTCTTCAAGGTCTTCGATGCGAACGGGCGCCGGCTGGAGTGCTGCCCCAGGAGAGGTGGTCGGGACCCTGCTATGGCGAGGACTGGGCCCGCCGACCGCTCCCTTGGCGGCTCCTCAGGCGGCAGAGGCGGCGGAGGTTCCAGCGACTCCAGCGAGCTCTTCGCGACTCCGGAGACGAGCAACGACAGCTATGAGCCCCCAAGCTGGCGCCGCTCCTAGAGCAGGGCGAGCTCGTCAGGCCATCGCCGACTCTGATCTGGATGGGGTTAGCGCCGGTGCTTGACGGCCCACTGTTGATGATGGTGTCTTTTGCAGGGGCGCGTGTAGTTAGCGTCCTTTTAGGATCTGTTCCCTGCGAGGAATCAAAGACGCGTCCCGTGGGGGCTTGTAAGGTGCCTGTGATCCTGTTTTGTTAATATAACCCTTGTCGTAGAATTGTGCGAGTTGCTCATTCCGTCTTAGCTCAGTTCTCCCTTTCAAACCTCACGAGGGCTTGGTGCTCTGCGCTGACAGGTCCCAGTCCCAAGGCGGCTTCAGCCGTCGCTGGTATGCCAGGTCGCGATGCCGTGGTCAAGGCTAGGAGGTGAGCGACCCGGGGTCCGGTAAGAGCCCCTGAGTCGCGATGCTCAGGAGGTCCCCTTTGGCGCTCAAGCAGCCGTCGTTCGGTGAGAAAGGAGAGCGGCGTCGCTAACACGGGATTGCATTAGGTGCGGGGATGGTGCCACGGTAGCTGGTGCTTCCGGGTGGTGACTTATCTCGAGAATCAGGGGCCACTCTCTGGTGTGTCGCCGGGTCCGTGCATCGGCAGGCGTGAGGTTGCTCGGCGAGGTCCTCGCGTGTCCCTCCCCTCTCGCCTTTGCTCCCCTTTCTGCTCTACATCCTCGGGTCCCGGCCCTCGAGCGAGTCTCAGCCGTTGCTGGTATGCCAGGTCGCGATGCCGTGGACAAGGCCAGAGGGTGAGGGCTGGAGAGCCAGTAGGAGCCTTGAGTCGCGATGCTCAGGCACCCCCCCTTTAATGTGCAAGCGGTTCGCGTGGATGAGAGTGGAGGAGACACCGCAAGGGCCTCGCCTGACACAGCTCCTTTAGGAGATCCTGTAGACCCATCATAGAAAGAACGAGGGGTTTCCATGACAATTGACAGTCGAAGGGTCGCGCGGAGGCTCTGCTGGGGAAGTTCCGGGCCTTCAGCACCAAGCCGAAGCAAGGCGCTGCCGACCCCGCTGCTCCATGAGGCGAACCCACTCCGCGCTGCTCCACCGCCGACAAGTGACTCCGTTGTGGCTCCTGTCCTGCCTTTAATTCCTGCACATGTATCATGCCTCGAGGAGGCGTTTAAACTTGCGTTTGGCATTGAGATAACAGTGTGGACTGTAATATTTGCTTTTGAATTCCTTGAAATTTACGCTTTTCCTTCCTACTTTCTTATGTTCTACGTCGGTAGAGCCCGGCCCCGCGCATACCTCAGCCGCTGTTAGCCCCGACCGGAAACCAAGATGGGACCAAGGAGTGAGGGGCTACGTGACAAGTTAGGCTCCTGAGTCGCGATGCTCAGGAATCCCCCTTGGCGCATGAACAGCAAGTAGGGAGGTGTGATGTGGGTGGATCTACCGTTCTACGTCTGCAGAGCCTGGCCGCGCACATACCTCAACCGCCGTTAGCCTTTCGGAACTAAGGAGTGAGGGGCTACGTGACTAGTTAGGCTCCTGAGTCGCGATGCTCAGGAGTCCCCCTTGACGCTCAAACGGCCTTCGTACCTTGGCTCCGCTCGGGGAGAGACGCGCGACGAACCAGGCCCGGGGGGGCCTGGCTGGGTGGCGTGCGTCTGGGCATGACCCAGGCGCAGCCCCCGTGCCCAGCCCCCTCGCGCGGCACTCCCAAGGGGAGGCGTTATGATGAGGCTAGCCACTGAGCTCTGGGCTCCCCGAGGTTGATGCGGCCCGGGGGCCACCCTCAGTTGTTTATCACCAGCGCAGAGCATAGCGCTTCCGTATGTGTACGGGCATAGCCGCTCCTCGGCAGTGTCGTCAGCCAGCGCGGAGCATGGTGCTTCCACTGGTACGTGGGAGGGGGCTCCCCTCCGGGAGGAGCCCCCGGGGCGTGTACAGCCCCGCCCTGACACGTGGCTGGCACGGTAGGGCCTGGCGAGGTGTATCTGGGCACCCGTGAGCCAGCGCGGGACTCACAGGGCCCTACCTCTAGGCGGGTTGCTCCTGGCACTGGGCCTTATCTTGTGATGTGTCCCTGCAAATTTGGTTAGATGCCGGCACTCTACGTCCTCGGGTCCCGGCCCTCGAGCTGGTATCAGCCGTCGCTGGTCTGCCAGGTCGCGATGCCGTGGACAACGCCAGAAGGTGAGGGCTGGAGAGCCAGTAAGAGCCTTGAGTCGCGATGCTCAGGTACCCCCCTTTAACGTGCAAGTGGTCGGCATGGAGAAGAAGAGGTGTTGTGGACAGGCATCAAATAATCAAGCATGGTGGGTCGAACGCATAGCCGGAAATAAACGCAAAAGAGATACATGCCGCTGGGTCTGGCCCGAGCGACTTGGGGGATGATGCAGCCCGAGGGGCGCCCCCAACAAGGTAAGCTAACAACATGAAATAAAAGGGATACATGCCGCAGGGACGGACCCACGCGGCCTGGGAATAATGCAGCCCTGAGGGGGCGCTCCCAGCTGGAAATGAGACTTGAAAGATGTCACCTGATGATGTTGAGGACGAAGGAGTGTTGGTGTAGCAGACTCGGTGGGCTGCGGAAGCCGATCCTCACGAGCCCCCAGGCCCAGGGGCCTCGGGAGGCTCCGGAGGCGCTGGTGGCTCCTCGCGGACCATCTCCATCTCCGCCAGGGCTGCGGAACGCCTGGCCTCTTGAGCCTCCATGATACCCCTCATGAGGCGCTGGTATGTGGCAGCCGCATTCGGCAAGCCGTAAGGCATGCGAACGTAGCTGTGGGGTGGACCTTCGCAGCGCCCCACTCGCGAGGGCCAGAGGCGCTCCAGAGAGCCGACTCGATTGAGCCCTGGTATGTCGATGCAGACGCGCAGCCCACCATCCTCGCCTGGATGGGGAGCCATAGCTGGTAGGCGGCGGCCGCCTTTCATGACTCTTGACTCCTGTAGCTCCTGAATGGCCTTGCTGACGAACTCCTGAGGGTCTGGCTCTCCTTGCCTTACTCCTTCTTGAGGGAAACGTGCTTCAAAACACGCCTCCATATGGTGCCCAAGCGCCTCCCTCGTGACCTTAGCCAGGTCGGTGGCCCTCCAGGGGAGAGCCCCCGAGCCCTGCCTGAGGAGGGCGTCGGACGCGCTTTCCTATGAAATGGAAGGAGGTTCCCCTTGGGCAGGCGAGGGCCCTGAGGGGTCTGCTTGCTGAGGGGCCGGGCCGGACGATGTCTTCTTCTTCTTGGGGGCGGTCTCGGGAATCCTCCTACTTCCGCAATCCGGGTCTTCCAGTGATGCAGCCTGAAAGGCTCGTTCCAGGGAACACACCGCGTCCTTCTCTTCACAGGGCACCGTGATGACTCCACCACTTCCTGGCATCTTGAGGACATTGTAGCCGTGGTGAGTTACGGCCATGAACTTGGCCAGCGCTGGGTACCCAAGGATGGCGTTGTACGGCAGGCGAATGTGGGCGACGTCGAAGTCGATGAGCTCGGTGCAGTAGTTGTCGCGTGCCCCGAAGGTGACAGGGAGGTGGACCTGCCCAATCGGGACCGTGGAGCCATCGGTGACTCCGGAGAAAGGCTTGGTTGGATGAAGCTGGTTGTAGGGCACTTGGAGATTGTTGAATGTTTCCACAGACAGGATATTGAGCCCTGCCCCGCCATCGATGAGGGTCCTGGTGACCACCACGTTGCTGATGATTGGAGAACAAAGCATCGGGAGGACTCCGGCTATGGCCGCATACTTGAGCTGATCTGCTGAGCTGAACGTGATGGCGCACGCCGACCACCTGAGAGGGCGCGTGGTTTCAAGCTTGGGAAGGACTGCATTCACTTCGCGGGCGAACTGCTTGAAGATGCATTGAGAGGCTGGGGCTTGAGCCCCGCCCAGGATGCTGGAAGCCCCCAGCCCCCTCGTCCTGATGGCGGTCCTCATTTCTCCTTGGCTGCGGCGGCAGCGGAGGGAGGCCTGCGTTGCCTTGCGGGCAATCCTCGCGAGGCTGATCCCTCCAGTCTCCCTTGCGAGGCGGGTCTTGCCAGCGATCCTCGCGAGGTCGATCGCGCCACCCTTGGCGTGGGCAGCGGTCTTCCTAGCGTCCTGCATTCCTTCCTCCTCCTCGACCGTAGCCCCGGTCACCGCGGTCGGGTCGACGGCCGATCCTTCCTTCTCGCACGGCTTGGAGCTCTTGACATTCGTTGGTGTTGTGAGTGTGGAGGTCGTGGTACACACAGTACCGACTGCCTTTGGAAGGTTCGGGCTGATCTCTGCCCCGCTTGGTGTCTGGTTCTGCCGCGAGCACGGCAGCCCCCTTGTGCTTCACATCCTTGGCCTTGGGCTTCTTCTCTTCCGGGTCTGCGGCAGGCAGCTCGAGGAGGGAGAGACGCCCTTCCTCAGCCCTGGCGCACTTGGTTGCCAAGTTGAACAACTCCAAGGAAGTGCACAGGTCTTCATGCATCGCCAGCTCCTCCTTCATCTTGACATCGCGCACGCCGTTGGAGAAGGCTGAGATGATGGCCTCCTCGGTCACCTTGGGAATCTTGAGGCGTGCGTTGTTGAAGCGCTGGATGTACTTCTGTAGGGTCTCTCTGGGTTGTTGCTTGATGCGGCGCATATCGCTCACGGCGGGTGGCCGGTCGCGAGTACCTTGGAAGTTGGCGATGAAGCGGGTGCGCATCTCGTCCCAGGAGGAGATCGTGCCTGGAGCCAGGTTCAGGAGCCAGGTGCAGGCTCCGTCCTTGAGCGCCATGGGAAACCAGTTCGCCATGACCTTCTCGTCTCCGTTGGCAGCTTCGATGCCCAACTCATAGAGCTGGAGGAACTCCACAGGGTCGGCCGTGCCGTCGTAACGAGGAGGCAGGTCTGGCTTGAACTTGCCGGGCCACGCGACGCTGCATAGCTCGGTGGTGAAGGCACGACAGCCAACTGTGGCCACGGGAGGCCTTGGGTGACGGAGAGCTTGGTCTTGCATGTCCCCACACGCTGCAGCTGGGAGCAGCGCGGGGTCTTGACGTGCGGGAGCAGGAGCATGGTCGCGACGTGCTGGAGCAGGGAGCGCCCCGGCAGCTTCTTGCGGGCAAGGGACTTCTTGGCAGCTCTGCTCTTGCCGCGCTGGCACCTGACGAAGCGGGTTCCGCCCAGGGGCCACGCGCCTTGGAGCCATGGCGCCTTCTTGAGGAGGAGGCGGCCGGGGCACCGCCGGAGCTTCGTCGCCCGCGCGGGGCGGGGTGCGGTGCAGCTGAACGGACGGCGCAGGAGAGCCCCCTGCGGCGCGGACGATCTCGGCGACGCGGTCGAGCTATTCTTCATAGACGTCGTCGACGGGACGGTAGCGCAGGAGCTCGTTTGCCGTGATGAGCGCAGCTCGAGCCTCCATGGGTGCGCGGAGCGCGGGACGAAGAACCAGCTGGGGTGAGCGAGGGAGTAGCGGTGCGGCCGTCTTGTCGCACAGACGGATGCTAAGACGACGCTTGCTGCTCGTCCCCCGCCGGGCCGGTGGCGGCGTTGACGGCAGGTGACGGGGAACGGCGAGGACGCCCGCCGATAGGAGCCGTCTGGGCGACACGGGAAACGAGAGCGGCCCGGCGCTCGGCGCGGGCCCGACGAGCGTCAGACATGGACGCGATGGTCGGAGGAGAACGGGGTGGTGGAAGACAAATTCCGGCGCACCCCTACCTGGCGCGCCAAATGTCAGATTTCGGGTTCCGGCTGACCCTTGAGGTTCGAACATTGGGGTGCGCGCGAAGATTTCGCCTTCTACCTACCTACACCCCTCCGCCTCGCTAAGATCTAAGCTATGGAAAGAACAGCACAAGAGACACAGGGTTTATACTGGTTCGGGCCACCGTTGTGGTGTAATACCCTACTCCAGTGTGTGGTGTTGTGGATTGCCTCTTGGGCTGATGATGATGAGCAATACAAGGAAGAACAACCTCGCGAGGGTTTGTTCTTGGCTGGGGCGACGAACTGCTAGGAGGAGTTCAGTCACCCTTCTCTCTCTCTCTCTTCTCGATTGCGATCCGATCTCGATCCCAGCTTGTTTCTGGGTTGGCCGATTCTCGATCCCCCCTACCCTGGGGGTGGCTAGTCCTATTTATAGGCAAAGGCCCTGGGCCTCTTCCCAAATATTGAGCGGGAAGGGCGCCAACAATTGGCCATTTTGAAGGGGAACATCTGGTACACTTATCCTGACTAAAGTTGGTCCTCGCCTGCCAAAGGCTCTGGTGGTGACGCTGGCTTGGGCTCCACAATGACTTCCTCCCTGCCGTTGGACTGGTCTTGGTCTTGTTGCACCGAAATGGATGCCTTTGCTTGATGCTCTCGCCTGCGCTTGCTCCCTTTGCACCAAAGAGGAAAGAAGGACACTGCGCGGGCTGGCGCCCGCCTGGCACCCTTGGTCGTCATGGCTTGCGTCACGGGCACCTCATGAGGTACCCCGCCTTGATCTCTCCGCCTCCTCGCGAGCCAGCCTGATGAGGCCGTGCCTGAGGAAGCTCCGTGTCGTCCGCCCCGCGAGGGTTGGCCCCTCGCGAGGGTCTTGGGTCTGTGTTGATGAAGATGGGCCGTGCTGGGCCCCCCTTTGAGCCACGCCGCAGGCCGCAGGCAGGCAAGTCTGGGGACCCGCATTCCCAGAACGTCGACAATCCTCGATGGCAACAATACAATACGTGCCTTACTGCCCTTACTGTCACCGGGAAAGGACACCGCAAGATTGAACCCAAAGCTAAGCACTTCTCCCATTGCAAGAAAAACCAATCTAGTAGGCTAAACCAAACTGATAATTCGAAGAGACTTGCAAAGATAACCAATCATACATAAAAGAATTCAGAGAAGATTCAAATATTGTTCATAGATAGACTTGATCATAAACCCACAATTCATCGGTCTCAACAAACACACCGCAAAAAATAAGATTACATCGAATAGATCTCCACAAGAGAGGGGGAGAACATTGTATTGAGATCCAAAAAGAGAGAAGAAGCCATCTAGCTACTAACTATGGACTCGTAGGTCTGAGGTAAACTACTCACACTTCATCGGAGGGGCTATGGTGTTGATGAAGAAGCCCTCCATGATCGATGCCCCCTCCAGCGGAGCTCCGGAACAGGCCCAAAGATGGGATCTCGTGGATACAGAAAGTTGCAGCAGTGGAATTAGGGTTTTTGCTCCTCTTCTGATCGTTTGGGGGTACGTGGGTATATATAGGAGGAAGAAGTACGTCGGTGGAGCAACAGGGGGCCCACGAGGGTGGAGGGCGTGCCTGGGGGGGGGGGGTAGGCGCGCCCCCTACCTCGTGGCCTCCTGTTACGTGTCTTGACGTAGGGTCCAAGTCTCTTGAGTTGTATTCGATGAGAAAATCACGTTCCCGAAGGTTTCATTCCGTTTGGACTTCGTTTGATATTCCTTTTCTTCGAAACCCTAAAACAGGCAAAAAACAGCAATTCTGGGCTGGGCCTCCGGTTAATAGGTTAGTCGCAAAAATAATATAAAAGTGGATAATAAAGCCCAATAATGTCCAAAATAGTAGATAATATAGCATGGAGCAATCAAAAATTATAGATACGTTGGAGACGTATCACTAACCTTTCAAAACATGAAGAAGAAAGATTATCGAAAGTTCTAAGGAAGCACTGAGTTGCTATTGGATATACTCTTGATGATTTAAACGGAATTATTCCCACTCTATGTCAGCACAAAATTAATATGGAACCTGATGCTAAACCCGTTGTTGATCATCAACGTCGGTTAAATCCAAAGATGAAAGAAGTGGTAAGAAAGGAAATATTAAAACTTCTGGAAGCAGGTATAATCTATCCCATAGCTGATAGTAGATGGATAAGTCATGTTCATTGTGTCCCTAAGAAAGGAGGTATTACTGTTTTCGGTGTCAAAACCGGCGGATCTCGGGTAGGGGGTCCCGAACTATGTGTCTAGGCGGATGGTAATAGGAGGCGGGTGACACGATGTTTACCCAGGTTCGGGCCCTCTTGATGGATGTAATACCCTACGTCCTACTTGATTGTTCTTGATAATATGAGTAGTATAAGAGTTGATCTACCACGAGATCGAAGAGGCTAAACCCTAGAGGCTAGCCTATGGTATGATTGTTGTTGTTGGTCCTATGGACTAAACCCTCTGGTTTATATAGACACCGAGGGGGCTAGGGTTACACAGAGTAGGTTACAAGGAAGGAGATATACATATCCGTATTGCCAAGCTAGCCTTCCACGCCAAGGAGAGTCCCATCCGGACACGGGACGAAGTCTTCAATCTTGTATCTTCACAGTCCAACAGTCCGGCCAAAGGATATAGTTCGGCTGTCCGGATACCCCCTAGTCCAGGACTCCCTCACTAGCCCCTGAACCAGGCTTCAATGACGATGAGTCCGGCGCGCAGATTGTCTTCGGCATTGCAAGGCGGGTTCCTCCTCCGAATACTTCATAGAAGATTTTGAACACGAGGATCGTGTCCGGCTCTGCAAAACGAGTTCCACATACCACCGTAGAGAGAATAATATTTCCACAAATCTAATCTGCTGATGTACCCCGTAGTGTGACATCACACCACAGCCAGGTCTTTATTCGAATCGTTTTTCATAACCCATTTCAGCGTGTTTCGCGAGGCGGTTTCCTTGACACGTCTTGTCAAAGCAGAGATCGTGTCCACTTTATCACGGGATTCTCATCAATACGGACGTGGGTAACCCAAGTGTGCCTATGGGTAGGACTCCTAGATCTTAGGCAAGTCCCAAACGGCCACGAGGAGGACGCTTGATATTCACCCTCTTTATAAAGGGGACAAGGCTTTTTTCTCTCGATCTTAATCGAATCCGCCTCCCGCCTCTAGTTCCAACACCCAAAGCTCAGGTTTAGGCACTTCAGACCTTCAACTATGTCCGGATCCAACCTTCAAGGTCGGTGGATGCCTTCCTCCATCACGGAGGAGGACATCAAGAAGTTGAGAGAGGCCAGATATCTGACCGCTGAAATTTTGCATCGGCTGCCTGCCCGAGGGCAAGTCGTCCCTACTCCCGAACCCAACGAGAGTGTCGTGTTCGTCTCCCACTTCCTCTGAGGACTAGGCCTCGCTCTGGATCCCTTTGTTAGGGGTCTTATGTTCTATTATGGGCTAGATTTTCACGATCTGGCCCCGGATTCCCTTCTTCACATTTCGTCATTTATTGTCGTATGTGAGGCCTTCCTCCGCATTACCCCTCACTTCAGCCTGTGGCTCAAGACCTTCGATGTGAAGCCGAAGATGATCGAGGGGCAGCACACAGCGTGCGGAGGCGCTTCAATAAGCAAAATTGCTGACGCTCCATGGCCTGAGGGTAGCTTCCCAGAGGTGTCCGGATTGTGGCAGCGGGAGTGGTTCTACATCACAGCTCCCCGAAGTGCCAAGTGGGTAGCTGCCCCCACCTTTCGCTCAGGCCCCCCACCACAACTGATGTCATGGATCAGCAGGGGGCTGAGCTAGGGTCCAGCCAAGGACGTGCCAATACTGCAAAGCCGTATCCGAGAACTCTTTGAGAGAGATTTCAGTCTGGTTATGGTAGTGCAAGTTATGCTAGCTCGTCGAGTCTAGCCTTGCAAACGCCGTCCCCTCCGCATGTAGGAGTTCAACCCGAAGGGACCGCGAGCTATCCAACACTTCCTCGGCATGACGCCCAAGGAGATGTACAAATTGTTCTTCGGACCACAAATGATGTGTCCGGACATCACTGAGGATGCAGGTATGAGCTGCAATCGCCCGGATACCCAAGTATCCGAACACACTGTCCGTTTATTTATCGCAACATTGCCCTAAAAAAGCCGCTCTTTGACCAGGATTGGATAGCGAAGGCAAAGTTGATTAGGTGTCCGGCCCCCCTCCCTGAGACCTCACCAAATCCCGTGCTAACCAGGATGCTGGAGATCGCGCCTTATCAAGCGCCCTTAGGAGAAGATAAAAGGGGGAACAAGGAGGCTAGTGCCTCCACAAAGGAGGTTAGCCGGGGAGGAGGGACTGAAACTTCCTCTCCCCAGGGAAGGAAGAGGACCGCCTCCGAGGACCTGGAGACAATGGTCTCCAAACGGGGGAAGAAATCTTCGCCGGAGGGTCCTGCCCTGGGGGCTACCCCCGCCGCACTATGCCCTCAAGGGGATCAGCCCTCCACCGAGCTGTAAGTAAAAGGGTACTTAATAATGAAAATACCTTGCTTTACTTCTGAGGAAAATAACCGAAACATTTATCTTGCAGTTCGGATCTTAGCCCTTCTCAGCAGAGCTCATCTTCAGGGGATCTTCTTCTAGAGATGATGGAGAGCAAAATGCCTCCCCCTGCCATACCGCCTCATGAGGCGGGCGACCCCGAGGTGTCGTCGCAGAGGGTTTCTGCTGATCCGGCAAGGCCAGAAGGCAATTCTATGGCCACCCGAAGTCCTCAGTATCCGGCTCTTGAAGAGAGCAATCGAAAGAGTCCGGCACCGTCTGGTGTGCGGTCGGACGTACTGGGGGATCTGCTAGAGCGAGCGGCTATCTCAGAAGAGCACCGCACGTTGATGGGTATGGTGATTGAAAGGATTTCGTCTGCCGAAAGCGGGTTGCATGCAGCCTTTATGAGTCTACTGACGGGTTTTGAGGTACGCGAAATGATGTACATTTTTGATAGTACTGCACATTTTTAGATGTGCCCCGTGTAGATAGTAGCCCCTGAGACTCTGGGTGCTGTCGAAGACGACGGTGCACAAAGGATCATAGTCCCAGGAATAATCGTGCTGCCTTAATATGCAGGTGGCGGAGGGTCCGGTGGCCAGCCGGACTGATGAGTTTTCCAAGCTAAAGCGGCAGCTTGACGTGGCAGATGCCGACATCGTACTTGTCAACAAGGGGCTTGACAAGGCACATGGTATGTGATTCCTCCGGCGACACATGGAAGAGGAGCATGATGCCAGTATCTATAACATGTGTGTGCATGCAGATGGAGCTACGGCCGTGGAGAACCTTCGGGCGGAACTTGCCCGAGCCAAAGAACAAGCCAGGAAAAGCGATGTGGCTGCCCTAAAGGCAGTTAAGGAGCTGAAAGCCGAACAGGCTGCTCACTGCCAAAGCAAGGAGGAGATAGCCAGGATGGCTGTGGAATTGAAGAATGCCGCTGACCGTTACGAGCTTCTTGAAAAGGAAGATCGAGCGAAGAGGAAAGACCTAGAGAAGGCCACGATGGCGACCAAAGACACTAGCTCTACAATAAGAGCGATCAAGGAGGAGCTGCGTCAAGCTGAGGATATCGTGGCTGGGAAGCCCTTTATGCTCCGGATGAAGTTTGGAGATCCTAGGTACGCCCCTTTCGACCGGCTGTGGAGTTCTGCGGACGCATATCTGGACTTAGTGGCGAGTGCTGCCGATGCGGCCGAATACTTCCGAAATCAAAAAGATCGTGAAGTGGAAAAGCTGTTCTGGTCACAATTTAACGTTCCAGAGCGTCCGCTTCCATTGACTGATCGGTTGGCCAAATGGGCCGAGCTGAATAGGTTGTCTGGACTCGCCATGAGGTCTGTTGTGGATCATCTGTGGCCGAAAAGGCCAAAGCCGAACAGTTATTTTAGTTTGGTGCAGTAGTTCCTTGGTGCTATGCCGCACATCAACGCGATGAAGAGGTCGGTGTGCATAGAGGGTGCGCGGATGGACCTTGCCTGTGTGAAGACATACTGGGCGGAGATGGAGGCCACCGCCATTGCAGCCCAAGATTCGGACGAGAGCCGAGTACCAGCAGAGCACTACTTTAGAGAAGTTCTTGAGGGCGCTCGTTCAATAGAAGCGCAATGCTCGAAGAATATTATGTTCTAATGACATGTATTCCCATTGAAAAACAATGTTTTACTGAATTGTAAAGGCTATTTTATACTTGTGCCTGAAAGAATTATAATACCTCCTATGCGGCCGTTTATGTATATATGTATATAACCTGAAAGATGGCAGTCGTCGGCTTCAGCCCCCACACATGTAATGCGGGGGTGCTCGCAGAAGACGCATGTTCACACTTGATCCAACGTCTTGGTCCATTAAGGAGGTGATAGCGCAGCGAACTAGGCAATCAGACTATAATGCTTTAACACTTTCACTTAGCCAGAGGAGTTTGACAGTGGGGCTACTATATAGCCCCTGGTGGCTCCGTGCTCATCCGAATTCGGGGCGCGTACATGCCTGGTCGGGAAACGTCCCTTCGTTAAGGCGGAGGAATCCCGAAGATTCCTCTAGGTCATCGAGTGGTTGAGCAGTCTCACGCTATATCATGACAGTCAGTTTTTGGCTTTCTCTACTGAGGTGCTCGTCCGGATGAACCAGGGCACAATCGCAGTAGTTCTCCTGGTGCCGCCTTAGCCGATAGAGCGGAACATAAGGCAGCAAAACATAGGAGCTGGGCAAACCCAACATTTGACCAAATACATGATTCGGAGCTGATGCATATAAGGCCAAACTCGCGACGCCGAACACTCCCTAAGGTATTCAGTCTTTATGATGTAAACCGGGCTAAACAGTGCCCTTTGTAATAAGCCCCTGGTGTCCAGGTACGTGCAATATTATGACGTGGCCACATGCCAATACGTCAGCATCCTTCTCCATTGTACTGAGAATCCAGGGGATGTGTATCAACAAGAGACAGTAAAAAGGGTTTACGCAGGGTCTTTATCTAAAAAGAATCTTAGAACGGGTCCCTGCTGCACGTCTGCGCCTGTGTCTCCGTTGTGCCGTATCCTGGACGGGTGTAGCACGATGGTCATCTGTAAAAGAGAGGAACTTAGCTAAAAAGTTGTCGTGCAAAAGGTAGGTTATACTAAATAAACCATGTACAGTTCAAGATGAGTAAAGTTGAGCCTAGTTGTCACTTGTTTACACGCGTTGAGCCCCTTCTAATGTTATAGGGGTATAGCCATCAAACCTGTATCAATTATATATAGCTACACCAGACTCATCTAACCGCGTCTGTGGTCTTAACGACCTGTCAGATGCTCTAGTTGGTGAGGCCGTTTAGTTTGCGGCTGCCAAGGCAGCCGCATGGTCTTCCGTGCGCAAGGAGCGCTCAATATTTCCATTTACTGTAATGATGCCACGTGGATCGGGCATCTTAAGCATGAGGGAAGCGTAATGCGGTATTGCGTTAAAGCGAGCGAAAGCTTCGCGTCCGAGTAGTGCTTGATAGCCACTTTGGAACGGAGCGATGTGGAAGGTTAACTTTTCGCTACGGAAGTTATCGGGAAAGCCGAATATAACCTCTAGTAGCAGGGAGCCCGTGCAATGGGCTTCTGGGCCTGGCGTTACTCCTTTAAAGGTAGTATTGCTATGGCTGATTTTTGTTGGGTCTATCCCCATTGGCAGAACTCCGCGGTGATAGGCCCTGGGGCATGTGTCTCTAGGAGTGCCGCTTTGTTTCTCCCCTTCATCACGTGTAACACGTTTACTGTTTTGACTTCTGGTGGGAATTTCTTCTGTTCCCCAGTGCTTTGCTTGCGAGGCTCATCCTCGTCTTCGCTTGGTGTATCCTGCCCCTTGTGTTCGGCGTTGAGTTTGCCGGACTGCTTGAAGACCCAACATTCTATATGGGTATGATTTGCAGGTTTATCGGGGGTGCTGTGGATCTGACATAGTTTGTCCAGAATCTTGTTCAGGCTGGACAGTTCGTCTCTGTTGCCTTTGGAGGGCAGCTTTTGTTGACCTGGCCGAGAGCTTCTGAATCCGTCATTTACCGCTGTGCTCTTCAGGCTGTCTTCTTTATTCTGGCGCTTCTTTTTGCTGCGTCGTGGCTTCCCGTTTCCGTCCCTGACTTCGGATGTACTTGGGTCGCTGGTGCTGCATCGGGCTAACCAGTTGTCCTCGCCCGCGCAAAAGCGGGTCATGAGGCTTGTTAATGCTGCCATTGTTCTCGGTTTTTCTTGGCCGAGGTGTTCGGCAAGCCATTCGTCTCGAACGCTGTGCTTGAAAGCTGCTATGGCTTCGGCGTCCGGACAGTCGACTATTTGGTTCTTTTTAGTGAGAAACCTGTTCCAAAGCTTTCGGGCTGACTCTCCGGGCTGTTGAGTTATGTGATTTAAATCGTCTGCATCCGGTGGTCGGACATAGATCCCTTGAAAATTTGCCCGAAAAGCATTCACAAGCTCTTCCCAGCTTCCAATGGAGTTTTCAGGGAGGCTTTTAAGCCAGTGCCGAGCTGGCCCTTTGAGGTTGAGGGGTAAGTACTTGATGGCGTGGAGATCGTCTCCTCGAGCCATGTGGATATGGAGGATGTAGTCCTCAATCCAGACCCCAGGGTCTGTCGTTGCGTCGTACGCCTCTATGTTTACGGGTTTGAATCCCTCTGGAAATTCATGGTCTAGCACCTCGTCGGTGAAACATAGGGGGTGTGCGGCACCCCTGTATTTGGGTGTACCGTGGTGTTCGGATTTTTGCTGAGTTGCATTGTGTGCTGGAGCACGCTTGCTTGGCCCGTAGATGGATCTGGTTGCGCCGTCCTTTTGATGCGAGCCCTCATGTGGATCGCGTACTGGCTTGTGTGCGGCGTTGTTTGCCGCTCTATGTTGGCCACAAGGTCGTCTATCCGATCGGATGGCTGTTTTGTTTTTTGATTGCGGGGGATCTAAGGCCTCCTCATCGAATTCAGGTAGCAGCTTCCGCTTCGGGTAGCTCTTTGTGTGGCGACTACCGCCGTACTTTGCTGTAGTGTTGAGTACTTCACTCCATCTAATTCTGAGTGTGTCTTGTCTAGCCCTGAGCCTTTGCTTCTGCTTTTTCAGACTCCTCGCAGTGGCAACAAGCCTTTGATGGGTATTCTGTTGCTCCGGGTGCCTGCCCGGTGTGATGTCATCCGGACTGTTATCTTTGCCGGAGTCGGGTTGTTCGGTTTGATTCTCTGTGTTGCCGTGGTCGGACGGTGGTTCAATGCCGTGTTCGTCGTCCGCTGGCTCACCCTGCTCTATCGCTGGGTCTATATGATCGCTGTTTCTGCCGCGGGATTTGGAGCGGCACTTACGCTGCCGCTTTGACTGCTTCTCGAGGGATTGATCCTTCGCTGCGCCCTTCCATTCCTCGTCGTCGTTTTCTTTGGGTGTGTCCACCATGTATACATCATATGATGAAGTGGGCGTCCAGTGCCCTGTGGGCAGTGGCTCCTGTTCATCTCCTGCATTGTCGTCCATACCGTCGATGTCTTCGGAGTCGAAGTTGAGCATGTCGGTCAAATCATGGACAGTGGCTACTAAGTGGGTGGTGGGTGGGCGGCGAATTTCTTCGTCATCCGCATCCCAATCCCGCCGGACATAGTTCGGCCAGGACTCTCCTGACAATGAGAGATACTTTAATGAATTTAGTATGTCGCCGAAGGGCAAGTGTTGAAAGATATCCGCGGAGGTGAACTCCATGATCGGCGCCCAGTCGGATTCGATAGGCACGGGCGCAGGCGGTTCGGAGTCCATGACCGGGGAAGAGTCTGGCAGTTCGGCGTCACGGCTCGCGTGAAGGGTAAGGTCGGTATTTGGCTCAATCACCCCTGAAGATGCGGCCTCTGTGACAGGGTCTATCCACCCGTCCTTGGATGACGCAATGGGCTCTGAATTGAGGGTCAGAACAGTCGCCGGTGCGATCTCCCGAACACTGTCCGATGGTAGAGCTAAATCATGCTCATCGTGACCATGCGGAGCACTCGGCAAGGGTTCGAATCTGCCGAAGATCAAGTCTCCGTGGATGTCGGCCGTGTGGTTTATGCTTCCAAACCTGACCTGGTGGCCAGGGGTGTAACTCTCGATCTGCGCCAGATGGCCAAGCGAGTTACCCCGCAGTGTGGAGCCGCCGCATACAAAGATCTGTACGGGGAGGAAAGTCTCACCCTGGACTACATCGCTATAGATATTTGAAGGGGCCATCTAGCCTAACGATGACGACACAGAGGAACTCTCAATGAAAGCACCAATGTCGGTGTCAAAACCGGCGGATCTCGGGTAGGGGGTCCCGAACTGTGTGTCTAGGCGGATGGTAACAGGAGGCGGATGACACGATGTTTACCCAGGTTCGGGCCCTCTTGATGGAGGTAATACCCTATGTCCTGCTTGATTGGTCTTGATAATATGAGTAGTACACGAGTTGATCTACCACGAGATCGAAGAGGCTAAACCCTAGAAGCTAGCCTATGGTATGCTTGTTGTGGTTGGTCCTACGGACTAAACCCTCCGGTTTATATAGACACCGGAGGGGGCTAGGGTTACACAGAGTCGGTTACAAGGAAGGAGATCTACATATCCGTATTGCCAAGCTTGCCTTCCACGCCAAGGAGAGTCCCATCCGGGCATGGGACGAAGTCTTCAATCTTGTATCTTCATAGTCCAACAGTCCAGCCAAAGGATATACTCCGGCTGTCTGGATACCCCCTAATCCAGGACTCCCTCAACTGTTGTTCCCAATGATAAGAATGAACTTATTCCAAAAATAATTATTACAGGCTATAGAATGGTAATTGATTTTACAAAATTAAACAAAGCAACTAGAAAATATCATTATCCTTTGCCTTTTACTGATCAAATGCTAGAAATATTATCTAAGCACACACATTTTTGCTTCCTTGATGGATATTCTGGTTTTCATAAATACCTACTTCTCAATCTGATCAAGAAAAGACCACTTTTACTTGTCCCTTTGGAACTTATGCATATAGACGTATGCCTTTCGGTTTATGCAATGCACCTGCTACCTTTCAAAGATGTATGACTGCTATATTCTCTGACTTTTGTGAAAAGATTTTTGAGGTTTTCATGGATGACTTCTCTATTTATGGGAAGTCTTTTGATGATTGTTTAAGCAATCTTGATTGAGTTTTGCAGAGATGCGAGCAAACAAATCTTGTCTTGAATTGGGAGAAGTGCCACTTTATGGTTAATGAATGCATTGTCTTGGGTCATAAAATTTCCGAAAGAGGTATTGAAGTGGACAAAGCTAAGGTTGATGCAATTGAGAAAATGCCATGTATATCAAAGGTATTCATAGTTTCCTAGGTCATGCTGGTTTCTATAGGAGATTTATCAAAGAGTTCTATAAAATTTCTAGGCCTCTTACGAATCTTTTGCAAAAGTATGTTCCTTTTGTTTTTGATGATGATTGTTTACAAGCCTTTGAAACACTCAAGAAAGCCTTAATTTCTACACCTATTATTCAGCCACCTAATTGGAACTTGCCTTTTGAAATTATGTGTGATGCTAGTGATTATGTTGTTGGTGTTGTTCTATGGCAAAGAGTTGATAAGAAACTAAATGTTATTCATTATGCTAGTAAAACTCTAGACAGTGCTCAAAGAAACTATGCAACTACTGAAAAAGAATTCTTAGCAGTGGTGTTTGCTTGTGATAAATTTAGATCTTATATTATTGATTCAAAAGTAATTGTTCACACCGATCATGCTGCTATTAAATATCTTATGGAAAAGAAAGATGCTAAACCTACACTTATTCGATGGGTACTCTTGCTACAAGAATTCGATTTACATATCACTGATAGAAAAGGAACTGAGAACCCCGTAGCTGATAACTTGTCTAGGCTTGAAAATGTGCTTGATGACCCACTACCTATTGATGATAGTTTTCCTGATGAGCAGTTAGCTGCAATAAATGTTTCTCATAATACTCCTTGGTATGATGACTATGCGAATTACATTGTTGCTAAATATTTACCACCTAGCTTTACATACCAACAAAAGAAAAAAAAAATTCTTCTATGATTTAATACATTACTTTTGGGATGACCCACATCTTTATAAAGAAGGAGTAGATGGTATTATTAGACGTTGTGTACCTGAGCATGAACAGGGACAAATCCTACAGAAATGTCACTACGAAGCTTATGGAGGGCATCATGCTGGAGATAGAACTGCTCACAAGGTATTTTAATCTGGATTTTGTTGGCCTACTCTCTTCAAGGATGCCCGTAAGTTTGTCTTATCTTGTGATGAATGCCAAAGAATAGGCAATATCTAAAAGCGTCAAGAAATGCCTATGAATTATTCACTTGCTGTTGAACCATTTGATGTTTGGGGTTTGATTACATCAGACCTTTTCCTTCCTCTAATGGGTATACACATATTTTGGTTGCTGATTATGTTACTAAATGGGTAGAAGCTATTTTCCCAAGGTTTGGAGTCCCTAGATATTTAATGACTGATGGTGGTTCACACTTTATTCATGGTGCTTTCTGCAAAATGCTTGCCAAGTATGATGTTAACCATAGAATTGCATCACCTTATCATCCTCAGTCTAGTGGTCAAGTTAAACTTAGCAATAGAGAAATAAAATTAATTTTACAAAAGACTGTCAATAGGTCCCGGAAGAATTGGTCTAAGAAATTAGATGATGCACTTTGGGCTTATAGAACAACATATAAGAATCCTATGGGTATGTCTCCTTATAAAATGGTTTATGGAAAAGCTTGTCATTTGCCTCTTGAGTTGGAACATAAAGCATATTGGGTAATCAAAGAACTCAACTATGATTTCAAACTTGCCGGTGAAAATAGGTTATTTGATATTAGCTCATTAGATGAATGGAGAACCCAAGCTTATGAAAATGCCAAATTATTTAAAGAAAAAGTTGAAAGATGGCATGATAAAAGAATCCAAAAGCGTGAGTTCAAAGTTGTAGAATTATTCTTTTGTAAAACTCTTGTTTCAGGTTCTTTGCAGGAAAACTCCTCTCCAAATGGGAATGACCCTACGTTATCGAGGAGGTTTATCGGTCTAGAGCTATCAAAATAAATATTTCCTAAGGTACTAACTCGAAGGTTATTAATGGACAACGAATAAAACATTATATCTCAGGTACGCCCATTAATGTTGAAAGTAATATTGTCCAAACTTTGACACCAGATGAACACATAAAAGAGTCCTTCCAGAACACTCAAGAATCGTGAAAATAAGGAGGTATGTGATATAGTAAGTAAACGGACTCCGAAAAATCCACATTTTTTCAGTTTTATAATATTTAGAAAATTAGGAAAATAAGAAACTTCCAGGAAGCGTACCCTGGTGGGCACAGGAGACAAGCCAAGCGTGCCCAGGTAGGTCGTGCCCACCTGGGACACCTTCCGGACTCTGTTTTTCTTCTGTTTGCTTGTCTCCCAAGATAAAAATCTTTATATACTCCTCGAACCTGTTGACCACTGTATCGCAGAGAAATCTTCTGTTCTCTTTTCTTGTTGTTTTTGGTCAGATCTATCAAGCCAGGCATCATGTCTTCCTCCTCCTCCAACAACTTGGAAGAAGATGCTTGGTTGATGAAGATTAAGCTGAAGAGGGAGGAGCCCCCGGAAGCCGTCAAGGGAGATAAGATCAAGGAGGCTACCGAAGATCCACCCTCGGTGGTAGAACAAGCACTGCCGGCCAAGGATGAAGAAGAAGATATCCTTAAGCCTTAACTTGCTCATCTTACCCCTACTGAGATTGCAGCCTTTCAGATTGTTGAAACGGTCTGTGTGTAGAATAAATATCTCACTCGTGAAAATATTCCGCATCAAGAGCACATCATCTTCCTTCGGAGTATCATACGCAGATTGGAAAATATCTTGATCTTGAAGGACATGATCTCTACTTCACCACCACCACCTTCTTCTTCATCACCAAAGGAAAATTGAGTATCTGGTATGGGCACTCCCCTTGGCTTTCGCCAAGCTTGGGGGAGGTGCCCCGGTATCGTATCATCCCCACTATCTTTTTGCCTTTACTTATTTTAGTTCAATCTTTTGTTTTAGATGAATAAAAGTTTAGTTCGATCCTTTCTTTTTGAGAGTTTGCTTAGTGATTTATCCTTGTAATATTGTGCAAGATATATAATAAAGTTTAGTTTGAGTTTTTGCTTTCTTTACTTTCTTGTTGCTATAAAAGGAAAAGATATAAATAAAAAGAAAGGAAATAAATTAAGAAGATCATATACTAGTCTTATGGTAGGTGATGGCACCACATAAGGAAAAATATAAGTAGTAAATTTTGTTAGAGATTGAAAAACATAGCATTAGTCAATGATGCAACTCATGAAAGAATTAATAAGGGAAGAGAAGATTCACATGTAAATATACTATCCTAGAAATCTTTTGTGATTGTGAGCCCTCATCAAAATATTATATGCCAAAATTGTTGACGTTGGACAAGGAAGACAACTTAATGATTTATGTTTGTTCATATTCACATAGAATTCATATTGTCATAGATCCTTTAACATGTGGTGCTTGCCCCTATCTTTGCTAGCCAAAAATTCCGCACTAAGTAGAGATACTACTTGTGCATCCAAAAACCCTTAAACCCAAATCTTTTTTTCAAGTGTCCACCATACCTACCTAGGGATTGAGCAAGATCCCTCAGGTAAGTTGTCATCGGTGGAAAAAGGCAATAAAAATTGCTTCTAAATGTGTGAGATCATTTAGTGTAAGAGAAAATTGAGCGTTGCACGAACTTGTGATGGTGAAGAATAAAAGCGACATACTGCATAATAAAGGTCATATCACAAGGGGAAATGCAACATGATGTTCTTTTGCACTAAGGGGTTGCGCATACAAACAAATAAGCGCATGGCAACCTCTGCTTCCCTCTGCGAAGGGCCTATCTTTTACTTTTATGCAAAGATTCAAAGTTTTCTCTCTATTCCTTTTAATTTTCTCCTTTGGGAAGCATCATGTGGTGAGGAAAGATATAGGCACATATGTCCAGTTGAATATGGGTAGCATGAGTTATTATTGTTGACATCACCCTTGAGGTGAATACGTTAGGAGGTGGAACTATAAGCCCCTATCTTCTTATGTGTCCGGTTGAAACGTTTTGCTCATGTGTATGCGGTGAGTGTTAGCAATCATAGAAGACTATATGATGGTTGAGTATGTGGACTTTCCAAGAGGCTCTGATACGTGACCCTTCTTGAAAAGATGATGAATTGTAGTTGCAAAGTTGACTGAGAACATAGTTTGCTGGTATTTAATACAATTTTTGCTTTATACTTCAATTGTGTGATGAATTGTTACTTATTCATGAGAAGTATATGATAAAAGTTCTACGATAAAAGCCTTATGTTTAATTTTGTTGTTGTTATAATAATCTAGATGATGCTTCTATGTCCGTATTTTGTTTTTATCGACACCTCTCTTTCTCTAAGCATGTGGACATGTTTTTTGATTTCGGTTTTCGCTTGAGGACAAACGAGGTCTAAGCTTGGGGGAGTTGATACGTCCATTTTGCATCATGTTTTCCTATTGTTATTTATGATGTTTTTATCCCCAATAATGATTTTTGGAGTAATTCTAATGCCTTTTCTCTCATAATATGCAAGGTATACACAAAGAGGGAGAATTCCGGCAGTTGGAAATCTGGACCTGGAAAAGCTACGTCAGGCTACCTATTCTACACAACTCCAAACAAGCTGAAACTTCACGGAGAATTTTTATGGAACATATGAAGAATATTGGAGCAAATAAGTACCAGAGGGGGCCCACCAGGTGGGCACAACCCATCTGAACGCGCGAGGGAGCCCAGGCGCGCCCTGGTTGGTTGTGCTCATCCAGGCCCACCTACGGTGCCCATCTTCTAGTATATAAGTCATTTTGACCTAGAAAAAAATGATGGGAGGACTTTCAGGATGGAGCGCCGCCGTCTCGAGGCGGAACTTGGGCAGGAGCACTTTTGCCCTCCGGCAGAGCGATTACTTCCCTCCCGGAGGGGGAAATCATCATCCTTATCATCACCAACAACTCTCCCATCTTGGGGAGGGCAATCTCCATCAACATCTTCAACATCACCATCTCATCTCAAACCCAAGTTCATCTCTTGTGTTCATTCTTGTTACCAGAACTATAGATTGGTGCTTGTGGGTGACTAGTAGTGTTGATTACATCTTGTAGCTGACTACTATATGGTTTATTTGGTGGAAGATTATATGTTCAGATCCAATATGCTATTTAATACCCCTTTGATCTTGAGCATTATTATCATTTGTGAGTACTTACTTTTGTTCTTGAGGTCACGGGAGAAATCGTGTTGCAAGTAATCATGTGAACTTGGTATGTGTTTGATATTTTGATAGTATGTATGTTGTGATTCCCTTAGTGGTGTCATGTGAACGTCGACTACATGACACTTCAGCATATTTGGGCCTAAGGGAATGCATTGTGGAGTAGCAATTACATGATGGGTTGCGAGAGTGACAGAAGCTTAAACCCCAGTTTATGCGCTATTCCGCAAGGGACTGATTGGATCCAAAAGTAAAATGCCATGGTTAGAATTTATTATTAATACTTTTCTCGTAGTTGCGGATGCTTACGGGAGGGTTAATCATAAGTAGGAGGTTTGTTCAAGTAAGAACAACACCTAAGCACCGGTCCACCCACATATCAAATTATCAAAGTACCGAACACGAACCAAACCAACATGGTGAAAGTGACTAGATGAAAATCTCGTGTACCCTCAAGAACACTTTGCCTATCAAAAGGGACCGTTTTGGCCTGTCCTTTGTCTCAAAAGGATTGGGCTACCTTGCTGCACTTTTGCTACTATTATCGTTACTTGCTCGTTACAAATTATCTTGCAATCAAACTACTCTGTTACTTACAATTTCAACACTTGCACACATTACCTTGCTAAAAACCACTTGTTATTTCCTTCTGCTCCTCGTTGGGTTCCACACTCTTACTTATCGAAAAGAGCTAGAATTGATCCCCTATACTTGTGGGTCATCACACAGCATGGCACATGTACGGGACTGGATGCACAGACGTATGTGCCAAGAGGGAACATTCCCGTGGCCCGATGAGGACGTCGGTTCATCTGAGTGGGGGTGTATGTGATAGCCTGGCTTATTAGGGATGATAGACTACTCATATCAATAAGGAATTTCTTCTTTTCTGGGAGCCCATTCGGTCAGAACTCCAAAGTTAAGCGTGCTCAGCTTGGGGTAGTTTCAGGATTGGTGATCGACCGGGAAGTTGCTCCTGGGTGCGCACGAATGAGGACGAAGTGCATAGAAACGACTAGTATTGATCTGTGTGGCCAGTCTAGATCCCACCAGGAGTAACGACCACCGGCGGGTGTGTTCGGGGCGTTACATCCTCCCTCCTCTCTTGTTCCGCCGCCCCCTCCTTTCTCCTCCCGTTGGCCTCCTCCTCCCTCCTCATCCTCCTCTCTCCTCCCTCCTCCTCTCTCCTACCTAATTCAGTAATGTTTAGGTATATAAATTTTCAGTAAATTTTTTTGTAATAGAATAGAATATAAAATATAAAAGCTAGCAATAGAATAGAATATAAAAACTAGTAATAGAATAGAAAATTTGAGTAAAAGATAGTAATGGAATAGAATTTTTTTAGTAAAAATAGTAATATAATAGGAAATTTTAGGTATCGAATAGGTTTTTTGAATATAGAAATGTTTTAGGTATAGAATAAAATATAAAAATAAGGTATTTACATTAACCAAATACCTTTAAATATTTTAGGTATCGAATAAAATATAAAAATGTTGTTGCCAATTATATTGCAAATTATTTTATGTCATTATCACTTTGTCATCAAAGAATGTTGTATGAGATTTGATGATCTAAAATTTTCACTTGGTGGAATATGCACACTTTCTCATGTCGTGTCTCCCTCTCCCGCTCGGCTCCGCCCCACACACCGTGACCACCTCCCTCTCCTATAATGTTATCTAGCTGTATGATTGTTAGATGGATGGTTAGATGAATGGATGCGTGGATGCATTATTGATTGAAACACTTCTGTTTCATTTTGAAAAAGCTGAAAAAATTGATGCATTTTGCAGGGAACAAATTGGAGTGGCCTATGTTTTGTCGGAATGTTGATTCATTTCCGTCCAAAAAATTTCAGGCGCTCGATATGTCCTATTTTAGCAAAGGTAATGCCGAAATTTTCCATGAATTTTGGCATGACTTGTGCTAGAATGTAGAACATATCGAATGCCCGAGATGTGTTGGAATGGGAATTAAATGACATTCCGGCAAAATATAGGGCATTTTTATGCCATTACTTGATATATATGCAATGTTAATTGACCGATGCTTAGGGTTGACTTTCAGTCTGCCGGGGCTCCTTGTGTGACTTTCAGTCTGTTCTTGAAGGAATGATCCCAACTATTGTCATGGGGGTCGTTTCCCTCTTCTTCTTCTAGTAATATACCTTGGTAATGCACGAGAGAAGGGGGAAGAGACCATCACCGATGGTTGAAATATTAGAGAGGGAGTGTCCACCATATACGATCAAAATATCACCGAGAGAGAATCCTGATTGTTGTCGTGGGGGTCCCTTCTCCTTCTTTCCCATGTGCAAGACCTTTTGGTAATACTCTCAGGAAAGAAGGGAGGAGCGACCATCACCGACGGTCGAAATATCCGATAGGGAGTTTCCACCATATACACAACCAGAGATGAGAGTTTATCAAGGGAACTCGACAGACCGGAAGTCAACCTATGTTGAATAGTGATGTGTGTTGTGTTCCTGGTATTTGTCGTCGATTTTTAATCTTTGAATTATGAACACAGGAAATGTCTAACAATGATAGGATCCCTGAGTGTGATGATTGTACCAATGATGGGGGTATGTGTGATACAAGATTAATATGGAGTTTGATGCTAAACCAGTCATTGATTACCAACGTCGCTTGAATCCTAAAATGAAGGATGTTGTAAGAACTGAAATATTCAAGCTTCTATAGGCAGGTACAATTTATCATGTAGATGATAGTAGATGGCTAAGTCATGTTCATTGTGTCCCTAAGAAAGGAAGCATAACTGTCGTTCCTAATGATAAAAACGAACTTATCCCACAAAGATTTGTAACCGGTTATAGGATGGTAATTGACTTCAGGAAATTAAATAAAGCTACTAGAAAATATCATTACACATTGCTTTTCATTGATCAAATGTTACAAATACTGTATTGTCTAAGCATACACACTTCTAGTTTCTAGATGGATATTCTGTTTTTTCTCAAATACCTGTATCACAAGAAAATCAAGAGAAAACTACGTTTACTTATCCTTTTGGATCTTATGTCTATAGACGTATGCTTTATGGTTTATGTAATGCACCTATTACCTTTCAAAGATGTATGATTTCTATATTTTTCTGATTTGTATGAGAAAATTATTGAGGTATTCATGAATGATTTTTTCATTAACGCAACTTTTGATGACTGCTTGAGCACTCTTGACAAGGTTTTGCAGAGATGTGAAGAGACTAATCTTGTCTTGAATTGGGAGAAGTGCCACTTTATGTTTAATGAAGGTATAGTCCTTGGTCGTAAAATTTCTGAAAGAGGTATTGAGGTAGATAACTCTAAAGATGATGCAATTGAGAAAATGCCATGTCCTAAAGATATCAAAGGTATAAGAAGTTTCCTAGGTCATGCTGGTTTCCATAGGAGGTTCATTAAGGACTTCTCCAAAATTTCTAGGTCTCTTACTAATCTCCTGCAAAAATACGTCCCATTTTTTTGACGATGATTGATTAGAAGCCTTTGAAATACTTAAGAAATCCCTAATATCTGCACCTATTGTTCAGCCACCTGGTTGGAACTTACCCTTTGAAATCATGTGTGATGCTAGCTATTTTGCTATTGGTGTTGTTCTAGGTCAAAGAGTTGACAAAAAATTAAATGTTATCCATTATTCTAGTAAGACCTTGGATAATGCTCAACGAAATTATGCTACTACTAAGAAATAATTTTTTGAAGGTGTGTTTGCATGTGATAAATTCAGACCTTATATCGTTTATTCTAAAGGTACTATTCACACTGATCATGCTGCTATTAAATATCTTATGGAAAAGAAAGATGCTAAACATAGGTTGATTAGGTGGGTTCTTTTATTACAAGAGTTTGTTTTCGTATTGTTGATAAAAAAGGAGTTGAAAACCCCATAGCAGATAATTTTTCTGGAATGGAAAATGTTCTTGATGACCCACCGCCTATTGATAGTTTTCCTGATGAGCAATTAGCTGTTATAAATGCTTTTACCTCTGGTGACAATCCTTGGTATGCAGAATTTGCTAATTTCATTGTTGCTAATTATGTACCACCTAATTATACATATCAACAGAACAAAAGGTTCTTCTTTGATTTAAGACATTACTTCTGGGATGACCTACATGTTTATAAAAAAGGAGTGGATGGTGTTATTAGACGTTGTGTACATGAGCGTGAGTAGGAACAGATCCTAAGGAAGTGTCATTCCAAGGCATACGGAGGGACTACGCCGGAGATAGAATTGCACATAAGGTACTGCAATCTAGTTTTTACTAGCCTACTCTCTTCAAGGATGCATGTAAGTGTAACATCCCCATGAATTAAGCTAAAGTATTCCCTCATGATTATGCTAAGTCATTTTGATTTGCAATGCTTGATCACTTGGGTTCAAATCTCATTTCAAATTCCACCTCTGAAATCAATTCAAATTTAAAGTGAGAATTTAAATTCACAAACATGGTGGGGAAATAGTTCATTATTTAGAAAATATTCCAAAACAAATAATGGTTAAGGAAAACAACATCACTTGCTTGCTTCTTTGGGCTCTAGCATTTAAAAGAGTGGCAAAACAACATTTGAATGCTTTTCTAAATTATGAAAAATTCAAACGATTTTAAATCTCTCCCAAACTTTTTGTGGCAGTGTCAAAAATTGCAATGAAATAAATGGGACAAGTTCCGCATTTTATGAAACTTAATTGCTATAAAAAATAAAATGCAAAACAATGGAGAAAATACCAAACCGTTAATGTCAAAAAAAAACAAAAAAAAATGCACTACTGTGCACTTGTAGCCCAGTGCTACAGTGCTAGCCCAAACCCACCACCGGCCTCTCCCCTACCTCTGTACTATATAGAGGGGAGGTAGGGTGGATCGTGGCGGCCATCCGCCGACCATTCCGTACATGGCGTCCATCCAACCCCCTGTCTGCCTACAAGACCTACCCCGATGCCTCTGGACAAACCCTAGCGCCCATTACCCCTCTCCTTCGCTCACTGCCATCCTCGCAGCCCCCAACGGAAGCCTCGTTGCCATGGTCGTCATTGTCCGCGCACTCTCCGTTTGATGAGACCTTGTCCATGCTCTCCGTCTTCGTCTGCTTCATCATCTGCGTCCACGAGCTCAAGTCGGCATCCACTCCATCGCCAGGATCGAGCCCTTCTTATTCCTCCGATCGTCACCATATCGTGATCTCCACCGTCTCTCCGGTCCACCCCGGCCGTCACCGAGACCGCCACGAGCTCCGCGGTGAGCCCCTCACCAGTTCCCCCTTCGATTCGCCTCCGTAGGCTGCCGTAAGCTGCCGCCATCGACCTCGCGCTCATCAAGCACCGACCACACCTCAGGCTCCCCTGCCCCACGCCCTTGCGCGCTCGCGCTCTGCCCTTGTTGTGCTTGGGCCACGCCATGGCAGCTCCGCACCCCCCCGTGTGCGTGCCTACAGTAGCTCGCTGTCGCCCGCTGCTCTCGTTGCTGCTGCCGCCTCCTGCTACCGTTGTGCTGCTGTTGCTATCCCAACGCTGCTTACCCGCCGCGCCCGGCCATGTCACCCCTTGCTCGCCGCTGCCCGTGCTGTGTCATCGTGCGCCGCGCTTGCCCCTGCTCGCTGGCCGCGCCCGCCCCTACCCCGGGCCACTCCTTGGTTGTGGTCCTTCACGCGCTCGGTACCTCCCGTTCGTCTGGCCGCCCTGGCATGGCACTACTTCAGGATGTTGCTAACACGACACTACGATTAAAGACCCTTTGAAGAAACTATGTGTGATGCATTAATCGCAAACGGTGATGTAAAATAACTGTCAAAAAAGATGCAAAACGTTTGCGATGAAGGATAAACCAAACATAGTTCAGATTTAAGTTGCGTGTGCGATGCGGGGCTACGGTTCAATTCAATTAAGTGTTTGTGATGAGGCAGAACAAAAGAAATGAGCAGCTAGATGAAGGCGTGTGCAATATATGGCATACAGTTCACTCAGATAAACTATTTGTGATGAGGTGGAACAACAGAAACAGCCAGCCAGACGAAGGTCTGTGCGATATACGGCATACAGTTCACTCGAATGAACTGTTTGCGTTGAGCCAAGAGAACAGAAACAGTTAAACTTAACAAGATGTGTGTGATACACGATAAACATGTTTGTACTCGGAAACGTGTGGGAAGATTGATAAAAACACAGACGATTTCTGTTAACAAGCCGTGTGTGCTGTGAGCAAAAAATTGCTGATATACAATTGTCAGTGATTGATGAAAACAACACCAACGAGTTCCATTGTTTAGTCTGTATGTGATGTGATTTGCTCTGTCTGGACAACATCTACGCTCTGTCTACAGAGCATCAACATATATACTTAAAAATACAGCATTGCAAAACCAAATTAAGCATACAATTATACAAGTGACTACACACATAACATTTGCACACACCAAAGTAAGCAATTACATGCATACTAAACTAGGAGAAATGAGGATCTAATCATCTACTTAGTGTTACGATGACGCTTGCCATTGCTCTGCTTCTGGCTAGATCCCTGGCCATTTTGGGGAAGGAGGCACTTCCTCATGTCAACGATCCACGTGTACATGTCGTAGCTCATGTACGCCTCCTTGGCCGCATACACGACGTGAGCTTTGTCGAGTTTCTCCATCCAGGCCAAGTTCCAGGCACGTTTGTCCTTGTTGCAGGAATCCTTCATGTCTTTGTAGTAGGGGTCGATGATCACCTCGGTGAGGTGAACTAGTGAGTCCTTCTCATGCTTCTTGCTGCCCCAGATCTTGTATTAGTCCTGGATGTTGATAAGATTCTGGCAGGCGATGCTCGAATTCTTGAGCACCTTTACATCGTTGGTGATGTCTGTCAGTGTCAAAATCGGCAGATCTCGGGTAGGGGGTCCCGAACTATGCATCTAAGGATCAAAGGTAATAGGAGACAGGGACACGGTGTTTACCTAGGTTCGGGCCCTCTTGATGGAGGTAATACCCTACGTCCTGCTTGATTGACTTTAATGAGTATAGGGGTTACAAGAGTTGATCTACCACGAGATCGTAATGGCTAAACCCTAGATGTCTAGCCTGTATGATTATGATTGCCTCTATGGACTAAACCCTCCGGTTTATATGGACACCGGAGGGGCCTAGGGTTGTACAAAGTTGGTTTATAGAGAAAGGAATCTTCATATTCAAATGCCAAGCTTGCCATCCACGCAAAAGAGAGTCCCATCCGGACACGGGGGAAAGCCTTCTATCTTGTATTTTCGCAGCCCATTAGTCCGGCCCATGTTACATAGCCCAGACACTCGAGGACCCCCTAATCCAGGACTCCCTCAGTAGCCCCTGAAGCAGCTTCAATGATGATGTATCCGGCGCGCAGATTGTCTTCGACATTGCAAGGCGAGTTCCTCCTCCGAATACTCCAAAGTAGTTGATCAACAAGAACTATGTCCGGATCTGTTTAACAGTCACAGTATCGCGGCCACAAGGGCATAATACTTAATCAAAAAACATGATATGTCTTCACTGACAGTTTTTGATGGTGAGACGTTACGTCTGGCCTCTTTATTATTTCGAACTGCTTTTCAATCTCCTGTTTCGGGTTACGAGATGCAGCCTCCGATGACACGTCTTGTCAAAATAGAGATCGTGTCCTCTTATCATGTGATCTTCATCAATACGGGTTTTGGGTAATCCAACCGTGTCGTCCGCACGACCCCTTGGGAATAGGCGAGTTTTAAGGCTCGTGGGGGGACGCTCTATATTCACTGCCTTTATAAGGACATAAGAATCCACCTTTTCACCCCATGCTGAAAGATCGTGGATGTCGCCTAGAGGGGGGGTGAATAGGCGACTTAAAATAATTATGATTAGGCTTGAACAAATGCGGAATAAACCTAGCGGTTAATTTGTCAAGCACAAAACCTACAACAACTAGGCTCACCTATGTGCACCAACAACTTATGCTATGCAAGATAAAGAACTATGTGATAGCAAGATGCATGACAAGAAACAATATGGCTATCACAAAGTAAAGTGCATAAGTAAAGCGCTCGGGTAAGAGATAACCGAAGCATGCGGAGACGACGATGTATCCCGAAGTTCACACCCTTGCGGATGCTAATCTCTGTTTGGAGGGGTGTGGAGGCACAATGCTCCCCAAGAAGCCACTAGGGCAACCGTAATCTTCTCACACCCTCGCACAATGCAAGATGCCGTGATTCCACTAAGGGACCCTTAAGGGCGGTCACCAAACCTGTACAAATGGCAACCCTTGGGGGCAGTCACCGAACCCGTACACTTTAGCAACCCTTGGGGGCAGTCACCGACTCCCGTCAAATTGCTCGGGGCGATCTCCACAACCTAATTGGAGACCCCGACACTTGCCCGGAGCTTTACACCACAATGATTGAGCTCTGAACACCACCAACCATCTAGGGCGCCCAAGCACCCAATAGGAACAAGCTCAAGGGCACCAAACACCCAAGAGTAATAAGCTTCTCAACTCGTAACTTCCACGTATCACCATGGAGAACTCAAACCGATGCACCAAATGCAATGGCAAGGGCACATGGAGTGCCCAAGTCCTTCTCTCTCAAATCCCACCAAAGCAACTAATGCTAGGGAGGAAAATGAGAGGAAGAACAAGAAGGAGAACACCAAGAACTCCAAGATCTAGATCCAAGGGGTTCCCCTCACATAGAGGAGAAAGTGATTGGTGGAAGTGTGGATCTAGATCTCCTCTCTCTTTTCCCTCAAATACTAGCAAGAATCCATGGAGGGGTTGAGAGTTAGAAAGCTCGAAGAAGGTCAGTAATGGGGGAAGAACACGAGATCAAAGGATAAGGTTCATTGGGGAAGAAGACCCCCTTTTATAGGTGGGGAAAATCCAACTGTTATGCTCACAGCCCGCACAGAGTGCTACTACCGCTCCAAGGAGCGGTACTACCGCTAGGGAGGTAGTACCCATTTGAAAAACAACAGCGAGGAGGCAAAAGGCCAGTAGAACCGCCAGAGCGGTACTATCGCTCGACCTCACGGTACTGCCGCTAGGGATGGTGGTACTACCGCAATTGGTAGCGGTACTACTGCTTGCGAGCGGTACAACAAAAAAAATACTTCCGTGCCTGCCTCCGCTGAGCAAAACACGAGATTTTGGTCCGGAGAGGTACTACCTCTCAGGAGCCGCGGTAGTACCGCTTTGGAGTGGTAGTAAAAATTTACATCCGCTCTAGCCGTGGTAGTACCGCTGCAGCCTTTACTAAAACAGCCACAACTTCTGCAAACGGACTCCGAATTCAAAGAAACCAAGTTTGTTGGAAAGCTAACGAAATGGGCTAACACAATCTTGATAGAAATATCAATAATAATCAAGTGAGAAAAGGATAATAAGAAATGGTGATAACCCTTCCTCAGATAAGACCGGTAAAACCTCCAACACCGAAAACATCATAGAAGATGCATGCGAACTCCATTTTCGATGAACTCAAGCTTGTCATCAAGATGACCATAAGCTCAACACTCACAAAGAGAACCAAACAAGAACCAATAAAGATGATGCAAGGATGCAATGGTTTGATCTCTCTACGAATGATACGATCAAGCTACTCATTGAGAGCCCCCCTTGATAGTACAGCAATGTAACACCCACAATGCGGCTATATCTCCCATGTGTTGGAGCATGACTTAGAGGCATAACCGCATGGTAGGCATGTCGCAAGAGGGGTAATCTTTACACATCCCATGTACTGAATAAGAACGGGATAAAGAGTTGGCTTACAATTGTCACTTCACACAATACATAAATATATCATACATCATCCAGAATACAATCAAGGTCCGACTACGGAACCAAAATAAAAGAAAGACCACCCCTAATGCTAGATCCCCGATCGACTCGACTGGGCTCCACTACTGATCAACTGGAAACGAAACAACACAACGAACATGATCTTCATCGAGCTCCCACTTGAGCTCACTTGCATCATCTGCACTGGTATCATCGGCACCTGCAACTGTGTGGAAGTATCTGTGAGCTACGAGGACTTAGCAATCTCACACCCTCTAGATCAAGACTATTTAAGCTTATGGGTAGGAAAGGGTAGTGAGGTAGAGCTGCAGCAAGCACTAAGCATATATGGTGGCTAACATACGCAAATAAGAGCGAGAAGACAAACAAAGAAACAGTCGCGAACTAGAAGTGATCATGAAACTACTTACGTTCAAGCATAACACGAGACCTTGTTCTCTTCCCGGACTCCGCCGAAAAGAGACCATCACGGCTACACATGCGGTTGATTCATTTTATTAAGTTAAGTGTCACGTTCTCTACAACCGGATGTTAACAAATTCCCATCTGCCCATAACCGCGGGCATGGCTTTCGAAAGTTCAAAACCCTGCAGGGGTGTCCCAACTTAGCCCATCACAAGCTCTCACGGTCAACGAAGGATATTCCTTCTCCCAGGAAGACCCGATCAGACTCGGAATCCTGGTTACAAGACATTTCGACAATGGTAAAACAAGACCAGCAAAGCCACCCGATGTGCCGACAAATCACGATAGGAGTCGCATGTATCTTGTTCTCAAGGCACACCGGATGGGCAAGACGTCGGATTAGCATAAACCCTTGTTGCCCAGGGGGCGCTAGACATCACCCAGTTTGGACCAACACTCGGAGGAGCACTGGCCCGAGGGTTTAAAATAAAGATGACCCTTGAGTCTGAAGAACCCAAGGGAAAAAAAGGCTTAGGTGGCAAATGGTAAAACCAAGGTTGGGCCTTGCTGGAGGAGTTTTATTCAAGGAGAACTGTCAAGGGGTTCCCATTATAACCCAACCGCGTAAGGAAGACAAAATCAAGGAACATAACACCGGTATGACGGAAACTAGGGCGACAAGAGTGGAACAAAACACCAGGCATAAGGCCGAGCCTTCCACCCTTTACCAAGTATATAGATGCATTAAAGTAAATAAGATATAATAATGATATCCCAACAATATCCATGTTCCAACATGGAACAAACTTCAACTTCACTTGCAACTAGCAACACTATAAGAGGGGCTGAGCAAAAGCGGTAACATAGCCAAACAACGGTTTGCTAGGAAAGGTGGGTTAGAGGTTGACATGGCAATAAGGGAGGCATGATATAGCAAGTGGTAGGTATCGCGGCATAGCAATAGAGCGAGCAACTAGCAAGCAAAGATAGAAGTGATTTCGAGGGTATGGTCATCTTGCCTGAAATCCCGCAAGGAAGAAGAACGAGTCCATGAAGAAGACAAACGGACAGAGTCGAACGCATCCTCACAACTACGGAATGAAACTGAAGCTAACGAGAGAAGCAACCCGGAAAGAAGCAAGCAACATAGTAAACAACCATTGTGGGAGTCCTGGATTAGGGGGTCTCCGGACAGCCAGACTATATCCTTTGGCCGGACTGTTAGACTATGAAGATACAAGATTGAAGACTTCGTCTCGTGTCCGGATGGGACTCTACTTGGCGTGGAAGGCAAGCTAGGCAATACGGATATGTACATCTCCTCCTTTGTAACCGACCTTGTGTAACCCTAGCCCTTTCCGGTGTCTATATAAACCGGAGGGTTTTAGTCCGTAGGACAACATACAATCATACCATAGGCTAGCTTCTAGGGTTTAGCCTCTCCGATCTCGTGGTAGATCAACTCTTGTAATACACATATCATCAAGAATAAATCAAGCAGGACGTAGGGTTTTACCTCCATCAAGAGGGCCCAAACCTGGGTAAAACATCGTGTCCCCTGCCTCCTGTTACCATCCGCCTTAGACGCACAGTTCGGGACCCCCTACCCGAGATCCACCGGTTTTGACACCGACACTGGTGCTTTCATTGAGAGTTCCTCTGTGTCGTCGCCGTTAGGCTTGATGGCTCCTACAATCATCGATAGCGATGCAGTCCAGGGTGAGACTTTTCTCCCCGGATAGATCTTTGTGTTCGGTAGCTTCGCACTGCGGGCCAACTCGCTTGGCCATCTGGAGCAGATCGATAGTTACGCCCCTGGCCACCTGGTCAGGTTTGGAAGCTTAAACTACACGGCCGGCATCCGCTGAGACTTGATCTTCGACGGATTCAAGCCCCTGCCTTGTGCGCCGCGCGGTCATGATGAGTACGATTTAGCTCTATCATCAGACTGTATTCAGGAGATCGCACCGGCAGCCGCCTCGAGCCTCAATTCGGAGCCAGTTGCGCCATCCATGGATCGGTGGATGGACCCTGTCACGGAGGTCGTACCCTTAGCGGCGATCGAGCCGAATATCGACCTTACCCTTCATGAGAGCCATGTTGCCAAACTGCCGTATCCTTCTCCGGCCACGGACTCCGAACCGCCTGCACCCGTGCCTATCGAATCCGATTGGGCGCCGATCATGGAGTTTACCTCCGCGGGTATTTTCTAGCACTCGCCCTTCGGCGACATACTGAACTCATTAAGGTCTCTCTCCTTGTCAGGAGAATCCTGGCCGAACTACGTCCGGTAGGATTGGGATGTGGATGACGAAGAAATTCGCCGCCCACTCACCACCCACTTAGTAGCCACTGTCGATGACTTAACCGACACGCTCGACTTCGACTCCGAAGACATCGATGGTATGGACGACGATGCAGGAGTCGAAGAGGAACCACTGCTCACAGGGCACTGGACGCCCACTTCATCACATGACGTATATATGGTGGACACACCCAAATAAAATAACGACGAGGAACGGAAGGACGCAACGACGGGTGGTTCCCTCGAGCAGCAGTCAAAGCGGCGGCGTAAACGCCGCCCCAAATCCCGCCCCGACAGAAATAACGATCACATAGACCCAGCGTTAGAGCAGGGTGAACCATTGCCCGACCATGGTAACACAGAAAATCAAGCCGAACAGCCCAACCCCGTCGAAGATAACAGTCCAGACGACATCACATCGGACAGGCGCCAGGAGCAACGTAAGGCCCACCAAAGGCTTGTTGCCATGACGAGGAGTCCAAAAAAATAGAAGCAAAGGCTCAAGGTTGCACAAGACACACTCAAAATAAAATGGAGTGAAGTACTCAACACAGCAGCGAAGTACGGCAGTAATCGCCACACCAAGAGCTACCCGAAGCGGAAGTTGCTACCTGAATTCGATGAGGAGGCCTTAGATCCCCCGCAACCAAAAATTAAAATGGCCATCCGGCCGGATAGACGACCTCACGACCAACATAAAGCGGCGAACAACGCCGCACATAAGCCAATGCGCGACCCACGCGAGGGCTCGCATCAAAAGGACGACGCAACCAGATCCATTTATGGACCACACAAGCGCGCTCGAGCATACGATGCAATACAACAAACATCCGAACACCACGGTACACCCAGATACAGGGGTGCCGCACACGCCCTATGTTTCACCGATGAGGTGTTGGACCATGAATTTCCAGAGGGATTCAAACCCGTAAACATAGATGCATACGACGGAACAACAGACCCTGGGGTCTGGATTGAGGACTATATCCTCCATATCCATATGGCCCGAGGGGATGATCTCGACGCCATCAAGTACTTACCCGTCAAGCTCAAAGGGCCAGCTCGGCACTGGCTAAAAAGCCTCCCCGAAAGCTCCATTGGAAGCTGGGAAGAGCTCGAAGACGCCTTTCGGGCAAATTTTCAAGGGACGTATGTCCGACCACCGGATGCAGACGATCTAAGTCATATAACTCAACAGTCCGGAGAGTCAGCCCGAAAGCTTTGGAACAGGTTTCTTACTAAAAAGAACCAAATAGTCGATTGTTCGAACGCCGAGGCCTTGGCAGCCTTTAAGCACAACGTCCGAGACGAATGGCTTGCCAGGCACCTCGGCCAAGAAAAGCCGAGAACAATGGCAGCATTAACAAGCCTCATGACCCGCTTTTGCACGGGCGAGGACATCTGGCTAGCCCGATGCATCACTAGCGACCCAAGTACATCCGAAGTTAGAGATGGAAACAGGAAATCATGACGCAACAAAAATAATAAGCGCCGGAATAAAGAAGACAACCCGAAGAGCACGGCGGTAAACGCCGGGTTCAGAAGCTCTCGGCCAGGTCAGCAAAAGCCGCCCTCCGAAGGCACCAGAGATGAACTGTCCAGCTTAAACAAAATTCTCGACCAAATATGTCAGATCCATAGCACCCCCGATAAACCTGCAAATCATACCAACAGAGAATGTTGGGTCTTCAAGCAGTCCGGCAAGCTCAACGCTGAACATAAGGGGCAGGATACACCAAGCGAAGACGAGGATGAGCCTCGCAAGCAAAACACTGGGGAACAGAAGAAATTTCCACCAGAAGTCAAAACGTTAAACGTGTTACACGTGATAAAGGGGAGAACCAAAGCGGCACTCCCAGTCAAACATGCCCAAGGGCCTATCACCGCGGAGTTCTGCCACTGGCCGTATCAACCGATCACCTTCGACCATCAGGATTACTCAGCAAGTCGGAACACAGGGTGGGCTGCCTTGGTATTAGATCCAATAATTGACGGATACCACTTCACACGAGTCCTGATGGACGGTGGCAGAAGCTTAAACCTGATATATCAGGACACAATCCGCAAAATGGGGATAGACCCAACGAAAATTCACCACAACAATACTACCTTTAGAGGGGTAATGCCAGGCCCAGGGGCTCATTGCACGGGCTCCCTGCTACTAGAGGTTATTTTGGCCTCCTCGATAACTTCCGTAGCAAAAATTTAACCTTCCACATTGCTCCATTCCAAGGTGGCTATCAAGCACTACTTGGACGCGAAGCTTTCACTCGCTTTAATGCAATACCGCATTATGCTTCCCTCACACTTAAGATGCCCGGTCCACGTGGCATCATTACAGTAAATGGAAATATTGAGCGATCCCTATGCGCCGAAGAGAGTGCGGCTGCCTTGGCAGCCGCACACTAAAACGGCCTCACCAACTAAAGCATTCGATAGGTCGTCAAGACCACGGACACGGTTAGACGAGTGCGGCGCAGCTATATGAAATTCATACAGGTTTGATGGCCACACCCCTATTACAAATACAAGGGGCTCAACGCACGTAGACAAGTGGCAATTTTTACTCACCTTGAACTGTAGATGGTTTCTTTAAACCCACCTTTTTGCACGACAACTTTTCACCTAAGTTCCTCTCTTTTACAGATGACAATCATGCTACACCCGTCCAGGATACGGCACAACGGAGACATAGGCGCAGACGTGCAGCAGGGACCCGTTCCAAGGATTATTTTTGGATTAAGACCCTGCGTCAACCTTTTTTACTGTCTCTTGTTGATACACATCCCTCGGATTCTCAGTACAATTGAGAAGGATGTTGACGTCTTGGCATGTGGCCACGTTAGAACAATGCACGTACCTGGACATTAGGGGCTTCTTACAAAGGGCACTATTTAGGCCTGGTTTACACCATAAAGACCGAATACCTTAGGGAGTGTTCGGCGTCGCGAGTTTGGCCTTATATGCATCAGCTCTGAATCATGTCTTGGGTCAAATGTTGGGTTTGCCCGGCTCCTATGTTTTGCTGCCTTACATTCCGCTCTATCGGCTAAGGCGGCACCAGGAGAACTACTGCGATTGTGCCCTGGTTCATCCGGACGAGCACCTTAGTAGAGAAAGCCGAAAACTGACTGTCATGATATAGCGCGAGACTGGTCAACCACTTGATGACCTATCGGAATCCTAGAATTCCTCCGCCTTAACGAAGGGTCGTTTCCCGGCCGGGCATGTACGCACCCTGAACTCGGGTGAGTGTGGCGCCACCAGCGGCTATATAGTAGCCCCACTGTCAAACTCCTATGGCTAAGTGAAAGTGCTAAAGCATTATAGTCCGGTTGCCTAGTTCGATGCACTCTCACATCCTTAGTGGGATCAAGACGTTGGATTAAGTGTGAATACTCGTCTTCTGCGAACACCCCCGCATTATATGCATGGGGGCTGAAGCCGACGACTGCAATCTTTCAGGTTATACACATGTATACATAAAACGGCCGCACAACAGGCATCACAATACTTTCGGGCAAAAGTATAAATACAGCCTTGATAAAATTAATAAAACATTGTTTTTACAATGGGAATACATGTCACTCAAACATAATATTCTTCGAGCACTGGGCCTCTATCAAACGAGCACCCTCAAGAACTTATTCAAAATAGTGCTCGGCAGCCACTCGGCCTATGGCTGAACCTTGTGCCGCAACAGTGGTAGCATCCATTTCCGCCCATTATGCTTTGACACGGGCAAAGGCCATTCGCGAGCCTTCTATGCACGCCGACCTCTTCATCGCATTGATGAGCGGAACCGCACTAAGGAACTGTTGCACTAAGCTGAAATAGCTGTTCAGCTTCAGTTTTTCCGGCCACAGATGATCTCCGACAGACCTCATGGCAAGTCCGGACAATCTATTGAGTTCGGCCCATTCGGCAAGCTGATCAGTTAGTGGAAGCGGACGCTCTGGAACGTTAAACTGCGACCAGAATAGCTTGTCCACTTCACGATCTGTTTGATCTCGGAAGTATTCGGCCGCATCAATAGCACTCGCCGTCAAATCTAGATATGCTTCTGCCGAACTCCACAGCCGATCCAGAGGGGTGTACCGTGGATATCTGAACTTCCTCCGCAGCAAAAAGGGCTTCCCAGCCACAATATCACTGGCTTCACGCAGCTCCTCCTTCGCTCTCATGGCAGAGCGGGTGTCTTTGGTCGCCATCCTGGCCTTTTCGAGGTCCGCAGCCTTCGTTCGGTTTTATTCTTCAAGGACCTGACAACAGTCGGCAGTATCTTTTAACAATGTAGTCATCTTGGCCACTTTCTCTTTGCTCTCGCAATGCGCGGACTTCTCCGCTCTTAACTCTTCGGCCGCCTTCAAAGCAGCCATGTTACTACTCCTTGCTTGTTCTTTGGCTCGGGCAAGTTCCGCCCGAACGGTCTCCATGGTGGCAGCTCCATCTGCAGTCACAACATATTAAAGATACTGGCATCACGCTGCTCTTACTATGTGACATTCACCAGAAAATATCACTTACCCTATGCCTCGTCAAGCCGCTTGTTAACAAGCTCGATGTCGGCATCCGCCGCATCCAGTTGCCGCTTTAGTTGGACAAACTCATGAGTCCGGCTAGCCACCGGAGCTTCCACCACCTGCACATAAAGGCGGTATGGTTATTACCTAGGACTACAATCCTCTATTTGCCACCGTTCTCGGTGACAACCAGAGTCTCAGGGGCTACTATCTACACCGGGCACACCTAAAAATGTGCGGTACCATCACAAAGGTATATCATTTTACATACCTCAAAGCCCGTTTGTAGACTCATAAAGGCGTCATGCAACCCGCTTTCGGTGGACGAAATCCTTTCCATCACTGTACCCATTAACGTATGGTGTTCTTCCGAGATGGTCGCTCGCTTCAGCTGATCCCTCAGTGCGCCCGACCGCATACCAGACGGCGCCAGACTCTTTTGTCTGCCCTCTTCAAGAGTCGGATGCTGGGGACTTCGGGTGACTATGGGATTATCTTCTAGCCTCACCGGATCCAGAGAGGCCCTTTGTGACGATAGTTCAAGGTCGCCCGCTTCTTGAGAGGGGGAGTCTGGGGGAAGCGTTTTGCTCTCCATCATCTCCGGAAGAAGGTCCCCTAAAGACGAGCTCTGTTGAGAAGGGCTAAGATCCGAACTGCAAGATAAATGCTTCGGTTATTTTCCTCGGAAGTAAGGTAGAATATCTCTACTATTAAGTAAATTTTGATCACTTATGACCCGTTAGAGGGCTGATCCCCGTACGAACTTTGGGCGGCAAAAGCACCCTCCGAGACGGGATCCTCTTGTGGAGTTTTCTTCTCCCGTTTGGAAACCTTGGTTTCTGGATCATCAGAGGTAGTCCTCTTCCTCCCCCGGGGCGAAGGAATGTCAGACTCCTTCTCTTGGCTATCCTCCCTCACGGAGGCGCTCGTTCCCTTGGTTGGAACAGATAACGGTGGAGGCCCGCTTTGTCCCTCTTTATTCCCCCCTTCATCTTCCTTTGCGGGCACCAGGCAAGGTGCTGGCTCGAGCATCTTTTCCAGCACCGGATTGTCCAAGCCTTCGGGAAGGGGAGCCGAACACCGGATCATCTTCGCCTTTGCTATCCAGTCCTGGTCAAAGAGCGATCCTTTAGAATGATGTCCTGATAAAAGAAAGACAGTGTGTTCGGCTAGAGGGTTACTTACTTGGGCCATGGTGCGGTTGCTGCTCAGGCTCACGTCCTCGGAGGTGTCTGGACACTCTATTTGGGGTCCGAAGAACGACTTGTACATCTCCTCGTGCGTCAGGCCGAGGAAATTCTGAATAGCGTGCGGTCCTTCTGGGTTGAATTCCCATAAACGGAGGGGCCGGCGTTTGCAAGGCTGGACTTGCCGAACCAGCATGACTTGCACTACCATAACCAAACTAAAATCTCCCTCGAAGAGATCCTAGATGCGGCTCTGCAGTATGGGCACGTCCTTGGCTGGACCCCAGCTCAGCACCCTGCTGATCCATGACATCAGTTGTGGTGGAGGGCCCGAGCGAAAGGCGGGGGGAGCTACCCACTTGGCACTTCTAGGAGCGGTGATGTAGAACCACTCCCTTTGCCATAATCCGGACACCTCTGGAAAGGAACCTTTTGTCCACAGAGCTCCAGCAATCTTGCTTATTAATGCACCTCTGCACGCTGCATACTGCCCCTCGACTATCTTCGTCTTCACATCAAAGGTCTTGAGCCACATGCCGAAGTGAGGGGTAATGCGGAGGAAGGCCTCACATACGACAATAAATGCTGAGATGTGGAGAAAGGAATCCGGGGCTGGATCATGGAAATCAAGACCGTAATAGAACATCAAACCCCTTACGAAGGGATCCAGAGTGAGGCCTAGTCCTCGAAGGAAGTGGGATATGAACACGATGTCTTCGTTGGGTTCGGGAGTAGGGACGACCTGCCCTCGGGCGGCCATCCGATGCGAGACTTCGGCGGTCAAGTATCTTGCCTCCCTCAACTTCTTGATATCCTCTTCCGTGACGGAGCAGGGCATCCACCGGCCCTGGAGGCTGGATCCGGACATGATTGAAGGTCCGAAGCACCTTACTTGGGCTTTGGGTGTTAGAACTCGAGGCGGGGGAAGGATTCGATTGAGCACGGGAGGAAAAAAGTAAAAACATTGACCCTTTATAAAGAGGGTGAATATCAAGCGCCCTCCTCGTGGCCGTTTGGGACTTGCCTAAAACCTAGGAGTCCTAGGCGTGGTTGGGTTACCCACGCCCGTATTGACGAGAATCCCGTAATAAGGGGGACACGATCTCTGCTTTGACAAGACGTGTCAAAAAACTGTCCCGCGTTATGTGCGGGGCTAGTTAAAGGAAATGGTTCGAATAATCACCGGGCCATGGCATAATGTCATGTTGCCAAAACAAGTCAGGAGATTAGATTTGTGGAAATATTATTCTCTCTACGGTGGTATGTGGAACTTATTTTGTAGGGTCGAACACTATCCTTGTATTCAAATTTTTCCGTGGTGTATTCAGAGGAGGAACCCGCCTTGCAATGCCGAAGACAATACTGCGCGCCGGACTCATCGTCATTGAAGCCTGGTTCAGGGGCTACTGTGGGAGTCCTGGATTAGGGGGTCTCCGGACAGCCGGACTATATCCTTTGGCCGGACTGTTAGACTATGAAGATACAAGATTGAAGACTTTGTCTCGTGTCCGGATGGGACTCTACTTGGCGTGGAAGGCAAGCTAGGAAATATGGATATGTACATCTCCTACTTTGTAACCGACCTTGTGTAACCGTAGCCCTTTCCGGTGTCTATATAAACCAGAGGGTTTTAGTCCATAGGACAACAGACAATCATACCATAGGCTAGCCTCTAGGGTTTAGCCTCTCCGATCTCGTGGTAGATCAACTCTTGTAATAATCATATCATCAAGAATAAATCAAGCAGGACATAGGGTTTTACCTCCATCAAGAGGGCTCGAACCTCGGTAAAACATCGTGTCCCCTGCCTCCTGTTACCATCCGCCTTAGACGCACAGTTCGGGACCCCCTACCCAAGATCCGCCGGTTTTGACACCGACAACCATCACAAGCATAAACATGGCATGATGCGCAACCAAGTATGATGCATGTCCGGTATAATGAGGCATGTCATGGCAAAGTGCACAAACAATACTACAAATCAAGTGGAGCTCAATATGCAACGAGTTGCGTATTGACGAAACACCACGTGACTTATTTAGTTCTCTCTCGTTTAGGTACTCAACAATATTAAATGTTGGTTAGCATGGCAAGAGATGAATCATAATGAAAACTACCTATCTAGGCAAGTTTAAATGAGGTCGGAACAACAAACAACAAGTCCGGAAACTCCTCATGTGCATATTTTAAGGTTTGGTACTGTTCTGTCCCAAACTATATTTTATAGTTGTTAAACATGCAAAGTAAAGTCACCATGTTAAACTAGGCAATTTTCTACTCCATTTACATATAAAGATTATTAAATTTGGAGCTATGGTTAAATAGTTACGAATTAAACCATTTTAGCATGTTATTTAAGCAAATTAAAGCAAACATCATTTTAAACATTTCAAACATGGATGAAAGTGGCATATTATGAAACTACACAAAATGCTAAGCACTTTTCATATATAATGTTTTTGCATATGATGCACGGTTGTTGAGTTTTAATATGCATGGAGTTTAGGGACTTTTCTGCAAAACGGTGTTCTCTGGAATAAAAGATAAATTCGCTGGCAGGAAAAAAAATACACTGGGCCGGTTCTAGCTGGCCCAACAGTGCATGGTCCAGGGGCTGGGCGGATGCTCACATTGGGCCTGGCCCGGTCAATGGAGCAAGCTGCAGAGGGGTGTTGGGCCGCCGAAAATCGTTGCGTGCCTCGCGTGCTGGGACTTGGCGCGGGTCAACGTGTGGTGGCAGCGATCGTCGTCTCAGAGCAGAGGCCAGACCGATGTAGCAGGAGCTCACCGGAGTTGGACAAGCAGCGGCCGGAGCGGGCAGAGGCCAGGCGATGACGGGGATGGATGGATCCGCCTGTTTCCGGGCCGGATCTGACCAACGGCGGCGTCGATGTGGAGCTCCGGCGAGGGTTGACCAAGGCGGCAGCGTCCTACAGCTGATGTGGCACGAGGATTAGAGAGGAACCAGGGAAAACGGGGTGAGGACGAGGAGAGGCCTGGCGCTGTTGACCTGCTGGTCGGAGAGGTGGTCGTGGCCTCCGGCGACCCTGGTCTCCGGCGAGCGACGGGGTGGAGGCGAAAGGTCGCGGGTGACGATGCCTGGGCTTCCCACGCGGGAGGCTGGAGGTGCAGGGCGAGCGCTCCTGCGCTGCGGGCGGCGGCGCGGTTCCAAGCCCAGGCGGGCTCCAGATGGGCCCTACGGGCCTGCGGCGGCGGGGAGGAGTGGGGAGACGTGGCGGGGACAGGTGGAGGGCTTCGGTTGGCTGGAGCGGCGCGCAGGTGGCGGCTTGGCCAATGGCTGAGCGCCAAGTGGCACGGTGGAGGTGGGGGTCGCCGGAAAATGAGGAGGAGGGGGTTGGTTGTGGTTGGAGGCGCTGGATCCGAGGAGAAGGGGTCTAGCGGATAGGGAAAGACTAGGGTAGCCCATATTTGGAAGGAAGGGGTGTATAAATAGGAAAAGGAGGGCTAGAGGAGGGGGTTTCACCTGTTTTCGGACCATTCGATCAACATCGGATGGCTCCGGACATAGGGGGAAACTAGGTGGGCTGAAACGACTGTGTAGAGGGGCTTGGGCTGAGAGGAGAGGAAAGAAGGCAGCCCGGCAACCGTTTTCGGAGACCGAAAACGTGCGACGTTAGACCGACTATACTGCCGCTATAGTTAACCGATGGGGCGTCAAACGGACTCCGAATGAGATGAAACTTGGCAGGCGGCCTATATACACTAAAACAACACCGCATGCCAACTTTCAACCCATTCCGAGAACATTTTCCGGCCACTTATAAAATAATATTTTGGACGTGCCGCGGGCGCGTGCAAGTGTGTCTGTACTCGGAACGGACAACAGATGGAACTGGGGAACCCGGACGGATGCAAGTTTTGAAAACATGATGATGCAATGCGGATGATGACATGACAAGATGCAACACACAAGCGAAAGACAAGGCAACAACAGCGAATAAATGGAGGACACTTGGCGCGTCGGTCTCGGGGCGTCACAGGAAATCGATCCTATAACCCGGTCTCGCAACTACCACCATGAGACCGAAAAATTGAAAATCTATCAAGGGCAAACCTTTGCCTTGCACATGGTCCACTTGAGCTAGATGATGACGATCTTGACTCCCTCAAGTTGGACCACCTTTCTTGATTGCGTTGGCTTGGTGAAGACTAGTAGATTGCTCCCCCATACTCCACTATGGGTGAGCCACTCTTCCGTACACCTTCACAAGTCCATTGTCACCACAATGGACGACGAGCTTCAAGCACTTGATCTCTTCGTGATGCATCACTTGAACTTGCACACGACAACCTAACCCACAAAGAACTCTCACGAAGACCATGGGTTAGTACACAAAGCGTAATTGACAATGCTTACCATACCATGGGATCACTTGATCTCTCTCAGTACATCTTCTACGCTTTGTGAGTTGATCAACTTGATTCACTCTTGACTTAGTCTTGATCAACCTTGAACCTTTCCAACTCTCTTCATTTGGATGATGCATGACCCAACTTTGGATAATTCCTGAATATCACCTTGGTCAACTCATAAACTCCATGAAACCAACACATGGACTTCAAGAAATGCCTATGGACAAATCCTTCAAATATAACTCAATGCAACCATTAGTCCATAGAGATTGTCATCAATTACCAAAACCAAACATGGGGGCACCACATGTTCCTTCAATCTCCCCCATTTTGGTAATTGATGACAATCACTTTCAAGAGAGTTTATACAAGGAATTATGCATCACCATGCAATGCAACAACCAATAAAGCATGCGTATGAGATGCAAATGCTTAGGAACTAAACCAAAGCAAGGAGGAAACTCTGAAGACTTCTCCACATCCGAAGACTTCTCCACAAAACTCTCTGAAACTTCTCCCCCATTGGCATCGATTGCCAAAATGGGCGAAAAGCTAAGAAGACCAATATAAAAGGTGTTCCACCAAAAGTTGTGTATTTCTCAACAAGCGAGTGGAATGCAAGACACATATCCAACGGTAAATACTTGGAGGAAGACAAACTATATTGAGGCCCAAATATTGCAAAAGGAAGATATGCCACAAACACATAACAGAGAGAGACACAAGCAATCAAGCAATCAAAAGATACCAATTGAATCAAGCAATCAACGGATATGAATTGAACCAACTAGCCCATATATCCTACGAGCCACATGAATGAAGAATATTATGATATGAGCAAAGGAGTGTTCTAAAGAATATAGAGAAGCTCCCCATGATTTGTGCACACATATAATTTTTGTATTTGGATACAAAGTGCACAAAATAGGATCATAGCTCCCCGAAAATCAATAGAAACTTACAACAAGTGCAAGAGAGCATATAGGAAACTAAGCCTAGTACTTGCAACAAACACATGGTTGAGCAACAAGTAAAAGAGGCAACTTAAGAATGGGCTCAACCAAAAAGATGTGTGTTAGTCAAGGCAATGCACTTGAGAAGACTAATGTACGGATGAGCATTAAGCATCAATAAAGTCTTGAAAGAATGAGACACGCGGTGCAAGGCCTATCATTCCCACACACAACTAGCAAATGGGTTCACAAGCTTACTAACAAGCAAATAAAGAACCTATGCTTGTGACAACCCGTGGTGAAGATAGAAGATGAAAGCCTCATCAAGACGAGGGATACCAATTAAGATGGCAAAAGCCTCGTAAAGATAAGCATCCGGAAAAAAATCTTGACCGCACAAGAGTGCATCAAGATGCAATGAGATAAGACACGCACTCCAGGCAAAAGCTTTCACGGGGCCACCAAAGAAATAGCAAAAGAAAGACAAGGTGGACGTGAAAGAAAGGATATCATCTAGAGATATAATTTCTCTCAAGTGTATAAGGTTCTAGGTAGACGAAATCATGATGATATATATCTACAAAGAAGGATGTACACCCAAAATAGTTACAACATGAAGGAACAAGATATCGAAAAGGAACAAGATATCCAAAAGGAAGTCATACATATACCAATAAGATATTTGCTTGGAAGCATAGCACATGGCTAGATATGGTCTTATAGTATATAAATGAATTCCTACCACACACCCATCAAAGACATCACAACTAGCAACACGAGATCACCATTGAGATTCTTTGAGAAAGGAAACAAGTATCACAAGATGGAATGAATATCATGCCAAGATGCAACCTACACAAGGTTGAATGCAAGAAAAGAATGCATGAATAGATACTTGTTACCAAGATATCATTGGAAGGATGTAGAAGAAACCAATTGAAGGTAGTAGATAGTAGTTCATTGAGCATCCTAGCTTGACTCCAATAAGCACATGGTGACACCACCTTCCTTGTGAGTGAGCCGAGCATCCAATGCATCTCCAATTGTTCCTAGAACAACGACACAAACAAAATGGTACCCAAACTCATTGGGACCAAAGAGTTAGAGAACCAACAATATACAAGACAAACTCCACAAAAATATGTACATATAGATATGAAATAGAATTTCATGCACATCTTAGCCAATTAGAGACTTGGTGGAGTTTCCCTTATATATTGGGTTAAAGAAAGAAAGCATGCCAAAGAAACTACATGAAGTTAAAATGCATGCTCAAGACTTTCAAGAAACAATACCAATTGACAAAGAAAAACCAAGTGAAGAAAAGATACCAAAAGAATAAATCATCACTTGGTGGATATCAACTGAACGATACGGTCAAGGAACAAGATATCCATTGATACACTCAAAATAAAAGATATCAAACTCCCAAAAGAGAGGATGGTTCCAAACAAACCAAGCTCTCTACAAAGTTTCATGATGGCACAACGTGTTGGAAATATGCCCTAGAGGCAATAATAAAAGTATTATTATTATATTTCCTTGTTCATGATAATTGTCTTTTATTCATGCTATAACTGTATTATCCGGAAATCGTAATACACGTGTGAATACATAGACCACAATATGTCCCTAGTGAGCCTCTAGTTGACTAGCTCGTTGTGATCAACAGATAGTCATGGTTTCCTGGCTATGGACATTGGATGTCGTTGATAACGGGATCACATCATTAGGAGAATGATGTGATGGACAAGACCCAATCCTAAGACTAGCACAAAAGATCGTGTAGTTCATTTGCTAGAGCTTTGCCAATGTCAAGTATCTCTTCCTTCTACCATGAGAGCGTGTAACTCCTGGATACCGTAGGAGTGCTTTGGGTGTATCAAACGTCACAACGTAACTGGGTGACTATAAAGGTGCACTATAGGTATCTCTGAAAGTATCTATTGTTTTATGCGGATCGAGACTGGGATTTGTCACTCCGTGTAAACGGAGAGGTATCTCTGGGCCCACTCGGTAGGACATCATCATATGCGCAATGTGACCAAGGAGTTGATCACGGGATGATGTGTTACGGAACGAGTAAAGTGACTTGCCGGTAACGAGATTGAACAAGGTATTGGATACCAACGATCGAATCTCGGGCAAGTAACATACTGATAGACAAAGGGAATTGAATACGGGATTGATTAAGTCCTTGACATCGTGGTTCATCCGATGAGATCATCGTGGAACATGTGGGAGCCATCATGGGTATCCAGATCCCGCTGTTGGTTATTGACCGGAGAACGTCTCGGTCATGTCTACATGTCTCCCGAACCCGTAGGGTCTACACACTTAAGGTTCGATGACGCTAGGGTTATAAAGGAAGTTTGTATGTGGTTACCGAATGTTGTTCGGAGTCCCGGATGAGATCCCGGACGTCACGAGGAGTTTCGGAATGGTCCGGAGGTAAAGATTTATATATGGGAAGTCCTATTTTGGCCACCGGAAAATGTTCGGGATTTTTCGGTATTGTACCGGGAAGGTTCTAGAAGGTTCCGGAGTGGGGCCCACCTGCATGGGGGGACCCACATGGACGTGGGTACTGGGGGCAAGGCCCCACACCCCTGGTCAAGGCGCACCAAGATCCCCCCTTAGAAGGAATAAGATCATATCCCGAAGGGATAAGATCAAGATCCCTAAAAAGGGGGGATAACAATCGGTGGGGAAGGAAATAATGAGATTTCTTTCCTCCCACCTTGGCCAACGCCCCAATGGACTTGGAGGGCAAGAAACCAGCCCCTCCACCCCTATATATAGTGGGGAGGCGCATGGGAGCTATAGACGAAGTTCTGACGCAGCCCTCTCCCTCTCCCAAGTCTTCCTCCTCTCCCGCGGTGCTTGGCGAAGCCCTGCAGGATTGCCACGCTCCTCCACCACCACCACGCCATTGTGCTGCTGTTGGATGGAGTCTTCCTCAACCTCTCCCTCTCTCCTTGCTAGATCAAGGTGTGGGAGACGTCACCAGGCTGTACGTGTGTTGAACGCGGAGGTGCCGTGCGTTCGGCACTTGATCATCGGTGATTTGAATCACGACGAGAACGACTCCTTCAACCCCGTTCACTTGAACGCTTCTGCTTAGCGATCTACAAGGGTATGTAGATGCACTCTCTTTCTACTCGTTGCTGGTCTCTCCATAGATAGATCTTGGTGACACGTAGGAAAATTTTGAATTTCTGCTACGTTCCCCAACACAACGTACCAAAACGAAAACGACTTGCCTTCCACCAACACACACTTGATAAGGATCGCAAGATGAGTGTTCTATAGAAAATAGGATAGCTCCCCCAAGAGTTGTGCATTACAGAGGATTTGCATCTGAATACAAAAATGCACAAGGTGGGATCACCACTTTCACTATATCTAGAAAACACTAGACAAGAACAAGACAACAACAATATCCACAAGTTGTATGGAAGAGAAAGGGAGTTGATACATTCCTTGGCAAGAGAAAAGGCAATAAGAAGCAAACACCAACGTCGAGATGATCAATAATTTCTACCACACATAAGAGAGGACCAATTGTCAGAAGACAAGAAGTATTTGGAAATAATTCTCGGTGGTAGATAGCAAGGATATCCAACACCATCTTCACACCAAACACAACCAAATTGCAACTTGTAGAGCTAACATGCCACCTAGGAACAAGATAATTTGCAATATCAATTCTAGGTGACAATATCTCAAATGTACACATTTTCTAGGCTTGTAATATGCACATAGCATATTACTCCCCCATAATGTGATACCAATAAAAACTTAACAAGAGGCAATAAGAGGATCCAACAAGAGATAATTAATGGACTATTTAGAATTTGAATTTCTCATGAGAAGACATACCACATAGCGACTAGATAATCTTGAAGTATCAATACTAGATGGTAATACTCATGTACACACATTTATAGGATTGTGAGGTGCACAAAGCACATCACTCCCCCATAATGGGATATTCCATTAATCTCTCACAAGAGCCAACAAAGAAATAAACAAGATGCAAAAGGCTCAATGCATGACACACAGGTACATGATGTGCAAACCAACACACACATACTTGATTGCTTAAGATAATCAAGTTGGAAGCACAACATATACAAACACATGCAAGGAACGAAACCAAACATGCAAAGGGGCAAGTAACTATCAATGTAGACACTTTAAGCACGAGTTACCGCAAGGAGGAACATTGGATATATGATAGAAACTTGATAATCCGAAAGACTTGGCTTGAGACAATAAGAATGATGAAGTCCCCTTAATTCTTCATAATGTAGCCAAGTCTCCAATGACCTCCAAAAACACCTATTGATCAAGTATGAGCTAGTTGGTCCCCAACCTAGTTGGGTCCTAAGACGTTAGTCACAATAGGCTTGGCTACCCAAATCGTTCTTTTCTTGACACCACTTTGAGCACCAACAAATTTGGCAAACACATTGCCAACCTTATCCTTCCCAAGAGAATAGATATCATCAATTATAATAGGGTTGGATAAGGTACCATTTGTGCATGAAAAAGCGACGTGACCTTTTTCATGACATAGGTAGCAACGTCCACTATTTACTTTCTTCTCACTTGATTTCTCAACTTGAGAAGCATTGGCTTGAGTTTTCTTGGGAAGAGGCCTTTCTTCAACTTGAGGTTGAGAAAAAGAGTGGACATGTGGCCGCTTCCCTTGTTGATTGTCACTAATGGCCTTCTTCTTCAAAGGGCAAGATCTAACATGATGCTCTTCAATTTTGCACTTGAAGCAAATGATCTTGGCCGAATTCTTGACTTGCTTTTGGCCCTTCTTGTTGTTGCTCTTGGACTTCTTATTCTTATTGGAGTTGAATCCAAGTCCACCTCTGTCATTGGGGGATTTTTGTACACTCAAGATATTGTTGAGTGTGGTCTTCCCTTCATGACACTTTTCCAAATCATTCTTCAAAGAAGTGACTTGGGCCTTGAGCCCTTTGATTTCCTCTACATGGTTAGTCTCAACACAAGCACTAGAGGAAGTATAAGCTTCATCGTTAAAGCAACAAGGTAAGGAAAGCAATTCATCACAAGATGTACCAATGTTATGCATGGATGAATTGCGAGGACTAGCACACGACGATATAGCATTTTGACTAAAAGTAGTGCTAGTATCCACATGAGGCTCACTAGATGTTACCTTAGCAAGCATGGCCTCATGAGCTATATTTAGCACAATATGGGATACTAGAAGATCATCATGAGAGCTTGTGAGCTTTACATGATTTTCTTCCAACATCCCATAATTGCTAGATAGCAACTCAAGTTGAGCCCTTAGCTCAACATTCTCCTTCAATATGGATGCTTCACAAGAGATAGAGTTAGTAGCACAAGCATCATCATTAGCAACAAGAGGAGAAGACAACTTGGCAAGCTCTTTTGAATATGAAGCTTTAAGTTGAGCATGAGACTCGGTGAGTTTGATGAGCTCACTCTTAATGACCCTTGAGCCATTTTCGAGGTGCTCAAAGTCCTCAAAGAGTTTAGCATGCGCAACTTCAAGCTCCTCATTTTTAGTTTCAAAATTATTGGCCACCTCAAGAGCTCTATCACGAGATTCCCTCACTCTAGATAATTCTAGAGCAAAAGTCTTCTCAAGAGATTCCTTGGTGGTTTTTTCAAGTTCAAGAGCTTGAGAGAGGTCCGCAATCTCATTAGTGTAATCACACTCATGACCTTCCATTTTATCAATGGTGACCTCATGCTCGTCAAGACGAGATTCCAACTCATCAAAATATTTCTTGCCCTCAATGGAAATAGACATGATTTTCATGAAGTTGGAACGAGCAATTTTATTTTTGTGAAGAGCTTTAAAAAACATTTCCCCTTAATTTTTAAGGAGGCAACATTATCATTCTCTTCATCATAATCAACAGCATCATCATTCTTGCCATCATCAATATCATCACAAGATATATTGGGATTCAAAGTGGGAGATACCTTTGAAGCCTTAGCCATAAGGCAAAAAGCAATCGATGATGATGTAGGATCCCTTGAAGCACCGTTCAAGACCACATCTTGTTCCATGGAGTGTTGGATTTCCTCTACATTGTTAGCACAACAACTCGAGGAAATAGATACATTTTTATCATGGCAGCAAGGCATAGCAAGCATATCATCATGAGATTTAGTCAAGAAATTTCTACATGATATGCAAGGACTATCAACACAAGCATGTGAGACATTTGGAGTGCTCGAAGTGCTAAAGTCCAAAGATGGAGCACTGCAATAAGATAGTGAAGAAGAGTTATCAACGATAAGCACACTATCATCATTGCAATGACCAACACTACTCACCATAGCATTACCTTGTGGCAATCCACATGTAGGCGAAGTAGAAGAACTTGAGAAGGCAACACGGCCAGAGGTGGACGGAGAACGATCATCCCCACAAATCTTGGACACACCATATTTATCTTGAAGCTTTGTCCACAACTCATGAGCATCCCGGAACGGCATGAGTTGAGATATAACTACATTGCTCAAAGCATCGAAAAACACATTAGAAGCTTGAGCATTGAGATAAGATGTTTTCTCATCCTCAAAAGATAATCTTTGGGGATCCTTTGGAGGAGAAAAACCCATATCTACAATTCGCTCTAAGTTTGGGTCCATGACCCTAAAGAGATTTAGCATGCGAGTTACCCAAACATCAAAATTTGTGCCATCAAAACTAAGAGTGTCAGAGAATCCTAATCCCCTAGTCGACATCTTTACTCTCTAGGCGGTTAAGCCTAACAAAGAGAGCCGAGGCTCTGATACCAATTGAAAGATCGTGGATGTCGCCTAGAGGGGGTGGGGTGAATAGGCGATTTAAAATTGTCACACCCTGCATTTTGTAACATGTCATTTGCATTAATAAAGCATGAAAATTTGGACCAACAAAAACTTTTGCATTATTTGGCTTTTTATTTGGAGTTGGTTTTCTCTCTGTGATTTCCATGTGCTCTTTAAAGTCAACTACTCCACGATTTCCATGTGCTCTTTAAAGTCAACTACTCCACTTTATATACTTCATCTCCCTGCCCCAAACTTCTGCCCAATGATCATGCCATGTGTATAGTGCAATATAGTATTTTCTTACAAAAATAATTTGGCCAAAAAGTATTTTCAAAAATTAGTTTTCCAAAAACCCCTCAATTGAGGTATGCACTACAAGTACTTGATTTGGGGTATGAAAAATATTTCGAAGAGTATAATAGAAACCTATTACATATAGGATTCCCATAAACCAGAAAAATATAATTTTAAAAGTTATTTTCCTATTTTATTTAAAAGCTTTTTCTTAAGGCCAGAAATGGTCTTTAATAGGGAAAAATTATTTTATTATTTCAAAAATATTTGACAAAAATCAGGGAAACTCAGTGGACATATATTTTCCATATATAAGAGTTTCAACACATGGTAATGTTCAAAATATTGGGCAAAACCGTCCAAAACCATTTCTGTACATTTCAAGTATTTGAGATATTTCTACAAGAAATATTTTCAAATAAATCCAAGAAAATTCTAGCAAATCACATATACATAATATGATGACATTGCAAAGTTTCAGCTCAATCCAAACTGTTTTGGTTCACAAAAGTGCCCAAGACCATCTCTGTCCAGATTCAAATTTGAACAACTTTGCACTACCAACTTTCTCTCCTTGACCCCAACTTTTGTGAGCATGTTCACATGACCAAATGAGGCCACTACACCAAGTGGTGAATCAAAGGGAAGTGATTTGCTCAACTAGATCTACACAAGTTCATTTCTGCTGGTTTCTAGGGTTTACAAAAGTTGCATTGTCAACTTTGCCCAAATGAGCTCGAAATTGGTGGAAGGCCCTAATTATATGTGCCATTTCACCCTATGGAGTCTCATGGCAAGTGTAATTCATTTTCTTTCCCAAACCAACAACAAACACCTTCTACCACATTTCCAGAAACACCATTCTAACCCCTTCCACTAATCTCCATGGGCTCAAATTTTACCACGGCCCCTCCTAGTCCCCCTCTAGCACCTGTATGCTTTTCTGCCCGAGGAAGCAATGATGAAGGGGGGAGAACCCCATTTTTCTTCTCTGGACAGTGGATTCCTCCCTCTCTCTCAGCCTCCTTCTCTCCCCTCAGCTTTCCAAAGCATCCAAGGCTCTCCCCAGAGTTTGCCACGCCCCCTGCAGTTGCCAGACGCAAGTGGACGTACGAGGACGCGAGAAAACCGTGGATGCCGGCCAAAGTCGCGCTCTGGAGCACCTTGCAGAGCACCCGACCGTTGACGTCGCGTCCCCCGACCGCCTCGAGCCTCCCCTGCGCGCCAGTCGATGCCCCTCGACATCCGCTCCATGCAAGCATGCCGCCCGCTTGCTCCCGCGCCCTCCTCTCTCTCCTACAGCTCACGCCAGAGCACCGCCCCGCTCGGCTAATGCTCGCGCAGCTCCTATGGCCCGCCCACAGCTCGTCCCGCTCCTCCTCTCTCTCCTTGGCACCCAAACCACTCCCACGAACACCCCGAGCCCTCCATTTCCTCTCTAATAGCCACCCGAGATGACCCCGCAGAACCCGTAGGCCGCGCCTATGGTGGACCTCAGCCAGCCTATATAAGGCGACCCCGAGCCTCTCTCTCACTCCCCGTCGCTCCCCCCACACCTAATCAACCTCCCGCACCACCCATTTTCCTCCAGAGCCGCCTGAGCTCGAGATCAAGCTCGAGCTCTGCCACCTCGGCTCGTTGGCGTTCGCACGGTACAGGCCTCCTCCGCCCCCGTTCTCTCTCGATCTAGAACCGCATGGCATCACTGACCCTTTCCCCTATCTTCCCCACTCTTTTTGCAGCCGGTAACGGCCGGAACCACCGACGCCCAAAGCACCTCTGCCGCGTGACCTCGTCGCCGGTGAACCAGGCTGCCCCGGCGACCACCTCCACCACCACCCGAACGACGACATCCCCTTGAGTCCAACGGTGCCACCCGCTCGACCTGCCGTGCCTTGTAGCGTCGCCGGTGAGCTCGCCGACCTCTCTACCGCGAGGTTAGAGATGACAGGTGGAGCCCACTTCTCATCCTCACCTCTCCCTCACCCCCCCTCTCTCTCGCTGACGCCCGGGCCCCGCCTGTCAAGTTTGAAAATCTGGCGCGCGCGCTGGCTCGCCTGGGCCTTTTCCCCTCTGGGCCTGCTGCACTGCAGCTGTTCTGGCCCAGCGGGCACAGTGCCCTTTCTCTTTTTATTTTTCTGTCCCTTTTCCAAAAATTCCACAGGATTAAATATTAATCCAAATGCAATAATTCCAGTTCCTAAAATCTTGTAAAAATCCCACCTATTTAATGGTATAACTTTCATTCATGTCCAACCAACTTTTATGTACTGTTCATATTCAAATTCAAATTTGAATATATTTAAACCCCTCTGAAAATCCATTTCTCCTAATCTGCCACTCCAAATCCGAAACTAGGAATTTTCCCCTTCTTAGTTTTCACCCTAGTATTTAACAAAAATAAGTTGACATTTTTCTGAGCACTTTGGTCTTTCTGTTTTATTATTGCCTTATTTTTCTCATTATTATTTTGGGACGATAGATTGCGTTGCTGACGAAGGAGTTAGACCAGAAGACTTTGAAGACCCAGAAGACTTTGCTGATCTAGGCAAGCAGCCCTTTGACCATATCTAAGAAACCCCTTTTATGCATGTCATATGGCACTTCCATTGCTTGCATCGTAATCATGATAAAATGGTGACCAGTTGAGGTGGCTTGCCTCCGTTGCTTTCCTCGTTGATACTTGCATGGTGCATGACCCTACATCCTTATGAGGGTTATGCTGGTGGTAGTAGGTAGGGTGCTGGAGTAGTTGATTCACAAAAGGGACGGGAATATGCATGGTGATGAAGGCAAAGTATTTTCAAAAGACTTCTTGGAAAACCCTGTCGAGTGCCACTTATGCCCGAGGGAGATAATGAGTTGGGTAACTACTTGATGACGAAGTGGTGTACTGAGGCAAGTGTGTGTGTTGTTTTCGAAAACGGATTAGATTTAAGATTTGTTGACTGACCCAACTTTACCTGCGCAACCACTCTACCCTTATATGGGAAAGGGCATTATTGATTACCTAGGCTGATACTAGCTTGGAGACCACATTACTAGTGACGGGAGAGTTGTTGTTGCGCTCTCTCGGGACGGGGCCGTGCCAGGTAGGGCGGCCATGACTGTTTTCACAGGGCACCGGACACACCGTTGGTACCCCATGCTTGTGGTATGTGATGAATATGGGAGCGAGGCTCCATAAATTTTAAGATGTGAAATGTTGGGCACGGGGGTTACTACCAATCGAGTGGACTCTATGTTAGTGTCGTCTAGGGAAAGATAGTGATCGGGTGCTTATCCCGGGTACTCGAGGCACCGCGGGTTGTGGAAGACATGAAAGTTCCCCGGATCTTGTGGGTAAAGTGCGCAACCTCTACAGAGTGTAAAACTATTCGAATAGTCGTGTCCATGATCAAGGACAGTTGGGCGATGCTGCTTAAACTACGTCCAGAGTTTTACAAACCGCGTGTGGGTGTGTTGATAAAACTATTTGGGTTAAGTCAGATGGCTTGACACGATGATCAAGTTGGATTGGTGTCCAACTCCGCTTATGTTGATATCTGTAACTTGTTCATACGTATATCTGTGCTCTCATGATGCATACTTTACATGTTGATAGATCATGTCTTCGCACTCAAAACTAGCTTTCTGCAAACTACCTACTTAGTGCTATATCATTGCATTATTGTGCCCTGTTCCAATCATGGGTTGCTTGCGAGTACATTTAAAGTACTCATTGGATTGCCACTGGTTATTTAATTGGCCAGGCATGGAAGAACATGAGTTTGAAGAAGAGTTCTTTGGAGACGAACATGCGAAATAGGACGTTTCCCAGTTAGAATGCCTATAGGGTTAAGGCAGATGGCATGGGTTCTATTTATCAACAAAGATTTCCGCTGCTTAAGTTTATTTGGCATTCAACCCTTGTAGCTTTATCTATGTAAGACTTGACCATAATGGTCGTAATTTGTGTAAGACGGTATGTATGGATGTAAGACTCTTGTTATTCAGCTTGTGTGCATCCAGTGAGCATTGATCTCTGGGATCACTGTACATGTGCATTCGGCGATCACGACTTATGAGTCGGGGTCCCAACAAAAATAATTACGGTTAGGCTTGAACAAATGCAGAATAAACCTAGCGGTTAATTTGTCAAGCACAAAATCTACGACAACTAGGCTCACCTATGTGCACCAACAACTTATGCTAAGCAAGATAAAGAACTATGTGATAGCAAGATATATGACAAGAAACAATATGGCTATCACAAAGTAAAGTGCATAAGTACAGGGCTTGGGTAATAGATAACCGAGGCACATGGAGACGATGATGTATCCCGAAGTTCACACCCTTGCGGATGCTAATCTCCGTTTGGAGCGGTGTGGAGGCACAATGCTCCCCAAGAAGCCACTAGGGCCACCGTAATCTCCTCACGCCCCCGCACAATGCAAGATGCCGTGATTCCACTAAGGGACCCTTGAGGGCGGTCACTGAACCCATACAAATGGCAACCCTTGGGGGCGGTGATACGTCCATTTTGCATCATGCTTTTATATCAATATTTATTGTATTATGGGCTGTTATTACACATTATGTCACAATACTTATGCCTATTCTCTCTTATTTTACAAGGTTTACATAAAGAGGGAGAATGCCGGCAGCTGGGATTCTGGGCTGGAAAAGGAGCAAATATTAGAGACCTATTCTGCACAGCTCCAAAAGTCCTGAAACTTCACGAAAGATGTTTTCCAAATATATAAAAAAATACTAAGAGCAAGAACTTCACCAGGGGGGCCACACCCTGCCCACGAGGGTGGGGGCGCGCCCTACCCCCCTGGGCGCCCCCTACCTCATGGGCCCCCTGGTGGCCCTCCGGTGGCCATCTTCTGCTATATGGAGTCTTTCGATGGGAAAAATCATAAGCCATCTTCTTGGACAAAACTCCGCCGCCACGAGGCGGAACTACATCAACCGCGTTGTGCTAACGCTTCCGCTTTCGGTCTACGAGGGTACGTGGACAACACTCTCCCCTCTCGTTGCTGTGCATCACCATGATCTTGCGTGTGCGTAGGATTTTTTTTTGAAATTACTACATTCCCCAACAGTGGCATCCGAGCCTGGTTTTATGCGTAGATGTCATATGCACGAGTAGAACACAAGTGAGTTGTGGGCGATATAAGTCATACTGCTTACCAGCATGTCATACTTTGGTTCGGCGGTATTGTTGGATGAAGCGGCCCGGACCGACATTACGCGTATGCTTACGCGAGACTGGTTCTACCGACGTGCTTTGCACACAGGTGGCTGGCGGGTGTCAGTTTCTCCAACTTTAGTTGAACCGAGTGTGGCTACGCCCGGTCCTTGTGAAGGTTAAAACAATACCAACTTGACAAACTATCGTTGTGGTTTTGATGCGTAGGTAAGAATGGTTCTTGCTAAGCCTGTAGCAGCCACGTAAAACTTGCAACAAAAATGTAGAGGACGTCTAACTTGTTTTTGCAGGGCATGTTGTGATGTGATATGGTCAAGACATGATGCTAAATTTTATTGTATGAGATGATCATGTTTTGTAACCGAGTTATCGGCAACTGGCAGGAGCCATATGGTTGTCGCTTTATTGTATGCAATGCAATCGCCCTGTAATGCTTTACTTTATCACTAAGCGGTAGCGATAGTCGTGGAAGCATAAGTTTGGCGAGACGACAATGATGCTACGATGGAGATCAAGGTGTCGCGCCGGTGATGATGGTGATCATGACGGTGCTTCGGAGATGGAGATCACAAGCACAAGATGATGATGGCCATATCATATCACTTATATTGATTGCATGTGATGTTTATCTTTTATGCATCTTATCTTGCTTTGGTTGACGGTAGCATTATAAGATGATCTCTCACTAAATTTCAAGATAATAGTGTTCTCCCTGAGTATGCACCGTTGCCAAAGTTCATTGTGCCCAGACACCACGTGATGATCGGGTGTGATAAGCTCTATGTCCATCTACAACGGGTGCAAGCCAGTTTTGCACACGCAGAATACTTGGGTTAAACTTAACGAGCCTAGCATATGCAGATATGGCCTTGGAACACTGAGACCGAAAGGTCGAGCGTGAATCATATAGTAGATATGATCAACATAGTGATGTTCACCATTAAAAACTACTCCATTTCACGTGATGATCGGTTATGGTTTAGTTGATTTGGATCACGTGATCACTTAGAAGATTAGAGGGATGTCTTTCTAAGTGGGAGTTCTTAAGTAATATGATTAATTGAACTTAAATTTATCATGAACTTAGTACCTGATAGTATCTTGCTTGTCTATGTTGATTGTAGATAGATGGCCCGTGCTGTTGTTCCGTTGAATTTTAATGCGTTCCTTGAGAAAGCAAAGTTGAAAGATGATGGTAGCAATTACACGAACTGGGTCCGTAACTTGAGGATTATCCTCATTGCTGCTTAGAAGAATTACGTCCTGGAAGCACCGCTAGGTGTACCACCTGCGCCAGCAACTGCAGACATTGTGAATGCCTGGCAATCACGTGTTGATGACTACTCGATAGTTTAGTGTGCCATGCTTTACGGCTTAGAACCGGGACTTCAACGATGTTTTGAACGTCATGGAGCATATGAGATGTTCCAGGAGTTGAAGTTAATATTTCAAAAGAATGCCCGGATTGAGAGATATGAAGTCTCCAATAAGTTCTATAGCTGCAAGATGGAGAAGAATAGTTCTGTCAGTGAGCATATACTCAAGATGTTTGGGTACTGCAATCACTTGATTCAACTGGGAGTTAATCTTCTGGATGATAGCGTCATTGAGAGAATTCTCCAATCACTTCCACCAAGCTACAAGAGCTTCATGATGAACTATAATATGCAAGGGATGGATAAGACAATTCCCGAGCTCTTCGTAATGCTAAAAGCTGTGGAGGTAGAAATCAAGAAGGAGCATCAAGTGTTGATGGTCAGTAAGACCACCAGTTTCAAGAAGGGAAAAGGGAAGAAGAAGGGGAACTTCAAGAAGAACATCAAGCAAGTTGCTGCTCAGGAGAAGAAACCCAAGTCTGGACCTAAGCCTGAGACTGAGTGCATCTACTGCAAGCGGACTGGACACTGGAAGCGGAACTGCCCCAAGTATTTGGCGGATAAGAAGGACGGCAAGGTGAACAAAGGTATATGTGATATACATGTTATTGATGTGTACCTTACTAGAGCTCGCAGTAGCACCTGGGTATTTGATGCTGGTTCTGTTGCTAATATTTGCAACTCAAAACAGGGACTACGGATTAAGCGAACTCTGGCAAAGGACAAGGTGACGATGCGCATGGGAAATGGTTCCAAAGTCGATGTGATCGCGGTTGGCACGCTACCTCTACATCTACCTTCGGGATTAGTATTAGACCAAAATAATTGTTATTTGGTGCCAGCGTTGAGCATGAACATTATATCTAGATCTTGTTTGATGTGAGACGGTTACTCATTTAAATCAGAGAATAATGGTTGTTCTATTTATATGAGTAATATCTTTTATGGTCATGCACCCTTGAAGAGTGGTCTATTTTTGATGAATCTCGATAGTAGTGATACACATATTCATAATGTTGAAGCCAAAAGATGCAGAGTTGATAATGATAGTGCAACTTATTTGTGGCACTATCGTTTAGGTCATATCGGTGTAAAGCGCGTGAAGAAACTCCATACTGATGGACTTTTGGAACTACTTGATTATGAATCACTTGGTACTTGCGAACCGTGCCTCATGGGCAAGATGACTAAAACGCCGTTCTCCGTAACTATGGAGAGAGCAACAGATTTGTTGGAAATCATACATACAGATGTATGTGGTCCAATGAATGTTGAGGCTCGTGGTGGATATCGTTATTTTCTCACTTTCGCAGATGATTTAAGCAGATATGGGTATATCTACTTGATTAAGCATAAGTCTGAAACATTTGAAAAGTTCAAAGAATTTCAGAGTGAAGTTGAAAATCATCGTAACAAGAAAATAAAGTTTCTACGATCTGATCGTGGAGCAGAATATTTGAGTTACGAGTTTGGTCTACATTTAAAACAATGCGGAATAGTTTCGCAACTCACGCCACCTGGAACACCACAGTGTAATGGTGTGTCCGAACGTCATAATCGTACTTTACTAGATATGGTGTGATCTATGATGTCTCTTACAGATTTACCACTATCATTTTGGGGTTATGCTTTAGAGACGATCGCATTCACGTTAAATAGGGGACCATCGAAATCCGTTGAGACGACGCCTTATGAACTATGGTTTGGCAAGAAACCAAAGTTGTCGTTTCTGAAAGTTTGGGGCTGTGATGCTTATGTGAAAAAGCTTCAACCTGATAAGCTCGAACCCAAATCGGAGAAATGTGTCTTCATAGGATACCCAAAGGAGATTGTTGGGTACACCTTCTATCACAGATCCAAAGGCAATACATTCGTTGCTAAGAATGGATCCTTTCTAGAGAAGGAGTTTCTCTCGAAAGAAGTGAGTGGGAGGAAAGTGGAACTTGATGACGCAACTATACCTGCTCCTCTATTGGAAAGTAGTTCATCACAGAAACCAGTTCCTGTGACGCTGTAGGATGAAAAGTATGTCTAGAGGGGGGTGATTAGACTACTTGACCAATTAAAAACTTAACCCTTTCCCAATTTTAGTTCTTGGCAGATTTTAGCTATTTTAGGACAAGTCAAGCAATCATCACATAATTCAAGCAAGCATGCAAAGAGTTTATGGGCAGCGGAAAGTAAAGCATGCAACTTGCAAGAGTATAAAGGGAAGGGTTTGGAGAAGTCAAACGCTATTGGAGACACGGATGTTTTTCCCGTGGTTCGGATAGGTGGTGCTATCCTACATCCACGTTGATGGAGACTTCAACCCACGAAGGGTAACGGTTGCGCGAGTCCACACAGGGCTCCACCCAAGGGCAACGGTTGCGCGAGTCCACGAAGGGCTCCACCCACGAAGGGTCCACGAAGAAGCAACCACCCACAAAGGGTCCACGAAGAAGCAACCTTGTCTATCCCACCATGGCCATCGCCCACGAAGGACTTGCCTCACTAGCGGTAGATCTTCACGAAGTAGGCGATCTCCTTACCCTTACAAACTCCTTGGTTCAACTCCACAATCTTGTCGGAGGCTCCCAAGTGACACCTAGCCAATCTAGGAGACACCACTCTCCAAGAAGTAACAAATGGTGTGTAGGTAATGAACTCCTTGCTCTTGTGCTTCAAATGATAGTCTCCCCGACACTCAACTCTCTCTCATAGGATTTGGATTTGGTGGAAAGAATATTTGAGTGGAAAGCAACTTGGGAAGGCTAGAGATCAAGATTCATATGGTAGGAATGGAATGTCTTGATCTCAACACATGAGTAGGTGGTTCTCTCTCAGAACATATGAGTTGGAATGGTGTGTGTGTTCTGATGGCTCTCTCCTCAAATGAGGAAGGAGGTGGAGGGGTATATATAGCCTCCACACAAAATCCAACCGTTACACACAATTTACCAATCTCGGTGGGACCGAATCAGAAAACTCGGTCTGACCGAAATAGTAAATCTAGTGACCATTAGGAATTTCGGTGGGACTGACATGCAACTCGGTAGGACCGATTCGGTTAGGGTTTGGGCATAACGTCATCTCGGTGAGACCGATTACACAAACTCGGTGAGACCAAATTTGGTAATTAGCTAACCAGAGAGTTGGTCAGGCAAACTCGGTGGGACCGATTTGCTCTTTCGGTGAGACCGAGTGGAACTCGGTGAGACCGAAAAGTTACAAAGGGGAAACACTGAGTTTACATTGCAATCTCGGTGGGACCAATTCTCTCTTTCGGTGGGACCAAAAAGTTACGAAAGGGAAACAGAGAGTTTGCAACCCCATCTCGGTGGGATCGAGATCCTTATCGGTAGAACCGAATTGCTAGGGTTTGGCAGTGGCTAATGACAAGTGAAACTCGGTGGCGCCGGATAGGAAGAATCGGTAGGACCGAGTTTGGCTTAGAGTTTAGGTCATATGTGGATATGGGAAAGTAGTTGAGGGTTTTTGGAGCATATCACTAAGCACATGAAGCAAGAGGCTCATTAAGCAACACCTCATCCCTCCTTAATAGTATTGGCTTTTCCTATGGACTCAATGTGATCTTGGATCACTAAAATATAAAATGAAGAGTCTTGAGCTTTTGACCTTGAGCCAATCCATTGTCCTTAGCATTTTGAGGGTTCCACTTTCACATCCATGCCATGCCAATCATTGAGCTTTCCTGAAATAATTATCTTGGAATAGTATTAGCTCAATGAGCTATATGTTGTTATGAATTACCAAAACCACCTAGGGATAGTTGCACTTTCAATCTCCCCCTTTTTGGTAATTGATGACAACATATCGATCAAAGCTTCGACAAAAGATAATAAGCATGAAATATATCGTCGCTTTGAGAAGTATGTGATAAGTAAGAGCTCCCCCTAAATTTGTGCATATTTAAAATTTGCTTTGGACTGCAAATGCACAAAGAGTTAGAGTCATGGGTTACTCTTCCATGTCACATACATCTTGGTGGAGCGCTCAAAATGATAAGAATGAAATACATGCACTCATCACCAAGAATAATAAATGATCACACAAGATAGATAGGATAATAGCATTAAGCAAGCATTAAGTGTAGCTTATGATCAAACACATGATCATCGATGTCTCACAAGCATAAGGACGTAGTATCTCACACACAAGCAAACAAGGTTCGAAAAACCACCAAATAAAGCAAGAGAGAAAAGCAACACACTCTCTCTGGAAGCCTATGATCTATACATCTTCTCCTCCTTTGGCAACAAGTTACCAAAAAGTTCCTAGAAAATGCATAGCACTAGATCGACGCTCAGGCTTGATCTTCTGGTGGTGGTGGAGTCCGGATCACTCCAAGGACGAAGGCTTCAGTAGATGTTGAAGTAGTCGCTGGAGTTGGAGCTGAAGTAGATGCTGGAGCTGAGGCTGTAGCTGGTGCTGAAGTGGTGGCTCTGGTGTCAGTGACTGGCACGGCAGACGACCTCGGGCCTCGTGGCACTCTAGAAAAAGCATGAGTCGTGGTCCTGCCTCTCCTCTCATTCATGTCCTCCTGGAGCTGCTCCACGACAGACTGAACTTCCGTTACCTTGACGTCCAAGTCATAGAACTTCTGTTCCATGATCCTCTCTAGGCTCTGCTGATTCTTAGTGAGGGTGGCCAGACTTTGCTCAATTCTCAGCGTGGATGCAATTAAGTAACCAAGCTGCTCTTGTTTGGTCTTCAAGAAGTACTCAGATGCCTCCTCTTGAATGGGCATCTTGGCAGCTTTCTCCTTCCTCGCCTTCTCCTTCTTTGCAAATGCTTGAGCAGATGATGGTTCATTCTCAGTCATAACAACTTCATTGTCCTTGAAATCTGGACGGATGGGCAGGTGTTCCTTATCCAACAAATATACGCCCGTGCCCATCTTGGAGTTGATGAGCTCCTGAATCTGAGGGGCATATCCACAGCTCCTCTTCTGATCTGCCGCAGTCCTTTTGATCGTTTCCACTATGAGGCTCATAACTTTGAATTTTTGAGGCACGTCAAAAACATGAAGCAAATTGATCGCGTGACCTCTGATCATCTTGTGATCTCCAGACTTGGGCAGAAGGGTGTGCCTAAGGATCCAGTTGATCGTAGGCAATCCTGAGAGCAGATAATGCACTGAGCCAAACTTGAACGTGTCAAGTGCTTCATTCGGAATCTCCTTGTACATGTTGGACATGGAGTTGTGGTCCATCTTTTTCTTGGCATAAATGTCCAAGTCATCTGCTTGCTCCTCTGGGGCATTGATTAGCTTCGCACATTCCTCAATAGTAGAGTTGTACCTTGTACCTTCTGACATCCATGTGATCCTGCCATCCAGATAAAAGTGTGATGTGGAGTAGAATTGCATGATCAGTTCCTCGTTCCACTTTGTGAGCTTCTGCCCAACAAAGTCCTCTACTCCACACGCCTTGAAGCTGTCCTAAACTCCTGGGTAGTACTCTTCATTCTCCTTGATATATGTCCAATCAACCCATCGCCTATCATAGACAATGGGTTCTTATCTAGCAGCACCGTTTCATAGAAATCCCGCTGCTCCTTGGTGTGAAACCTGTAGTCCACTGCAGTTCTTCTCCTTGAAGCATATGGGTCTGCTTCTCTCCACTTCCTGAGCCCTGAGTCTCTCCTGAGCTTCATATCCTCAGCCACAGGATGAGCATCGTTGTGGTCTGGGATCTTGGGCTTGAGCTTCCGAAGGACATTCTCTTCCTCATCCTCAGCAACAGTCTCAGGCACTGGGGCCTTGTTCTTCTCAGCTGTAGGAATGCTCCGTGTGTTCCTCTTTGGTGCACTCTTAGGCTTAGATGCAGCCTTAGGTGCTTCCTTGGGCTTGGATGCAGCTCCCCCTGACCTTATGGCATCTCCCATAAGTTTGGCTGCCTTGGGCGCTGGTGCAGCTGCCTCTTCTTCCTCCTCCTCTTCTACCATGATGGAGGCTTTCCCAAGCACTCTGGCTACAGTCTTCTTCACTCTTTCTTTCCTCTACTTGCCCTCATCTGCAACGGGCTCAATGGGAGCAGGCTTCTCAGTTGAGGCTCTAGCCTTTGACATGGGTTGCCTGCCTGCTGGCCTCTTGATTTTCAGGCCTGGCTTTGAGCCTTGAGCTGTCTCAACTCTCTTGGAGGTGGCCTCTTCCTCTGCCACATAGTCCTCATCTTCTGAATCTGAGGTTTTCTTCTTCCTTTGTCTCGTGGCAGCCTTTGGCAAATTGCTAGGAGTGCTCCTGCTGCCTTCATCAGATGAACTGGAGGGACTAGTGCCCTCACTCATCACCACTTGCTGCTCTGACAAGTTTTGGTTGTCACTCTGGTCTGACATGCTGCAAACTGACTGCTGACCCTGTGAACAGATTATAGATGAGGTACAAAGGATGAGCATCACAAAATGCAGAGATTTTTGCAAAAAGAATGATCCAAAAACTTAGTTTTAGTTTCCCACTGAAATCATCTCGGATCTACCAATTTTCAAACTCGGTGATACCGAAGCAGTTTTGGAACCTAAACTAGTGAACTCGGTAGGACCGAGTCACAGTTTGGTGGCACTGAGACTGCTAGGGTTTCACTGAGTTCAAAAATCGGTCACACCGATAAGTAATTCTCGGTCAGACCGAGTTTTACTTGTGCAATGGCATAAGCCAAATCGGTGGGACCGAGTTTTTCAACTTGGTGGGTCCGAGATGGTTTCGGCGGAAACCTAAACCTAGAATTTTCGAATCAAACCTAATCTATGAGCATTTTGACTGGATAGAAGTTTATCAAACGTGGCCAGAAACAATATGATCACAATGTGCTAGGAATCAGATTGAGGAATAGCACAAAGATCAAGTCCATACCCTAGTTCGGCGTGGACTTGCTACGGCGGCAACGGCTGGGCAGAAATCCCGTTGACAGCGACGGAGACCAGCGACTAGAGGCTGCTGGCGGCGAGAAGACGATCCAGAGACCTCGGGGGCAGAGCAGGCTATCGTGCGGGCGAAGGGGTTCGGAGAAATTTCCAAATTTTGCCCGTGACTATATATAGCCCGACCCTATCGGTGTGACCGAGCTGAACAACTCGGTGGCACCGAGATTCATAACTGTGTGCAGTTACTGAAACTCGGTGAGACCGAAAGGTTCAAATCGGTTGCACCGAGATTGAAAACTTAGATCAACTTAATGATCTCGGTAGGACCGAAAGTGGAGTATCGGTCAGACCGAGAATCATAAAGAGGTTTTGGAAGTTTAAGTCTATGACGAATCGGGGACTCTAAGCGCTCCTCACACAGAGTGGTTCAAATCTGACTTGATCAAATTTTGTGATGCGGCATGAATAGAGTTTGAGACAAGAAAAACATAGATAGCTAGAGGAGGTTCTTAGGCATTCTTGTCCATCCACTTGGCAAAAGAAGATAAAACCGAACAATCAAAGCAACAAGTGGATGTCCTCGAATGAGTAAAATATGCAATCAGCATGCTCACACAATAAGATAGCAAATGAAATACGTGGCAAAGCATGCACAACCAATTCTAGCATCTATCAAGCAATTTGCGATGACTAGGTCATCTATATATGAGTATATTGACTTAGGAGTCAAGTGAGAACACTTGATCGTAGGTCATACTCATCGTTTAAGCTCAAGAGGGGTTACCACTTTTACATAAAGCATTGTTTTGTTCACATCTTTAGAGTTGCTCTAGCTTAGTCTTAGAGTAAAGCTCCCCCTAGATGTGATATCCCCCCTAAGAGGGATGAACTAACCTTGGGTTTTGTCGATGATGACTTCATGTAGACATTGAAGATGTGGATGCTCAATGTTGATGTAGATCTCTTGGAGCTATCCATTTGAGTGAATTGCACTTTCAATACCTACATGGGTTAGTCCCACAAGGAACAAACAAGGATATCCATAGACATAGAGTGATGCACACAAAAGATGATGCCCATGAAAACTTTTAGGTTACCTTGTCCCTTGTCTTACCAACAAGAGGGTTTGTGACTCCTTGAACTAGTGCAAGATGTGGAAGTTGATTGCACTTGTTCTTGCGAAAAATGATGAGAGTGAAGTATGTTGGCGGAGTCACCCTCAAGAACTTTCTAGTTCTTCTTCTTTTGGATCCACATCATCTTGATGGGAATCCTTGGAGTTGTAGTCGTACTTGATGAAGTGGAACTTGAGGTAGTCTTGGGAATCCACTTGACTAAGGTCTTAGGAGCTTCTTCAAATGCATCAATTTCCTCTTGAAGCTTGTCCTTGCCTTTTTGCTCGTAGTCTTGTGGTGGAAGATCATCTTGAGCTTGTGTCCCCTTGAAAAACTTCTCTTGTTGAGGGACAAACTTTGTCTTGGGGTATTGATCTTCTTCCCATTCAACTCCATTGGCATTGAACTTTTGTTCAAAACCAATACCTTGATTCTTCCGGTGCATTCCTTGCTTGCGCACAATTTCCTCGAATTGCTTACTCCCGGCAAGGCTTTTGTACACTCCTTTCTCTATAATTCCCTTCAATAAGCTATTTTCTTGCTCAAGTGTAACTTGGCTAAGAGAATCATTAGTGGAATCAAGAGAACTACTAGAAGCAACAATATTGGATTTAGCATGATCATTGTTACTACTAGCGGAAGAATCTTTCTTGTTAGATTTGACTTGAGGCATGTAAGTGGATAAGAGTAAACGCTTGGCAATGTAAGAAGAACTCTTCTTGCGGAGATCATCATTGATTGCCTTTAAGAACTCATGCTCTTGCTCAAGATTGAGCTTTTCAAACCGTAGCTTCTCATGAGCTCTTAAAAGTTCTCGATGATCTTCGAAGATAGTGTCATGAGCTAACTTAAGAGTTTTTAGTTCTTTAGTTAGAGCCTCAATCTTCTCCTTATCATTGTCATTCGTTTTATCTTGATTAGCATGATTAATTGGTCTTTCATCATAGTATTCATCACTAGAGTTGTCACCAAGCAAATCATCACCTAACAAGTCATCTTCATCACTATTGAAATCAACATACTCAGGGTGTGTTACCTTAGGACCTTTGGCCATGAAGCATCTTCCAATTCCTTCATTTGGTGAGTCAAATATGTCGTAGGAGTTGGTTGACACAAGTGCTAGACTGGCAACACCTTCATCTTGAGTATCTTCGGAGTCGGAGTGATAACTTCTCTCGGAGTGGCTGTCGGAGTCGGAGCCGGATACCCATTCACCAACATGAGCTTGATGTCTTCGTCTTGTGTAGCTCCTTGATGATTTTTCCTTCCTTTCTGAATCCTTGCTTCTCCGTGAGTATCTTCGTTCATAACGATCATCTCTACTCCTTCTCTCTCTTGGTGGTGATCCTTTGCTTCTTCTTTTTGGAGAATCTTCTCTTCTCTTGTAGGGAGCCGTACACTCGTTGGAATAGTGTCCTGGTCTTCCACAATTGTAACAGTTTCTCTCTCGACTAGAAGATCTTTTGTCATTGTAGGACCTTGACTCAGAGCTTCTATCTTTGCTTCTACTCTTGTAGAACTTGTTGAAGTTCTTCACCATTAAGCTCAATTCTTCATTGAAGTCTTGTTTCTCACTTGATGATGTAGGGGCTTCACATGAGGCTTTATAGGCACCACTTGACTTGTTGTGAAGTTCCTCTTTATCCTTAAGTGACATCTCATGAGCAACAATTCTGCCAATCACTTCCGTTGGCTTGAGATCTTTGTAATTGGGCATCATTTGGATCAATGTGCACACGGTATCATATTTTCCATCCAAGGCTCTTAGGATCTTCTTGATGATGAATCTATCGGTCATCTCTTCACTTCCTAAGCTGGCAATCTCATTTGTGATGAGAGCAAGCCTAGAGTACATTTCAGCGACACCTTCACCATCCTTTATCTTGAACTTGTCAAGTTGGCTTTGAAGCACATCCAACTTGGATTCCTTGACGGAGTCGGTACCTTCGTGCATATCAATCAAAGTGTCCCAAATTTCCTTTGCATTCTCAAGGCGGCTGATTTTGTTGAATTCTTCTGGGCATAATCCGTTGAAGAGAATATCACAAGCTTGAGCATTGTATTGCAACATCTTCAACTCATCCGCGGTAGCTTCACGGTTTGGTTCTCTCCCATCAAAGAAGTCACCTTGCAAACCAACACACACAATAGCCCAAACAGCGGGGTTATGTCCAAGAATATGCATTTTCATTTTATGCTTCCAACTAGCAAAATTAGTACCATCAAAGTAAGGACCTCTACGGTGATAATTTCCCTCGCTAGACGCCATACTCTCCTAGGTTGTGAAACCAAGGCTATGACCACCAAAAGCTATGGAGATCAAGCAAATGGAGACCAAAGCTCTGATACCACTTGTAGGATCGAAAGGATGTCTAGAGGGGGGGTGATTAGACTACTTGACCAATTAAAAACTTAACCTTTTCCCAGTTTTAGTTCTTGGCAGATTTTAGCTATTTTAGGACAAGTCAAGCAATCATCACACAATTCAAGCAAGCATGCAAAGAGTTTATGGGCAGCGGAAAGTAAAGCATGCAACTTGCAAGAGTATAAAGGGAAGGGTTTGGAGAAGTCAAACGCTATTGGAGACACGGATGTTTTTCCTGTGGTTCGGATAGGTGGTGCTATCCTACATCCACGTTGATGGAGACTTCAACCCACGAAGGGTAACGGTTGCGCGAGTCCACACAGGGCTCCACCCAAGGGCAACGGTTGCGCGAGTCCACGAAGGGCTCCACACACGAAGGGTCCACAAAGAAGCAACCACCCACAAAGGGTGCACGAAGAAGCAACCTTGTCTATCCCACCATGGCCATCGCCCACGAAGGACTTGCCTCACTAGCGGTAGATCTTCACGAAGTAGGCGATCTCCTTGCCCTTACAAACTCCTTGGTTCAACTCCACAATCTTGTCGGAGGCTCCCAAGTGACACCTAGCCAATCTAGGAGACACCACTCTCCAAGAAGTAACAAATGGTGTGTAGGTAATGAACTCCTTGCTCTTGTGCTTCAAATGATAGTCTCCCCAACACTCAACTCTCTCTCATAGGATTTGGATTTGGTGGAAAGAATATTTGAGTGGAAAACAACTTGGGAAGGCTAGATATCAAGATTCATATGGTAGGAATGGAATGTCTTGATCTCAACACATGAGTAGGTGGTTCTCTCTCAGAACATATGAGTTGGAATGGTGTGTGTGTTCTGATGGCTCTCTCCTCAAATGAGGAAGGAGGTGGAGGGGTATATATAGCCTCCACACAAAATCCAACCGTTACACACAATTTACCAATCTTGGTGGGACCGAATCAGAAAACTCGGTCTGACCAAAATAGTAAACCTAGTGACCGTTAGGAATTTCGGTGGGACTGACATGCAACTCGGTAGGACCGATTCGGTTAGGGTTTGGGCATAACGTAATCTCGATGAGACCGATTACACAAACTCGATGAGACCGAATTTGGTAATTAGCTAACCAGAGAGTTGGTCAGGCAAACTCGGTGGGACCGATTTGCTCTTTCGGTGAGACCGAGTGGAACTCGGTGAGACCGAAAAGTTACAAAGGGGAAACACTGAGTTTACATTGCAATCTCGGTGGGACCGATTCGCTCTTTCGGTGGGACCAAAAAGTTACGAAAGGGAAACAGAGAGTTTGCAACCCCATCTCGGTGGGACCGAGATCCTTATCGGTAGAACCGAATTGCTAGGGTTTGGCAATGGCTAATGACAACTGAAACTCGGTGGCGCCGGATAGGAAGAATTGGTAGGACCGAGTTTGGCTTAGAGTTTAGGTCATGTGGATATGGGAAAGTAGTTGAGGGTTTTTGGAGCATATCACTAAGCACATGAAGCAAGAGGCTCATTAAGCAACACCTCATCCCTCCTTAATAGTATTGGCTTTTCCTATGGACTCAATGTGATCTTGGATCACTAAAATATAAAATGAAGAGTCTTGAGCTTTTGAGCTTGAGCCAATCCATTGTCCTTAGCATTTTGAGCGTTCCACTTTCACATCCATGCCATGCCAATCATTGAGCTTTCCTGAAATAATTATCTTGGAATAGTATTAGCTCAATGAGCTATATGTTGTTATGAATTACCAAAACCACATAGGGATAGTTGCACTTTCAGACGCCTACACCAATTAGTGAGGAAGTTAATGATGATGATCATGGAACTTCAGATCAAGTTACTACTGAACCTCGTAGATCAATCAGAGTAAGATCCGCACCAGAGTGGTACGGTAATCCTATTCTGGAAGTCATGCTACTAGATCATGATGAACCTACGAACTATGAAGAAGCGATGGTGAGCCCAGATTCCGCAAAATGGCTTGAAGCCATGAAAATCTGAGATGGGATCTATGTATGAGAACAAAGTGTGGACCTTGGTTGACTTGCCCGATGATCGGCAAGCAATTGAGAATAAATGGATCTTCAAGAAGAAGACTGATGCTGACAGTAATGTTACTGTCTACAAAGCTCGACTTGTTGCGAAAGGTTTTTGACAAGTTCAAGGGATTGACTATGATGAGACTTTCTCACCCGTACTAATGCTTAAGTCTGTCCGAATCATGTTAGCAATTGCCGCATTTTATGATTATGAAATTTGGCAAATGGATGTCAAAACTGCATTCCTAAATGGATTTCTGGAAGAAGAGTTGTATATGATGCAACCAGAAGGTTTTGTCGATCCAAACAGAGCTAACAAAGTGTGCAAGCTCCAACGATCCATTTATGGACCGGTAAGCTCTCGGAGTGTGCAAGCTCTCAGAGTTGGAATACACGCTTTGATAGTGTGATCAAAGCATTTGGTTTTATACAGACTTTTGGAGAAGCCTGTATTTACAAGAAAGTGAGTGGGGGCTCTGTAGCATTTCTAATATTATATGTGGATGACATATTGTTGATTGGAAATGATATAGAATTTCTGGATAGCATAAAGGGATACTTGAATAAGAGTTTTTCAATGAAAGACCTCGGTGAAGCTGCTTATATATTGGGCATCAAGATCTATAGAGATAGATCAAAATGCTTAATTGGACTTTCACAAAGCACATACCTTGACAAAGTTTTGAAAAAGTTCAAAATGGATCAAGCAAAGAAAGGGTTCTTGCTTGTGTTACAAGGTGTGAAGTTGAGTAAGACTCAATGTTCGACCACTGCAGAAGATAGAGAGAAAATGAAAGATGTTCCCTATGCTTCAGCCATAGGCTCTATCATGTATGCAATGCTGTGTACCAGACCTGATATGTGCCTTGCTATAAGTCTAGCAGGGAGGTACCAAAATAATTCAGGAGTGGATCACTAGACAGCGGTCAAGAACATCCTGAAATACCTAAAAAGGACTAAGGATATGTTTCTCGTATATGGAGGTGACAAAGAGCTCATCGTAAACGGTTACGTTGATGCAAGCTTTGACATTGATTCGGACGATTCTAAATCGCAAACCGGATACATGTTTACATTGAACGGTGGAGCTGTCAGTTGGTGCAGTTCTAAACAAAGCATTGTGGCGGGATCTACATGTGAAGCGGAGTACATAGCTGCTTCAGAAGCAGCAAATGAAGGAGTCTGGATGAAGGAGTTCATATCTGATCTAGGTGTCATACCTAGTGCATCGGGTCCAATGAAAATCTTTTGTGACAATACTGGTGCAATTGCCTTGGCGAAGGAATCTAGATTTCACAAGAGAACCAAGCACATCAAGAGACGCTTCAATTCCATCCGGGATTTAGTCCAGGTGGGAGACATAGAAATTTGCAAGATACATACGAATCTGAATGTTGCAGACCCGTTGACTAAGCCTCTTCCATGAGCAAAACATGATCAGCACCAAGGCTCCATGGGTGTTAGAATCATTACTGTGTAATCTAGATTATTGACTCTAGTGCAAGTGGGAGACTGGAGGAAATATGCCCTAGAGGCAATAATAAAGTTATTATTTATTTCCTTATATCATGATAAATGTTTATTATTCAAGCTAGAATTGTATTAACCGGAAACATAATACATGTGTGAATACATGGACAAACAGATTGTCACTAGTATGCCTCTACTTGACTAGCTCGTTTATCAAAGATGGTTATGTTTCCTAACCATAGACATGAGTTGTCATTTGATTAACAGGGTCACATCATTAGGAGAATGATGTGATTGACATGACCCATTCCGTTAGCTTAGCACCCGATCATTTAGTATGTTGCTATTGCTTTCTTCATGACTTATACATGTTCCTATGACTATGAGATTATGAAACTCCCATTTACCGGAGGAACACTTTGTGTGCTACCAAACATCACAACATAACTGGGTAATTATAAAGGTGCTCTACAGGTGTCTCCAAAGGTACTTGTTGGATAGGCGTATTTCGAGATTAGGATTTGTCACTCCAATTGTCGGAGAGGTATCTCTGGGCCCTCTCGGTAATGCACATCACTTAAGCCTTGCAAGCATTGCAACTAATGAGTTAGTTGCGGGATGATGTATTACAATACGAGTTAAGAGACTTGCTGGTAATGAGATTGAACTAGGTATTGTGATACCGACGATCGAATCTCGGGCAAGTAACATACAGATGACAAAGGGAACAATGTATGTTGTTATGCGGTTTGACCGATAAAGATCTTCATAGAATATGTAGGAGCCAATATGAGCATCCAGGTTCCCCAATTGGCTATTGATCGGAGACGTGTCTCGCTCATGTCTACATAGTTCTCGAACTCGTAGGGTCCGCATGCTTAACGTTACGATGACAGTTATATTACGAGTTTATATGTTTTGATGTACCGAAGGTTTTTCGGAGTCCCGGATGTGATCATGGACATGACGAGGAGTCTCGAAATGGTAGAGACATGACGATTGATATATTGGAAGCATATGTTTGGATATCGGAAGTGTTCCGGGTGAAATCAGGATTTTACCGGAGTACCGGGAGGTTACCGGAACCCCCCGGGTGGTAAATGGGCCTTAGTAGGCCTTTACGGAGAAGAGGAGAGGCGGCCAGGGCTGGGCCGCGTGCCCCTCCCCCTAGTCCGAATAGGACAAGGAGAGGGGGCGGTGCCCCCCTTTCCTTCTCTCACTTCTCTTTCCCCCTCCTGAATCCTATTCCAACTAGGAAAGGGGGGAGTCCTACTCCCGGTGGGAGTAGGACTCCTCCTGGCGCGCCCTCTCCCTGGCCGGCCACACCCCCCTTGCTCCTTTATATACGGGGGCAGGGGACACCCCATAGACACAACAATTGATCAAGTTGATCTTTTAACCGTGTGCGGTGCCCCCTCCACCATAGTCTGCCTCGATAATACTGTAGCGGTGCTTAGGCGAAGCCCAGCGTTGGTAGAACATCAACATCGTCACCATGCCGTCGTGCTGACGAAACTCTCCCTCAACACTCGGCTGGATCGGAGTTCGAGGGACGTCATCGGGCTGAATGTGTGCTGAACTCGGAGGTGCCGTGCGTTCGGTACTTGATCAGTCGGATCGTGAAGACGTACGACTACATCAACCGCGTTGTGCTAACGCTTCCGCTTTCGGTCTACGAGGGAACGTGGACAACACTCTCCCCTCTCGTTGCTGTGCATCACCATCATCTTGCGTGTGCGTAGGAATTTTTTTTGAAATTACTACGTTCCCCAACATCTTCATCAGCACCATCTCATCTCAAAACCCTAGTTCATCTCTTGTATCCAATTCTTGTCTCTAAGTCCGGGATTGGTGCTAGTAGGTTGCTAGTAGTGTTAATTACTCCTTGTAGTTGATGCTAGTTGGTTTAATTGGTGGAAGATCATATGTTCAGATCCTATATGCATATTAATACCCCTCTGATTATGAACATGTTTATGTTTTGTGAGTAGTTACTTTTGTTCCTCGCGACATGGGAGAAGTCTTGCTATTAGTAGTCATGTGAATTTGGTATTCGTTGGATATTTTGATGAGATGTATGTTGTCTCTCCTCTAGTGGTGTTATGTGAACGTCCACTACATGACACTTCATCATTGTTTGGGCCTAGAGGAAGGCATTGGGAAGTAATAAGTAGATGTTGGGTTGCTAGAGTGACAGAAGCTTAAACCCTAGTTTATGCGTTGCTTCGTAAGGGGCTGATTTGGATCCATATGTTTCATGCTATGGTTAGGTTTACCTTTATACTTTTGTTGTAGTTGCGGATGCTTGTAATAGAGATTAATCATAAGTGGGATGCTTGTCCAAGTAAGGGCAGCACCCAAGCACTGGTCCACCCACATACCAAATTATCAAAGTACCGAATGCAAATCATATGAACGTGATGAAAACTAGCTTGACGATATTTCCATGTGTCCTCGGGAGCGCTTTACATCATATAAGAGTTTGTCCAGGCTTGTCCTTTGCTACAAAAGGATTGGCCACCTTGCTGCACTTTATTTACTTTCGTTACTTGTTGCTCGTTACAAATTATCCTATCACAAAACTATCTGTTACCACTTATTTCAGTACTTGCAGAGAATACCTTGCTGGAAACCGCTTATCGTTTCCTTCTGCTCCTCATTGGGTTCCACACTCTTACTTATCAAAAGGACTACGATAGATCCCCGATACTTGTGGGTCATCAGGCGGTCACCGAACCCGTACACTTTGGCAACCCTTGGGGGCGGTCACCGAAACCCGTCAAATTGCTCGGTGCGATCTCCAGAACCTAATTGGAGACCCCGACGCTTGCTCGGAGCTTTACACCACAATGATTGAGCTCCGAACACCACCAACCGTCTAGGGCGCCCAAGCACCCAAGAGGAACAAGCTCAAGGGCACCAAGCACCCAAGAGTAATAAGCTTCTCAACTTGTAACTTCCATGTATCACCGTGGAGTACTCAAACCGATGCACCAAATGCAATGGCAAGGGCACACGGAGTGCCCAAGTCCTTCTCTCTCAAATCCCACCAAAGCAACTAATGCTAGGGAGGAAAATGTGAGGAAGAACAAGAAGGAGAACACCAAGAACTCCAACATCTAGATCCAAGGGGTTCCCCTGACATAGAGGAGAAAGTGATTGGTGGAAGTGTGGATCTAGATCTCCTCTCTCTTTTCCCTCAAAAACTAGCAAGAATCCATGGAGGGATTGAGAGTTAGCAAGCTCGAAGAAGGTCAATAATGGGGGAAGAACACGAGCTCAAAGGATAAGGTTCATTGGGGAAGAAGTCCCCCTTTTATAGGTGGGGAAAAATCCAGCCGTTATGCTCACAGCCCGCACAGAGCGGTACTACCGCTCCAAGGAGCGGTACTACTGCTAGGGCGGTAGTACCCCTTTGAAAAACAACAGCGAGGAGGCAAAAGGCCAGTAGAAGCGCCGGAGCGGTACTACCGCAAATGGTAGCGGTACTACTGCTTGTGAGCGGTACAACAAAAAAATACTTTTGTGCCTACCTCCGCTGAGCAAAACACGAGATTTTGGTCCGGAGCGGTACTACCGCTCAGGAGCCGCGATAGTACAGCTCTGGAGCGGTACTACCGCTCAGGAGCCGCGGTAGTACCACTCTGGAGCGGTAGTAAAAAAATTACATCCGCTCTAGCCGCGGTAGTACCGCTGCAGCCTTTACCAAAACAGCCACAACTTCTGCAAACGAACTCCGAATTCAACGAAACCAAGTTTGTTGGAAAGCTAACGACATGGGCTAACACAATATTGATAGAAATATCAATAAGAAACAAATGAGAAAAGGTCCATAAGAAAATGGTGAGAACCCTTCCTCGGATAAGACCGGTAAAACCTCCAACAACGAAAACATCATAGAAGATGCATGCGAACTCCGTTTTCGATGAACTCAAGCTTGTCATCAAGATGACCATAAGCTCCACACTCACAAAGAGAGTCAAAGAAGAACCAATAAAGATGATGCAAGGATGCAATAGTTTGAGCTCCCTACGAATGATACGATCAAGCTACTCATCGAGAGCCCTCCTTGATAGTACGGCAATCGATCCTATAACCCGGTCTCCCAACTACCACCATGAGACCGAAAAAATAGAAAATCTATCAAGGGAAAACCTTTGCCTTGCACATGGTCCACTTGAGCTAGATGATGACGATCTTGACTCCCTCAAGTTGGACCACCTTTCTTGATTGCGTTGGCTTAGTGAAGACTAGTAGATTGCTCCCCCATACTCCACTATGGGCGAGCCACTCTTCCGTACACCTTCACAAGTCCATTGTCACCACAATGGACGACAAGCTTCAAGCACTTGATCTCTTCGTGATGCATCACTTGAACTTGCAAACGGCAACCTAACCCCACAAAGAACTCTCACGAAGACCATGGGTTAGTACACAAAGCGTAATTGACAATGCTTACCATACCATGGGATCACTTGATCTCTCTGAGTGCATCTTCTACGCTTTGTGAGTTCGTCAACTTGATTCACTCTTGACTTAGTCTTCATCAACCTTGAACCTTTCCAACTCTCTTCATTTGGATGATGCATGACCCAACTTTGGATAATTCCTTAATATCACCTTGGTCAACTCATAAACTCCTTGAAACCAACACATGTACTTCAAGAAATGCCTATGGACAAATCCTTCAAATATAACTCAATGCAACCATTAGTCCATAGAGATTGTCTTCAATTACCAAAAGCAAACATGGGGGCACCACATGTTCTTTCACATGCTTTCTGTTGACACATGAACACGTCACGTGTACCCTCGACACCGGGGGTGATGCATCGCAGCTCACGTCAAAGGAGACCCGACCGACAGCGCGATACGCAAGACAGTCGGCGGGCGCTTTTGCAGACCCGAAACCCCGCGCACCCAAGAGGGACCCCGTCAGGGATTGCGGCGGCTATGGGCTGCCCTAGGTTGATTCGCTTGCCCTAGAGCCTCGGGATTCACAGCTCTCAAACACGAAGAACAGCAAAGAACAAGAGAGAAAAACGGTGGAGAGATAAAACATAGATGAAAAAGTAGTATATTGATTTGTTCGATTGTGTGTTGTTCAATCGGCCGTCACCCCCAACATATATAAGAGGCGGCTGGACTTCCCGGACAAGCAAAGGATTCATCTAGGCTTTCCTTACAAGAAAATTACATCAATTCACGACCTAGAGTCCTAGTTCTGGTCCCACTTAGATTCAGCCCGAATCTGATCCAATCTTCTGTCTTGCTCCTTGCGCAGGCCGTGGAATCTGCATATGACTTCCGATGGAGACGGTTCAAATATCAATTTTGTATGCTTCGATGAGGCCAACAATCCATATGTTGATCACTTTTCCAAATAAGGCCATCTTGAATACTCCACGCGGTCATCTTTAATTTCGAGTCGGACTCGGTCATATAGCTGACTGGACCGTCCGACTCTTGTAGCGTCTCTGCAGGTCATATACTACGTTAGATGATGATGACTCCAAAAGCAAAGTTGATTGTTTCGATGTTTCGAATAACTCTCATGTTGAACACTTCTTCATCTGAGTCCATCTAGATAATCATTTGAGCCCATCTTAAGCTTTTGGTCGGATTGGCCTTGGCAGTTTCCACCCCAGCAAGCTTTTTCCCGGCAAGCTTTTCAGCCCCGTCAAGGTCTTCGCCCGGCTAGCTCTTCCCCCGGCAAGGTCTTTTCCCGGCAAGCTTTTCCCCCGGCAAGCTTTTCCGCCGACAAGCTTTCCACGTCGGCAAGCATCTCCGCCGGCAAGCTTTCCACGCCGGCAAGCCCTCACATCGGCAAGGTTTTACCCCGACAAGGTTTCATTCAGCCGGCAAAGGCCGAATACTTTCTCACTCAGGTCCGCCCCGCGAAGTGTTGCCTCTAACTTTTGCATACGAACCCGGATTCGTGACCATGACAAAATCTGGTGTCAACACATGCCCCCTGTTTTTCGGCAAAGCTTGTGTGCCGAAAAATAACTTGTATTGTGTTTGTTCTAAGGACGATGTCAACACTCCATCGGCCATTTATTTTCCTTAGGACGATAATCAGGTACCGGCCATGTTTGTGCTAAGGGCGATAGTCATATATCGGCCATTGCCCACTTAGGCTTCTTGCCACACACTTGGGTGGTATTTCTTCAAGTACTTGCCATTGAGAGCTCGAGGTAACAATGCCCCTTGCATGGATTCCACCAAATAAGAGTTTCCGGGAACTATTCTTGTAATTCTAAAAGGACCTTCCCAACTTGGAGACCACTTCCCGAATTTTCTGTTTCTTGAACCAATCGGGAGAATTACTTTCCAGACGAGATCGCCAACTTGAAAATTCTTCAACTTAACCTTATTATTGTAAGCCCTTGCTACCCTCAACTTTTCCCTCTCTATGGCCTTCAAAGCAGCCAAACATTTATCGGCAATCTCATCAATATTGTCCATCATCAAGTTATACAAGTCTACTGCCGATAAATCATTTTGTTTGGCTATTCTCAAAGCATTCAAATTCACTTCCACCGGTAAAACAGCCTCTTGACCGTATACTAGCTCATATGGAGTCACCTTCGTAGCACCATGTCTTGAGATCCTATGTGCCCACAAAGCTTCAGACAACAACTCATGCCATCTCCTTGGATTATCCTCAATCTTCTTCTTGATGAGCTTGATTAAAATTTTATTGCTAGACTCAGCTTGTCCATTGGCTTGGGCATAATATGGAGAGGAATTGAGAAATTTTATGTTATAATATTCGGCAAATTCTCTAACTTGGTGTGACAGGAAAGAGGAGCCTTGATCTGTAGTCAATGTTTGAGGAATGCCGAATCTATGAATAATGTGCTCGGTTATGAATTTAATCACCTCCATATGTGTCATGTTCTTGAGAGGTACTGCTTCAGACCATTTAGTGAAATAATCGGTTGCCACCAATACGAACCGATGCCCCTTTGAGGTAGACGGATGAATTTGTCCAATAAAGTCTAAACCCCATCCTCTGAAAGGCCACGGCTTGATAATGGGATATAACATAGCAGCAGGAGCCAACTGAATATCACCAAATTTTTGACAAGCTTCACACCCTTCGTAATATCTGAAGCAATCATTAATCATAGTCGGCCAATAAAATCCAGCACGTCGTAGCAACCATTTCATCTTGGGAGCCGATTGATGAGTGCCACAAATACCTTCATGGACCTCCCCCATAGCAACTGTCACTTGGTCCTCGTCCAAGCACTTTAGAAGAACACCATCAACCGTTCGGCGATAGAGATCATCATCTCTCATTGTATACTTGAAAGCCATCCGCCGAACAGCCCTGTCCACCCTTCTACTAGGATCACACAAATAATCAACAATGGGTTTCCTCCAGTCTTGACTTTCTCCTGCATTGAATATTTCATTAGTGGCCGAAACGGTGGGCTCCGGTTCGGCCTCCCCTACGTCGGCAAGACTAGACATCGACTTTTCAGGAATATGAAACACGCCATGATCAACATGGTAGCCGGATGCCTGTTGTGCCAACTCATTTGCTTTCCAATTGTCATGTCTAGATATATGAGCAATGCTAAAACAATCCAAAGTAGAAATTATATCTAGACATTTATTAAGATAAACATTAAGTGATTCGTCCAAACACTGAAATACTTTGGATATTTGCTGCACCACTAGTAACGAATCACCATAAGCCTCAATATGTGTAACACCTATAGCAAGTAACATCTCTAAACCGAATAACAATGCTTCATATTCGTCTTGATTATTTGTGCAAAAATATTCTAAGCGGCATGAGGCTTCAAAAACAGCACCATGAGGAGATATGTAAACAATACCAACACCTTGGCCATTGCTACAAACTGAACCATCAAAATATAATCTCCACGGTACTAATAAGACAAGGTTTATATCAATGTCATACTTGTCGTCAATCCGATGTTAAACAATAAATTTAGCGACGATTTGGCCTTTCATGGATTTTAGAGATTCATAAGCCAAATCATATTCAATCAAAGCATAAGCCAACTTGCCAATTCTACCACTAAGAATTGGCCTATGCAACATGTATTTAATGACATCAGTTTGACAAGCTACTATACAAGCACTCGGCACTAAATAATGTCTCAATTTTGTGCAAGCATAATATAAGCATAGACATAGTTTCTCAATAAATGTATACCTTGTCTCGGCGTCCAACAAGCGTCTGCTCAAATATGTAATAGCATGCTCTTTTCCCTCGGTTTCCTGAGTCAAAACAGCACCAATAACTCCTTCTTCTGCTGCAATGTAAAGCCTGAAGGGTTCCCTATGCTTGGGTGCTTTCATCACCGGAGGAGTGCACAAATAATTCTTGATCATATCAAATGCTTCTTACTGTTTTGCCCCCCAAGTGAAATCAGCATCATTCTTTAACCGAAGGATAGGAGTAAACGCATCAACCTTCCCTGACAAATTAGCTATGAACCTCCTCAAGTAATTGACCTTGCCAAGGAACTTTTGCATATCTCTCTTGCATATTGGAGCTTCCACTTTCTCTATGGCCTCTATCTTTTTGGGATCAATCTCTATGCCATCTTCATGGATAATGAAACCCAAAAACTTACCAGCCGACACACCGAATGCACACTTCAAAGGATTCATCTTCAGTCCATACGTTTTCATTCTTTCAAAAGCTAAACGCAAATTGGCCAAGTGGGATTCAAAAACATCCGATTTGACAACAATATCATCAATATAAACTTCAAGTATGACACCGAGTAAATCATGAAAAATCAAATTCATAGCCCTTTGATATGTGGCGCCAGCATTTTTTAATCTGAATGTCATCACTGTCCATTCGAATAAACCAAGGAAACCAGGGCATCGGAAAGCTGTTTTGGACATGTCCTCTTCGGCCATAAAAATTTGATTATACCCGGCATTACCATCAAGAAAGCTAATAACTTTATGTCCAGAAGCATCATTAATAAGCATATCGGCTATTGGCATGGGATACTCATCTTTGGGTGTAGCCCTATTCAAATCTCTAAAGTCAATGCATACTCTCAACTTGCCGGATCCTTTCTTCTCCACTGGGACAATGTTAGAAATCCACTCGGCATACCTACAAGGTCTAATAAAATTAGCTTTAAGCAAACGACCGATCTCTTCCTTGATCCGGTCATATGTTTTTGGATTAAGCTTTCTGGCCAATTGTTTATATGGTCTAAAACCAGCCTTTATAGGTAACCGATGCTCCACTAGCTCTCGGCTTAAACCTGGCATCTCATGATATTCCCATGCAAAGCAACAAACATATTATTTCAATAGATCGATCAACTTAGCTATATGATCGGCTCTTAAATTTGCATTTACAAATGTCGGCCTAGGAGTTGAACCATCTCCTATATCTATCTCTTCTAATGGATCGGCCGATGTAAAACCTTGTCCTAATTTATCCATATCATCTAACTCTTCTATGGACTCATACATATCATTCTCATTGGATCGATATTCTACAAGTCGCTTTTGTAACCACTCTGAGTTAGGATCCATTTAAGCATATCATACCTTGGAGCCGATTGCATTCAGTCGGCTTTAAAGAGACGGGCACGAAACCATTCTTGGTTGCGCTGAGAAAATCAAACTCTGACAAGTCACGTCCCGTCAAGCAAGTAGCATTTGGGTGTTGCCAATCCACTGATGCCTTGGCCAAAGCAACACAGGTCGAGTTATCCGCATGAATAACTTCCACTTCATCATCAACCCACTGGATCAAAAACTGGTGCATAGTAGATGGCACGCACTGGTTTGCATGAACCCAATCACGACCTAGTATGACATTGTAGTTACCTTGCACCTCGGCGACAAAGAATGCGGTAGCCAAAGTTTTACTTCCCACCGTGAGCTCCACATACATCACACCTTTGGCTTCAGTTTTCTCTTTGCCTTCAAATCCATTGAGCACCATGTTGGTCTTTATCAACTCTTCATCATGCAGCTCCAATTTTTTGAAGACCGAATACGGCATAAGATTCACCACAGCACCACCATCAACAAGCATCCGAGTGAGCAGTGATACATTGATATGACCTCTGAGATACAATGGTTTCAGATGCGTTACTGGGTCTTTTGGCTTCTCGAATATTGCATTTTTAGGGCCAAAATCCAGCTGAGCCACCTCCCCTTCCTCATCTACAGCTCGAAACTCAGCAGGTAAGTAATACACCATATTGATATCCATACCTTCATGAACCGGCGTAGACTCATAGTCCAACATATCATCCTCTTCTTCAAGTGCATCCACTGATTCTTAAATTTGTCCAAGTGAAGGAGAAGTAAGAAGTGTCGCAGACGATGTAATAGCTGTCGCATCGTCCTCCTTTGGTGGTGCGGGTGCTGCTATGATAGGTGTAGAAGCGACTGCATCTTGTATATGCTTAGGCCTCCACACTTGTTTTGTAGGCACCATGTGCCGAGTGTCATTGAACAACTTATCCCTTTGCTTCTCGGCTTCTTGTTTTGTCATCTCTTGACTCCTTAACCTCTGTAGTTTCCTCTTTTGTGTTTTTGTCAGCCCTGGAGGACACCACTTTGGCTGAGTGTATTTAGGATCTCTCATCTTTACTTGGCTGGTGTTTCCTTCAAGGTCTTTAGCCGAGTATTTTGGCGCGATAGCAAGTATCGGCTCAGTCGGATCGTTATGCATAATCGACTGTTGTATGGCGAATGTTTCGGAGCCCAAGATGAGTGAGTCGGTATCGGTTTTTTCCTTGCCTTTGCTTGACTCGACCATTGCAGCACTTGGCGATTTAACACGCCATTCTTGCTTGTCGACCCTTTTTTGATTATCTTGCACTGGCCGATTGACACCATTGTTCAAACGGCCTCGTGTGGGATAAGAAAGTCTCTCACAAACGGGCCTCCTTGGTTCTGCCCAACCCAGATGAAAAGCATAAGGGGCCATTGGGGGCTGCCTCCATCCTCCATTGAAGTCCCCCACGTAGTATGGCACATAGGGGGGTGGCGGCATCCATGGTCCTGGCGCCCATGACCCATATGGCCTTGCATGATGCTGAAATTCTTCCTGAGGAGGTGACCTTGAGGGCTTCCAATTTGATGACCGGTTAGAGCTAGAACCGGCCGCATGATTGGCATACTTGGACAAAAACATATCAAAAGTTGGCTTGATTTTCTTGCGCTGCACTTTTGCCTCATTCCTCTTCCACTTGCCAACTTCTGGACTCTTGGGTTTGACAGATTTAACTCGAGTATTTTCTTGCACTTGCGGTTGCCATCCGAGTGTAGGATTCTTGATGGTGACTTTCATAACTTCCTTGCCATCGGGCTTCTTATCAAGCACAACATGTCCCCCCAAGACCTTGTTGCCCTCCTTGTCTTTCCTGGGCTCACCAATAATGACATTAGTTTTATTAGCAGATTCGGCTACCTCCGGCCGAATGAGTAGCTTCTTCCCCTCCAAATCCATGGTATTCATTGGAAAAGGTTGTTTATCAACTTGCATCTCAGAAAAGTTCAATCGTCCGTCATTAATGGCCGATTGTATCTGTCGTCGAAAAACATTGCAATCATTAGTAGCATGAGAAAAAGAATTATGATACTTGCAATAAGCGCGTCGTTTCATCTCTTCAAACGGCAGTAATGTATGAGATATTCTAATAATCTTAGCCTGCAGCAAAGCATCAAATATTCTATCACACTTAGCAATGTTAAAAGTAAACTTCATCTCTTCATCATGATTCTTACGAATCGGTTTCAGATCATTGCAAGTAAAGGGTTTGGCCTTAGATGGCCAGACAAATTCAGTAGAAAAAACATCACCCTCATCGTCGAGTGATCACTATCATATTCCACCATATTCATCTTTGGACGATCAGCTTTGTATCTATGCACTTCTTTGAGGTCTTTGATTCGGCTTTCCTGAGCCAAAGCCCTTTGTAAGACTTGGTTGATATTTAAGAACTCATAGCCTTCTAGCTTTTCTCTAATGGGAGTTCTCAAACCACTCAGCACTAGGTCCGCCAAGTCCCTCTCGGTTATCACCAAACTAAAACCCCGGTTTATTGTTTCTCTGAATCTCTTGACGTAATCGGAGACTGATTCATCATGCTTCTGTTTAACCGATGTTAGATGTGACAACTTGAGTTCATTGTCGCTGCTATAAAAGTGATCATGAAACTTCTGCTCTAGCTGCGACCAAACCCGAATGGAACCATGTGGTAAAGAAGAAAACCATGAAAATGTGGTACCAGTTAATGATAAAGGAAATAAACGCACTTTCAATTCATTCAATGAGCCTGCCTCACCTAATTGTGCTAAATATTGACTAACATGCTCCCATGTGGTTTTTGTGCCTTCTCCATTAAACTTAACACAATCTATAATTTTATATCGTGGAGGGCACTAGATGGCATCAAAGTACTCGGGGTACGGCTTTTGGTAAATCCGATTTCGAGGTAACTCAACTCCAAAATTCTCTCAAAGCATCTTAGCCATCTCTTCTCTAAGATTAGCTAGACCATCATCCATAGTGGACGATGAAGCTTGTGGCAGTGGCATAAGAGGAGTAGGGTTACTAGCTGCAGGTAGCAATTGTAGTGGTTGAGTGGTTGTAGCTGTAGGTAGGGTTTGGTTCAGCGTTGCCACCGAACCTGGCGTGCTCATAATAGGGTTGATGGGTGCAGTCACAATCTGATTTGTTTGGGTAGGATAATAAGCCATCGGCACGGGAGGCGCCGATGCAATAGGTAAAGCCAGATTAGGGTTCTGCACACTAGCAGCTACACCATCATTACCACTAGACGATTGAGATGTATTCTTCTGAGCATTAGTATTTTCTATGAAAGTTTAGTAGACTAGATTGTTACCATCAGCAATACGACTTTCAATCTCAGCCCACTACTCAGGAGAAAAGGCAGTATTTACAGAGGGTTTAACCTGCTCGGCTTGAAGAGGAGGGAACTTGATTTCTTCAATCGGAGTGATGTTGCCTTGGCGATCCTTCTTGAACTTTGCAAGGAACTCCTGCAAGTCCTTCTCCTCGCGCGCCTTCTTGTACTCCTCATAAACTTCGCGATGATCGATCGATATCTCATCAAGACTGGGCTTAATGATGTTATCGGCGTCTACCTCAGATGGCTTGGGAATATCAGACATGGTGGATGATGACGATTGATCTTTCGTCCCCAGCGGAGTCGCCAAAAAGTCTGTTGACACACGAACACGTCACGTGTACCCTCGACGCCGGGGTGATGCATCGCAGCTCACGTCAAAGGAGACCCGACCGACAGCGCGATACGCAAGACAGTCGGGGGGCGCTTTTGCAGACCCGAAACCCCGCGCACCCAAGAGGGACCCCGTCAGGGATTGCGGCGGCTATGGGCTGCCCTAGGTTGATTCGCTCGCCCCTAGAGCCTCGGGATTCACAGCTCTCAAACACGAAGAACAGCGAAGAACGAGAGAGAAAAATGGTGGAGAGATAAAACATAGATGAAAAAGTAGTATATTGATTTGTTCGATTGTGTGTTGTTCAATCGGCCGTCACCCCCAACATATATAAGAGGCGGCTGGACTTCCCGTACAAGCAAAGGATTCATCTAGGCTTTCCTTACAAGAAAATTACATCAATTCACGACCTAGAGTCCTAGTTCTGGTCCCACTTAGATTCGGCCCGAATCTGATCCAATCTTCTGTCTTGCTCCTTGCGCGGGCCGTGGAATCTGCATATGACTTCCGATGGAGATGGTTCAAATATCAATTTTTTACGCTTCTATGAGGCCAACAATTCGTATGTTGATCACTTTTCCAAATAAGGCCATCTTGAATACTCCATGGGGTCATCTTTAATTTCGAGTCGGACTCGGTCATATAGCTGACTGGACCGTCCGACTCTTGTAGCATCTCTGCAGGTCGTATACTACATCGGATAATGATGACTCCAAAAGCAAAATTGACTGTTTCGTTGTTACGAATAACTCTCATGTTGAACACTTCTTCATCTGAGTCCATCTAGATAATCATTTGAGCCCATCTTCAGCTTCTTGTCGGATTGGCCTTGATAGTTTCCACCCCAGCAAGCTTTTTCCCGGCAAGCTTTTCAGCCCCGGCAAGGTCTTCGCCCGGCAAGCTCTTCCCCCAGCAAGGTCTTCGCCCGGCAAGCTTTTCCCCCGGCAAGCTTTTCCGCCGGCAAGCTTTCCACGCCGGCAAGCTTCTCCGCCAGCAAGATTTCCACACCGGCAAGCCCTCACATCAGCAAGGTTTTACCCCGGCAAGGTTTCATTCAGCCAGCAAAAGGCTGAATACTTTCTCACTCAGGGCCAGCCCGCGAAGTGTTGCCTCTAACTTTTGCATACGAACCCGGATTCGTGACCATGCCAAAATCTGGTGTCAACACTTTCTTCTTCCTCAGCCCATCCGCCCTCAAGCTCCAGAGCCTAAGCTTCGATCCCTTCCATCCCCAGAAAACATTCCAGCCATGTCCGGATCTGGAGCGTAGGGCAAGTGGATGGCTTCCTCCGTCATGCAGGAGGACATCAAGTGGATGGCTTCTAGCCAAGAAGCAGATCGTCCCTACTCTGGAGCCCCATGAGAGGGTAGTATTTATCCCTCATTTCCTTCGTGGATTAGGGTTTCCCCTCCATCCTTTTGTCCATGGCCTTATGTTTTACTACGGGATAGATTTCCATGATCTAGCTCTGAAATCCTTCCTCAACATTTCGGTGTTCATCATCGTATGTGAGGCATTCCTCCGCATCCCTCCCCACTTCAGCCTATGGCTCAAGGTCTTCAATGTGAAGCCAAAAGTGGTGGACGGTCAACACACGGAGTGCGGCGGCACCATGGTGAGAAGGCTTCCCAATGTCACTTGGCCGAAAGGCACCTTCATGGAGACCGCGAAGGGGTCGAAGCATGGGTGGTTCTACGTCACGGAACCCCGTGACTCCACATGGGCCACCCCTCCCAAGTTCAAGTCTGAGCCTCCACTGCGGCTGACATCCTGGCTCAACAAGGGCCTGGACTGGGCGTCATCCGACGAGGTGATGATGCCGCAGAAGCACATCAAGAGTATGGTAGACAAGAATACTAGTCTTGCCAGCGTAATCCAGGTAATGCTCTTTAGACGGATTCTCCCCTGCCAAGACTGGACTCGGCACATGTGGGAGTTCGACCCGGCCGGTCCCCGGACCCTGCAGTGATTCTTTGGCATGGAGCACGAAGACATGTGGAAGCTGCTGTTCAAGACCCAAAAGACGTGGGCAGAAACGATCGAGGATATCAGCCTTGAATGTACTCACGCATCATCTCCCGTAAGGTTTTATGATAACTTTATTATTTGCAAATCCAAGGGGCTTACTAAGCTTTCCATTCATCCCACAGGGCTGGACAAAGAACGCGTAGCGGATTCACTATCCGGCTCCGCTACCTGAAGACCCAACCACCCCTCTATTAATGAGGATGATGGTTTCGGTGCCATATCATGCACCAGAAAAGCGAGCCAAGAAGAAGGGCAAGGAGGCCAAAAGTGGCCTCCGCCGTAAAGGTGCTTCGGACGTAGTGTCCGAAGACACTGAGACCCACTCCTCCCCTGACGAATATGAAGGGGAGGAGTAAGAGAGTAAGTCTCCCCTTAAGGGGGGAAAGAAGAAAAGGGGGGCTTTCGCGGATGTGGAGGCGGATGCGTCCAACAAAGGGAGAATCTCCCTCATGGATGACTCCGAATCGGACGCTGATGAATGACAGCCCAGGACGAAGCCCCTGGCCGTATTGTAAGTACCCCCAAAGGAACTTGTACTTATATATCTATCCGGCCTTCCGCTTTGTGATCTTAATATACTTCATTACGTGCTGCAATCCGGCTCGCGTCCTCCCACAACAATCCTCACCTTCGGGGAATTCGCTGGATCCGAATGTGATGGATAGCGGGTCACCTCCGCCGGCCTCCTCCCCCAAAGCTATGGATAATGCCGAAGTGTTGTCCCGAAGGACCCTTCCAGGACAGGGGAAGGTGTGGGGAGCTGCCACGGTGGCGCCAGAGGGCGATATCCCTGCTACCAAAAACATGTGGGAATCGACCCCCATGGAGACTGACGACGGGGGCCACACCCAATTCGGTCACCAACCGAATATTATTCTGGAGACCTATACGGCTCCAGAATCAAGTGGGCAACCTCCTTCGAAAGAAGGTGGTGCACAAATCCCACCGACGAACCCTGTCAATCCGGAGGCGCCGTATACTCTGGTGGAAGCACTTCAGAGTGCCATCATTGTAAAAGAACATTGTACCCTTATGAGTATGGTGGTTGAAAGGGTTCGTTCCGCCAAAAGCGGATTGAATGAGGCCATACTAGCCTTCTGAGACGCTTTGAGGTACGTAATATAATACCTTTTGGTTATATGAGAAAAAGTGTCTCTGTATATATAGTAGCCCCTAAGACTTTGTTCGGTGTTCACAAGGAAAAGCCGAATAGAGGACCGAATGACTCAATCGGGAGATTAACACACATATCTATTTGAACCAAACAAGTTGCGATGCAGGCGTCAGCTACCCATGTCGTCGAAGCGTCTGAGCTGAAGCGGAAGTTAGCGGAAAAGCAAGGTATGTGATACGAAAAATGCTTCTGAAATAATATCAACAATAATTTGCCATCTGAATGAGTCTTATAACTTTGCTCATAGCTGACGCGTCTGAGGTCGATAACCTCAAGAGCGCGCTGGCCGAGGCCAAGAAAGAGGCGGAGGAGGAATGTGCCGCCCGCCTAAGACATGAGTCAAGGGTGGAGGAAGTCCAGCAAGAGCTCAAGGATGATATAAGCAAATGTGAGTCCTACCTGATAGTATTTTCGTGTCTATGTTATTGTAGATCAATGACCCGTGCTACCGTTCCTTTGAATTTTAATGCGTTCCTAGAGAAAGCTAAGCTGAAAGATGACGGTAGCAACTACACGGACTGGGTTCGTAGCTTGAGGATTATCCTCATTGCTGCACAGAAGAATTACGTCCAGGAAGCACCGCTAGGTGCAATACCCGTTGCAGGAGCAACTCCGAACGTTATGAACGTCTGGCAGAGCAAAGCTGATGACTACTTGATAGTTCAGTGTGCCATGCTTTATGGCTTAGAATCTAGACTTCAAATACGTTTTGAACGTCATGGAGCATATGAGATGTTCCAGGAGTTGAAGTTGATATTTCAAGCAATGCCTGAGTTGAGAGATATGAAGTCTCCAACAAGTTCTATAGCTGCAAAATGGAGGAGAATAGTTCTGTCAGTGAACACATACTTAGAATGTCTGGGTACCACAACCACTTGACTCAACTGGGAGTTAATCTTCCTGATGCTAGTGTCATTGACAGAGGTCTTCAATCGCTGCCACCAAGCTATAAAGGCTTCATGATGAACTATAATATGCAAGGGATGGAAAAGACTAATCCCGAGCTCTTCACGATGCTAAAGGCTGTGGAGGTAGAAATCAAGAAGGAGCATCAAGTGTTGATGGTTAACAAGACCACTAGTTTCAAGAAAAAGGGCAAAGGGAAGAAGGGGAACTTCAAGAAGAACAGCAAGCCAGTTGTTGCTCAAGGGAAGAAGCCCAAGTCTGGACCTAGACCTGAGACTGAGTGCTTCTACTGCAAAGGGACTGGTCACTGGAAGCGGAACTGCACCAAGTATTTGGCGGATAAGAAGGATGGCAAAGTGAAAGGTATATTTGATATACATGTTATTGATGTGTACCTTACTAATGCTCGTATTAGTGCCTGGGTATTTGATACTAGTTCTGTTGCTCATTGTAATGCCCTCGATGCGGCTATATCTTCCACGTGTCGAAGCACGACTTAGAGGTATAACCGCATTGAAAGCAATGTCGCAAGTGAGGTAATCTTCACAAAAAACCCATGTAAATAAATAAAGGGGGAAGGTACATAGTTGGCTTACCCTCGCCACGTCACACAATTACATAAATAAGTCATTACAATCATCCAAATACACTCAAGGTCCGACTACGGAACCAAAATAAAGATCAACCCCCAAATGCGACAAAGTCCCCGATCGCCCCAACTGGGCGCCACTACTGATCATCTGGGAAAGACACGTAGTATCGTCCTGAGTCCTCATCGAACAGCCACGTGAGCTCAGTTGAATCACCTGGAGCGGTATCATCGGTCCCTGCATCTGGTTTTGGAAGTAATCTGTGAGTCACGGGGACTCAGCAATCTCACACCCTCGCGATCAAGACTATTTAAGCTTATAGGTAGGGTAAAGGTATGATATGGAGCTGCAGCAAGCGACTAGCATATATGGTGGCTAACATATTCGCAAAAGAGAGCGAGAAGAGAAGGCAAAAGCACGGTCGAACAACTATGATCAAGAAGTGATCCTAGAACAACCTACGTCAAGCATTACTCCAACACCATGTTCACTTCCCGGACTCCGCCGAGAAGAGACCATCACGGTAACACACGCGGTTGGTGCATTTTAATTAAGTTAAGTTTCAGGTTATCTACAACCGGACATTAACAAATTCACATCTGCCCATAACCGCGGGCACGGCTTTCGAAAGTTCAAATCCCTGCAGGGGAGTCCCAACTTATCCCATCACAAGCTCTCACGGTCAACGAAGGATATTCCTTCTCCCAAGACAATCCGATCAGACTCGGCATCCCAGTTACAAGACATCCTCGACAATGGTAAAACTAAACCAGCAAAGCCGCCCGAATGTGCCGACAAATCCTGATAGGAGATGCACATATCTCGTTCTCAGGGCACACTCGGATGAGCCAGATGTCGGGTAGGCCAGCCCAGAGTTGCCCCTGGTAGCCCCGGAGATTGCTCAGTTGGACCAACACTTAGAGAAGCACTGGCCCGGGGGGGTTAAAATAGATGACCCTTGAGTCCATGAAACCCAAGGGAAAAAAGGCTAGGTTGCGAATGGTAAAACCAATGTTGGGCCATGCTGGAAGAGTTTTATTCAAGGCGAACTGTCAAGGGGTTCCCATTATAACCCAACCGTGTAAGGAATGCAAAATCCGGGAACATAACACCGATATGACAGAAACTAGGGTGGCAAGAGTGGAACAAAACACCGGGCATAAGGCCGAGCCTTCCACCCTTTACCAACTATATAGGTGCATTAAGATAAACAAGATAATATGGTGATACCCCAACAATAAACATGTTCCAACAAGGAACAAACTCCAATCTTCACCTGCAACTAGCAACGCTATAAGAAGGGCTGAGCAAAGCGGTAACATAGCCAAACAATGGTTTTCTAGGACAAGGTGGGTTAGAGATTTGACATGGCAATTTGGGAGGCATGATAAGCAAGTGGTAGGTATCGTAGCATAGGCATAGCAAAAGAGCGAGCATCTAGCAAGCAAAGATAGAAGTGATTTGGAGGGTATGGTCATCTTGCCTGCAAAGTTCTCAGAGTTGCTTGATCCTCGTAAGCGTACTCAACGGGCTCCTCGATCACGTACTCGTCTCCCGGCTCTACCCAAACAAGAACAACAAGCAAAAGGAATGCAATCAACCACGTGCAATGCTCAAGCAACATGATGCAAACATGGTATGATATGCGGGATGCGGTATGTGATGCATATGCAAGATTTGGAAAGGAATGATTGAACCTGGCATCAACTTGGAAAACCAAGTGTGCCACTAGAAAGGTGAGTTGATTTCGGTCGAAATCGATATAAAGATCACCGGAATCGGATGCACTGTTTGGAAATGGCAAGCAAAACAAATATGGCACCGATCTGCGATAATCAGCAAGAGGCCATCTAAATGCATCAATATAAATAAGCTACTGCACTCAAACATGGCAACAAAATACATGGCCGGGGTCCACTCATGATGCTTGAGAAAAGATGAACACTGAGCTACGGCTAAATCACTCAATAACAGGTTCAAAAAAGCATGGAAAAAGTGCAAAAGATAATAGGTTTCAGACTTAGTGAAATTAACAGCAAGTCAGGAATTTATCATCAGGAAACAATGTTTAGAGCATGATAACTACATGCTACAGGAACATATCATGGCAAACCAAGGCATGGCATGAAGCTACTCAAAGCATGTAACAAAAGTCCCTTAGTGACCATGAGCCAAAAGGGATCAAAAAAATACAATTTCAACCATGTGAACATAGCAAAAAACATAAACAGATTCAGACTTAGTGAAAAACTGGAGCATGCAAAACAGATATCAAGTAGGCATGTTTACAAGCTCGATGCACTCACTACGAGGAATTGCATGACAAACTAAGCATACACCCAGCAAATAGACATGGCATAGAAGCTAGACATGGCAAGAACAACAACATAGCATGCACGGATCATCTACAACAAGCTTGGCAAAATTGCAAAACATGTTAACAATCTGCCAGGAACATTTTATAGCAAAAGTAGAGCTTGATTGACTCAAGATAGGGTGCTCCACAATTGCAAACAAAGACATGGATGGATAGAGGACAACATTATTTACAAAACATCCTTACTGATCATGCTCAAAAGAGGCACGGATCACTAGGAAACAACATGAACATATGGCATAAAAATAATGACAGGGCAAGGACTTAGTGAAATTCTAAGTCCCTGAAATCAGCATCATTGAGTAAGCTACTTTGCATGCTTGTGCTAGTCACCACAAATATCACAAAAATACATGGCATACACCCGTGTAAAGATGGCATGACATTCTTCAAAACACATGTAGAGCTTAGGATCATATCGTGCACACATTAATCATGGCAAAAATGACAAAAATGCATTTGCTGAAACAGATCTGAAACTATCATCACATAGCCCTCTTCCAACAGCATTTCGGGCACCAAGATGAGCTCAGATGAAAAAGATGCAATCGGATGAAATGATGTACTCGTCGAGGCGGGCATTTTGATATGCTACACGCACGAATTGGAGATATGATGAGGAAGTTATGGCATGTCAAAGTATGCAAAAATGCTAGGGTTAGGGACGAAAAAGTCAACCGAGAGGGGATGGATCTGGATCTGGATCTCGCGGCACGTGAACCGAGGTGGCCGGAACAGTGCTCGCCGGAGACGCTTGGGGGCACCGGAGTTGGGGGAGGTGGCCGAATCCTCTGCGGGGGCCGGAGCTGATGGCGGCGGAGGCGAGCGCCGGCGGGCGGCGGGGCGAGCACCGGCGGGCGGCGGGGCGAACGCCGGCGGGC
>NC_041390.1:555347535-555432944 GCF_002162155.2 Triticum dicoccoides | reverse complement strand
GGCTCTGGCCCGGTCGGTCAGCGGGGAGGGCCGGCCACGGGCCCCGCGGGCCGACGGCGGCGGGAGGCCACGAAGTGGGCTCGGCCGCCACATGGCGGCTCGGGACTGGCGGCGGCGGTTGTGTCCGGCCGGGTTCGGACACGTCCGGTGCGGCGGGAGGGAAAATTTAGGGTTAGGGGAAGAGGAGATCCGGGATTTTCGGGAGGGGTCTGTATATAGAGGTAGGAGGAGCTAGGAAGCTCCAAATGAGGTGCGGTTTGCGGCCACGCGATCGTGATCGAACGCTCTAGATGATAAGAGAGGTTTAGGTGGGTTTTTGACCACTTTGGAGGGGTGTTGGGCTGCAACACACACGAGGCCTTTTCAGTCCCTCGGTTAACCGTTGGAGTATCAAACGAAGTCCAAATGGCACGAAACTTGACAGGCGGTCTACCGATAGTAAACCAAGGCCGCATGGCAAGTCTCGGTCCAATCCGGAAATGTATAGTGCCCACACACGAAAAGAGGTAGAAAGGGACACCGGAGGACATAGGAGCGCCGGAATGCAAAACGGACAACGGGGAAAAAGCTCGGATGCATGAGACGAACGTGTATGCAAATGCAATGCACATGATGACATGATATGAGATGCATGACAAATACCAAAACACACGGAGACAAAAAAACCCAACAACGAGGAAATAATATAACTTAGTGCCGGAAACGGCAAGAGTTGGAATACAAATAAGGTAAATTACATCCGGGGTGTTACACTCATATTTGCAACTCAAAAGAGGGGCTACAGATTAAATGAAGATTGGCTAAGGACGAGGTGACGATGCACGTGGGAAATGGTTTGAAAGTCGATGTGATCGCCGTCGGCACGCTACCTCTACATCTACCATCGGGGTTAGTTTTAGACATAAATAATTATTATTTGGTGCCAGCGTTGAGCATGAACATTATATCTGGATCTTGTTTGATGCGAGACGGTTATTCATTCAAATCAGAGAATAATGGTTGTTCTATTTATATGAGTAATATCTTTTATGGTCATGCACCCTTGATGAGTGGTCTATTTTTGTTGAATCTCGATTGTAGTGATACACATATTCATAATATTGAAGCCAAAAGATGCAAAGTTCATAATGATAGTGCAACTTATCTGTGGCACTGCAGTTTAGGTCATATTGGTGTAAAGCGCATGAAGAAACTCCATGCTGATGGGCTTTTGGAATCACTTGATTGTGAATCACTTGATGCTTGCGAACCATGCCTCATGAGCAAGATGACTAAGACTCCGTTCTCTGGAACAATGGAGCGAGCAACTGACTTATTGGAAACAATACATACTGATGTATATGGTCCAATGAGTGTTGAGGCTCGCGGCGGGTATCGTTATTTTCTGACCTTCACAGATGATTTGATCATATATGGGTATATCTACTTAATAAACATAAGTCTGAAACATCTGAAAAGTTCAAAGAATTTCAGAGTGAAGTAGAAAATCATCGTAACAAGAAAATAAAGTTTCTACGATCTGATTGTGGAGGTGAATATTTGAGTTATGAGTTTGGTCTTCATTTGAAACAATGTGGAATAGTTTCGCAACTCACGCCACCTGGAACACCACAGCGTAATGGTGTATTTGAACGTCGTAACCGTACTTTATTAGATATGGTGCAATCTATGATGTCTCTTACTTATTTACCGCTATTGTTTGGGGGTTATGCTTTAGAGACGGCTCCATTCACATTAAATAGGGCACCATCTAAATCCATTGAGACAATAACATATGAACCGTGGTTTGGCAAGAAACCTAAGTTGTCGCTTCTTAAAGTTTGGGGTTGCGATGCTTAGGTGAAAAAGTTTCAGCCTGATAAGCTCAAACACAAATCGGAGAAGTGCGTATTCATAGGATACCCAAAAGAAACTGTTGGGTACACCTACTATCATAGATCCAAGGGCAAGATCTTTGTTGCTAAGAGTGAATCCTTTCTAGAGAAGGAGTTTCTCTCGAAAGAAGTGAGTGGGAGGAAAGTAGAACTTGATGAGGTAATTGTACCTTCTCCCGATTTGGAAAGTAGTTCATCAAAGAAATCAGTTCCGGTGATTCCTACACCAATTAGTGAGGAAGCTAATGATGATTATCATGAAACTTCTGATCAAGTTACTACCAAACCTCGTAGGTCAACCAGAGTACGATCCGCACCAGAGTGGTATGATAATCCTGTTTTGGAGGTCATGTTACTTGACCATGATGAACCTACGAACTATGAGGAAGTGATGATGAGCCCTGATTCCAAAAAATGGCTTGAGGCCATGAAATCTGAGATGGGATCCATGTATGAGAACAAAGTGTGGACTTTGGTTGACTTGCCTGATAATAGGCAAGCAATAGAGAATAAATGGATCTTCTCACCTGTAGCGATGCTTAAGTATGTCCAAATCATGTTATCAATTGCCACATTTTATGATTATGAAATTTGGAAAATGGATGTCAAAATTGCATTCCTTAATGGATATCTTAAAGAAGAATTGTATATGATGCAACCAGAAGGTTTTGTCGATCCAAAAGGTGCTAACAAAGTATGCAAGCTCCAGCGATCCATTTATGGACTAGTGCAAGCCTCTCGGAGTTGGAATATACGCTTTGATAGTGTGATCAAAGCATATGGTTTTATACAATCTTTTGGAGAAGCATGTATTTACAAGAAAGTGAGTGGGAGCTCTGTAGCATTTCTAATATTATATGTGGATGACATATTGTGGATTGGAAATGATAAAGAATTTCTGGATAGCATAAAACGATACTTGAATAAGAATTTTTCAATGAAAGACCTCGGAGAAGCTGATTATATATTAGGCATCAAGATCTATAGAGATAGATCAAGACGCTTAATTGGACTTTCACAAAGTACATACCTTGATAAAGTTTTGAAGAAGTTCAAAATATATCAGTCAAGAAAGGGTTCTTGCCTCTATTACAAGGTGTGAAGTTGAGTCAGACTCAATGCCCGACCACTTTAGAAGATAGAGAGAAAATGGAAGTCATTCCCTATGCCACAGCCATAGGTTCTATCATGTATGCAATGCTGTGTACCAGACCTAATGTGTGTCTCACTATTAGTTTAGCAGGGAGGTACCAAAGTAATCCAGGAGTGGATCACTGGACAGCGGTCAAGAACATCCTGAAATACCTGAAAAGGACTAAGGATATGTTTCTCATATATGGAGGTGACAAAGAGCTCATCGTAAATGGTTACGTTGATGCAAGCTTTGACACTGATCCGGACGATTCTAAATCGCAAACCGGATACGTGTTTTTACTAAACGGTGGAGCTGTCAGTTGGTGCAGTTCTAAACAAAGCGTCGTGGCGGGATCTACATGTGAAGCAGAGTACATAGCTGCTTCGGAAGCAGCAAATGAAGGAGTCTGGATGAAGGAGTTCATATCCGATCTAGGTGTCATACCTAGAGCATCGGGTCCAATGAAAATCTTTTGTGACAATACTGGTGCAATTGCCTTGGCAAAGGAATCCACATTTCACAAGAGAACCAAGCACATCAAGAGACGCTTCAATTCCATCCGGGATCTAGTCCAGGTGGGAGACATAGAGATTTGCAAGATACATACGGATCTGAATGTAGCAGACCCATTGACTAAGCCTCTTCCACGAGCAAAACATGATCAGCACCAAGGCTCCATGGGTGTTAGAATCATTACTGTGTAATCTAGATTATTGACTCTAGTGCAAGTGGGAGACTGAAGGAAATATGCCCTAGAGGCAATAATAAAGTTATTATTTATTTCCTTATATCATGATAAATGTTTATTATTCATGCTAGAATTGTATTAACCGGAAACATAATACTTGTGTGAATACATAGACAAACAAAGTGTCACTAGTATGCCTCTACTTGACTAGCTCGTTAATCGAAGATGGTTATGTTTCCTAACCATAGACATGAGTTGTCATTTGATTAACGGGATCACATCATTAGGAGAATGATGTGATTGACATGACCCATTCCATTAGCTTAGCACCCGATCGTTTAGTATGTTGCTATTCCTTTCTTCATGACTTATACATGTTCCTATGACTATGAGATTATGCAACTCCCGTCTACCGAAGGAACACTTTGTGTGCTACCAAACGTCACAACGTAACTGGGTGATTATAAAGGTGTTGTACAGGTGTCTCCAAAGGTACATGTTGGGTTGGCATATTTCGAGATTAGGATTTGTCACTCCGATTGTCGGAGAGGTATCTCTGGGCCCTCTCGGTGATTCACATCACTTAAAGCCTTGCAAGCAATACAACTAATAAGTTAGTTGCAAGATGATGTATTACAGAACGAGTAAAGAGACTTGCCGGTAACGAGATTGAACTAGGTATTGAGATACCGACGATCGAATCTCGGGCAAGTAACATATACAATCTCAGGTATTGATAAAGTTTTGAAGTAGTTCAAAATATATCAGTCAAGAAAGGGTTCTTGCCTCTATTACAAGGTGTGAAGTTGAGTCAGACTCAATGCCCGACCACTTCAGAAGATAGAGAGAAAATGGAAGTCATTCCCTATGCCTCAGCCATAGGTTCTATCATGTATGCAATGTTGTGTACCAGACCTGATGTGTGTCTCATTATTAGTTTAGCAGGGAGGTACCAAAGTAATCCAGGAGTGGATCACTGGACAGCGGTCAAGAACATCCTGAAATACCTGAAAAGAGCTCGTCGTAAATGGTTACGTAGATGCAATCTTTGACACTGATCTGGATGACTCTAAGTCACAAACCGGAAACTATTTATATTGAATGGCGAAGCTGTCAGTTGGTGCAGTTCCAAGCAGAGCGCCGTGGAGGGATCTACGTGTGAAGCGGAGTACATAGCTACGTCGGAAGCAGCAAATGAAGGAGTCTGGATGAAGGAGTTCATATCCAATCTAGGTGTAATACCAAGTGCATAGGGTCCAATGAAAATCTTTTGTGACAATACTGGAGCAATAGCCTTTGCGAAGGAATCCAGATTTCACAAGAGAACCAAACACATCAGGAGACGCTTCAATTCCATCCGCGATCAAGTCAAGGAGGGAGACATGGAGATTTGCAAAATACATACGGATCTGAATGTTGCAGACTCGTTGACTAAGCCTCTTCCACGAGCAAAACATGATCAGCACCAAGACTCCATGGGTGTTAGAATCATTACTATGTAATCTAGATTATTGACTCTAGTGCAAGTGGGAGACTAAAGGAAATATGCCCTAGAGACAATAATAAAGTTGTTATTTATATTTCCTTATATCATGATAAATGTTTATTATTCATGCTAGAATTGTATTAACCGGAAACTTAGTACATGTGTGAATACATAGACAAACAGAGTGTCCCTAGTATGCCACTACTTGACTAGCTCGTTAATGAAAGATTATTAAGTTTCCTGACCATAAACATGTGTTGTCATTTGATGAATGGGGTCACATCATTAGAGAATAATGTGATGGACAAGACCCATCCGTTAGCTTATAATGATCGTTTAGTATTATTGCTATTGCTTTCTTCATGACTTATACATATTCCTCTGACTATGAGATTATGCAACCCCTGAATACCGGAGGAACACTTTGTGTGCTATCAAATGTCACAACATAACTGGTTGATTATAAAGATGCTCTACAGGTGTCTCCGATGGTGTTTGTTGAGTTGGCATAGATCGAGATTAGGATTTGTCACTCCGTGTATCGGAGAGGTATCTCTGGGTCCTCTCGGTAATGCACATCACTATAAGCCTTGAAAGCAATGTGACTAATGAGTTAGTTATGGTATGATGCATTACGGAACGAGTAAAGAGACTTGCCGGTAACGAGATTGAACTAGGTATAATGATACCGACGATCGAATCTCGGGTAACTAACATACCGATGACAAAGGGAATGATGTATGTTGTTATCTGGTTTGACCGATAAAGATCTTCGTAGAATATGTAGGAGCCAATATGAGCATCCAGGTTCCACTATTGGTTATTGACCGGAGATGTGTCTCGGTCATGTCTACATAGTTCTCGAACCCGTAGAGTCCGCACGCTTAACGTTCGATGACGATTTGTATTATGAGTTATGTGATTTGATGACCGAAGTTTGTTCGGAGTCCCGGATGATATCACAGATGTGACGAGGAGTCTCGAAATGGTCAATAGGTATAGATTCATATATTGGAAGGTTGCATTTGGACATCGGAATGGTTCCGAGTGGTCGGGCATTTTTTTGGAGTACCGGGAGGTTATCGGAACCCCCCGGGGAAGTTAATGGGCCTTAGTGGGCTTTAGTGGAGAGAGGGAAGAAGGGCCATGAGGTGGCGCATGGCTCCGCCTGCCCAAACCAAATTGGACAAGGGGTGGGGGCGCGGCCCCCTCCTTCCTTCTCCTTCTCCCACTACAAAAAAGACACATCCGTGACATTTTGGGTCGAATGAAATTTTTTTCTGTCATACTAATGACACTTCTATGACGATAATTGTGACAAAACCTGGTATCATCATAGATGTGGTGGGGTCCTACTTCTATGACAAAAAATCATGACAGAAAATGGGCTTTTCGTCCTGGGCGTGCCGGAGACGCGGCTGCATGACATTCTTTGGGCCGTCCATGACGGAAAAAACCATGGTAGAAGCAAGGGCGAGGAAAATATCGGGCCGTTCCCGATTACGGTGGGTGGTCGGGCCGAGCGATGCGCATTTCCCTCGTACATGCACGTGCATGGGTGTGAGGCGTTGGGCTCTAACTGAACCCGAGCGATTGCACTGCAGGCTACGCATTACTGAACCCGAGCGATCGATCGATGGCTGTTAACTGAACCCGATCGAGTGATTCCTTCGCTACTACTGCTAACTGAAGCCGATCGATGCTGCCTCTGGATGAACAGTGAGCGTTGCTGGGGGGTTTGGATGAACAGTTCCCGGTGGGGGTGGATGAACAGGACCCCGTGGTGTTGCCTCTGGATGAACAGGACCCCGATCGATCGAGCCGGTTGGGGCTGGATGAATAGGACCCATGGAGGGCAGGATGAACAGGGCCCCGTGGAGGGCTGGATGAATAGTAGACGGTGGAGGGCTGGATGAACAGTAGCCCGTGGAGGGGTGGTTGAACAGGAGCCCGTGGATAGGGCTGGTTGAACAGTATCCGTTGGAGTAGCGCACGGTGGAGGCTGGATGAACAGGAGCCCGTGAATGAACAGTCGCAGGTGGAGGCTGGAGGGGGTCGATGGTGGAGATGAACAGTATCCCGTGGAGTCCCATTTTGCGGTACGCCACACCCCTCCCGATGAACAGGACCCCCATTTGGACCGTAGCGCTCCAACACAAGTCTGTTTCCTCCGTTTTGCGGTATGCCACACCCCTCCAGATCAACAGGACCCCCGTTTCGATCGTAGGAGGTCTCTTTCCTCCGTTTTGCGGTACGCCAGACCCCTCCCGATGAACAGGATCCCGTTTCGACCGTGGTCGGTCGAACACAAGGCCGTTTCCTCCATTCTGCGGTACGCCAGGCCTCATTTCCATCGATTGTTCCGTCCAAGCCCTCCCGATGAACACGATGACGCATTCCGTTCCGACCCAGCCGGTTGGCTCCTCATGAACACGAAGAAGACGCAGTTTCTTTGTTCCGACCCTGCCATGTACACGAGCCCTGGCCGTACGTATGCGCGAGTAGGCGTTCGATACCCTGCCCGTATGTACATACGTGGCCGTATTTTCTTTCTTGCACACTGGCCACTTTACGTACGTGTATATGCTACGTGCGCGCCTCTACTACGACACGTGCGCGTCTCTACATCGACCAGTATGTACGTACATGTTCGCGACCAGAATGACAACGCTACGTATGCTTCGACCAGGTGGGTCCTGACTGTCAAGCACTTCCCTGCGTGCGAAGATGTAGCAGGTGGGTCCCAGCAGTTAGGGGGGCGAATCTTTTTTTTGCCCGGACGCACTTCCTTGCGTGCGAAGATGTAGCTGGTAGGTCCCGGCAATCAGGGGGAAACATTTTATTCGTGAAGATGTAGCTGGTAGGTCCCTGCTGTCAGGTGGAGGAATAATTATTTTGCGTGTATAAGGAGGCACTTCCTTGCGGCCGCCGTGGACCCAGCTGTCAGCCTCTTCACGAACAGTACTCTTCCGATGGAAGTCGTTCCTTGACCACGTTGACCATGCCACGCCGACAGCACCAGGGCGGTGGACGAAGGCGAGGCCTAGGAAGGGGACGATGCAGAGCCGGGGAAGATGCGGCAGTGGAAGCCCGCGCGGAGAGGAGTATGAGGGTTCGCTGGTTCGGCTGCGGTGTGAGGCTACCGTTGCCACAGGGCCTGGCCAGCGGTGGGAATAGTAGGGGGCGGTGAGGCCTTTGCGGCAGCACAGCCGGCCACGGGAGGCAGGAGCATGCAGCACGACCAACGCTGCTTTGGGCAGCTGGAGCAAGAAGACCAGAGGTTGAAGAAGCACTACGGCCGTTGGATGGAAATCGTACGGTCACTGGAGGTAGAATCGTTCATATTGACTAAGTTGACAAAGCACTCTGTCCCCGTCAACTTAGTAGGCCCACAAGTCAGCCTCCCACCAATGTGGGTCCCAACTAGCAGGGAGAGCATTCATTTTTTTGTGCGTAATAAGGAGGCACCTCCTGTGGGTCCGAGCTGACAGCGGGGGGAATGTTTTTTTCGTGAAATACATTGGCCCGTTCGGTGGGTCCCAGCAGTCAGGGGGAAACGTTTTTTCGCCAAATATGGTGGCCCATCTGGTGGGTCCCTGCTGTCAGGTGGAGGAATAATTATTTTCCGCGTAATAAGGAGGCACTTCCTTGCGGCTGCCGTGGACCCAGCTGTCAGCCTCTCCGCGTACATTACTCTTCTGATGGAAGTCGTTCCTTGACCACGTTGACCATGCCGTGCTGAGAGCACCAGGGCGGTGGACGACGGCGAGGCCTAGGAAGGGGGCGACGCGGAGCCGGGGAAGACGCGGCAGTGCATGCCCAGATGGAGAGGAGTATGAGGGTTCACTGGTTCGGCTGCGGTGTGAGGCTGTCATCGTCGCAGAATAACAGGGGGTGTGGGTGAGTGGAGGGATGCCTGTCGGTGTCAAAACCGGCAGATCTCGGGTAGGGGGTCCCGAACTGTGCGTCTAAGATTGATGGTAACAAGAGACGGGGGACACGATATTTACCCAGGTTCGGGCCCTCTCTATGGAGGTAATACCCTACGTCTTGCTTGATTGGTATTGATGAATATGGGTGTTACAAGAGTTGATCTACCACGAGATCATAATAGCTAAACCCTAGAAGTCTAGCCTACATGGGTATGGTAAGGAGTATATTTGGTGTCCTTTCCATAATATCCCCTTCGGTTTATATAGACACTGAGGGGACCTAGGGTTTACATGGAGTCGGTAACATAAGAAGGAACCTTCGGTCGCCAAGCTTGCCTTCCATGCCAAGTAGAGTCCAATCCGGACATGGTGCAGTCTTCGGCCTTCATGTCTTCACAGCCCATCAGTCTGGCCCATGGATAATAGGCCGGACGCCCGAGGACCCCTTAGTCCAGGACTCCCTCAGTAGCCCCTGAACATGGCTTCAATGACGAGGAGTCCGGCGCGCAAATTTGTCTTCGGCATTGCAAGGCGGGTTCCCTCCTTCCGAACTCCAGAATAGTCTTTGGACGAAGTAAGTATATCCGGACCTGCGTATATATTGGCAGAGAATATAATACCCCCACGAGCCCAACTTGTTCATAACTGCTCATGACATCATAACATGCCTACCCAGTTACTATTTCCAACCGTCGGCTAGCGAGCCGCCCCACGTCTCGGGGTGCGGTTTTACTGGCACGTCTCGTGAAGGCAGAGATCGTGTCCCTTTATTTACGGGATTTTCATTAATGCAGGTGTGGGTAACCCAACCGTCCCCTGGGTACAACTCCTTGGTGATAGGTAAGTTTAGAGACCCCGGGGGAGACGCCCCGTATTTGGGGCCTTTATATAGAGACCCAGTCTCGTCTTGTACCCTTGCGCTTGCTCCTTCCTCAATCCCAGCCACCCCAAGTTCCAACCCTCGGGTTCCAATCTCCACCAGTCGTAGTCATGTCCGGATCCAACCGTCAGGGCCGGTGGGTGGCTTCTTCTGTCACAGAGGAGGATATTGCGAAGCTCCGCGTAGCGAGGTACCTGACCTCGGAAATCTTTCATCGGCTTCCGGCACAAGGGCAAGTCATACCGACCCCCAGATATGGTGAGAGGGTAGTATTTGTGTCCCACTTCCTTCACAGGCTAGGGTTCGCGCTTAACCCCTTCATCCGAGGGCTCATGTTTTACTATGGGGTAGATTTTCATGATCTGGCCCCGGACTGTGTTCTCCTCATCTCGGCATTTATCGTCACATGTGAGGCCTTACTCCGGACTCCTCTGCACTTTGGTTTGTGGCTCAAGACCTTCGATGTGAGGCTGTAGGTGGCAGAGGAGGAGCAGGCGGAGTGCGGCAGCGTCATAATAGGCAAGCTGGTCGGCGCAGTTTGGCCCGAAGGATCTTTCGCTAAATCTTCCGACATATGGCCGCAGGGGTGGTTTTATATCAATGAACCGCAGGGCCCCAAGTGGGCGGCTACACCTACGTTCCGGCCTGGCCCTCCAATTCAGCTCGCTTCGTGGGTCAATAAGGGATTGGACTGGGGATCCATCAATGAAGTGCAGACTCTGCAAAGTCGCATCTGGAGCCTTACCGAGAAGGGTATCGATCTCGTGAACGTCGTTCAAATAATGCTAGTCCGCCGGATCCTGCCATGTCATCGGCGGCCTCTTCGTATGTGGGAGTTTAACCCAGAAGGGCGGCGGACTCTACAGCACTTCTTCGGCACTACGCACGAAGGAATGTGGAAATTATATTTCGAGAAACGAGAGCAATGGCCGGACACCACCGAAGACATTGGCCTTGACTGCAATCATCCAGACACTTCGGTAAGTATTCAATATCCGAACACCTTCCATTCAGGCACCTATTAACAAGATACTGAACAATCAGTCCCTGTACAGGACTGGATAAAGAAAGCGGTGCTAATCTGGTGTCCGGTGCCTCTTCCCGAAGGCCCTGCGACCGACTTGCTGACAAGAATGCTGATCCCGACACCGTACCAGGTGGCTGCGTTCGGGGAAACCGAAATCCTTTTGCCCAAGGGCAAGAGTGCATAGGTGCTACCTCTTGAGCACTGCGTTGGTTTTCCCCAAAGAGGAAGGGATGATGGAGCAAAGTAGCGTAAGTATTTCCCTTAGTTTTTTAGAACCAAGGTATCAATCCAGTAGGAGGCTACGCGTGAGTCCCTCGTACCTGCACAAAACAAATAAATCCTCGCAACCAACGCAAATAGGGGTTGTCAATCCCTATAAGGCCACTTACGAGAGTGAGATCTGATAGATATGATAAGATAATATTTTTGGTATTTTCATGATAAAGATGCAAAGTAAAAAAAGGCAAAGTAAATAGCAAAGGAAATGAATAAGTAGTAGGAGATTAATATGATGAAGATAGACCCGAGGGCCATAGGTTTCACTAGTGGCTTCTCTCGAGAGCATAAGTATTCTACGGTGGGTGAACAAATTACTGTTGAGCAATTGACAGAATTGAGCAGAGTTATGAGAATATCTAGGTATGATCATATATATAGGCATCACGTCCGACACAAGTAGACCGACTCCTGCCTGCATCTACTACTATTACTCCACTCATCGACCGCTATCCAGCATGCATCTAGAGTATTAAGTTAAAAACAGAGTAACGCCTTAAGCAAGATGACATGATGTAGATGGATACACTCATGCAATATGAAGAAAACCCCATCTTGTTATCCTCGATGGAAAAAATACAATACGTGCCTTGCTGCCCCTACTGTCACTGGGAAAGGACACCACAAGATTGAACCCAAAGCTAAGCACTTCTCCCATTGCAAGAAATATCAATCTAGTAGGCCAAACCAAACTGATAATTCGAAGAGATTTGCAAAGATAACCAATCATACATAAAAGAATTCAGAGAAGATTCAAATATTATTCATAGCTAGACTTGATCATAAACCCACAATTCATCGGTCTCAACAAACACACCGCAAAAAGAAGATTACATCGAATAGTTCTCCATAAGAGAGGGGGAGAACATTGTATTGAGATCCAAAAAGAGAGAAGAAGTCATCTAGCTACTAACTATGGACCCGTAGGTCTGAGGTAAACTACTCACACTTCATCAGAGGGGCTATGGTGTTGACGTAGAAGCCCTCCGTGATCGATGCCCCCTCCGGCGGAGCTCCGGAACAGGCCACAAGATGGGATCTCGTGGATACAGAAAGTTGCAGCGGTGGAATTAGGTTTTTGGCTCCGTATCTGGTTGTTTGGGGGTACGTAGGTATATATAGGAGGAAGGAGTACATCGGTGGAGCAATAGGGGGCCCACGAGGGTGGAGGGCGCGCCTGGGGGGTAGGTGCGCCCCCTACCTCGTGGCCTCCTGTTTCTTTTCTTGACTTAGGGTCCAAGTCTCCCGGATCATAATCTTCCTAAAAATCACATTCTCGAAGGTTTCATTCCGTTTGATATTCCTTTTCTTCAAAACCCTAAAACAGGCAAAAAAACAGCAATTCTGGGTTGGGCCTCCGGTTAATAGGTTAGTCCCAAAAATAATATAAAAGTGGATAATAAAGCCCAATAATGTCCAAACAGTAGATAATATAGCATGGAGCAATCAAAAATTATAGATACGTTGGAGACGTATCAGGCATCCCCAAGCTTAATTCCTGCTCGTCCTCGAGTAGGTAAATGATAAAAAATAGAATTTTTGATGCGGAGTGCTACTTGGCATAATTTTAATGTAATTCTTCTTAATTGTTGTATGAATATTCAGATCTGAAAATTCAAGACAAAAGTTCATATTGACATAAAAATAATAATACTTCAAGCATACTAACAAAGCAATTATGTCTTCTCAAAATAACATGGCCAAAGAAAGTTATCCCTACAAAATCATATAGTCTGGCTATGCTCCATCTTCACCACACAAAATATTTAAATCATGCACAACCCCAATGACAAGCCAAGCAATTGTTTCATACTTTTGACATTCTCAAAAAAATTCAATCTTCACGCAATACATGAGCGTGAGCCATGGACATAGCACTGTAGGTGGAATAGAACGGTGGTTGTGGAGAAGACAAAAAGGGAGAAGATAGTCTCACATCAACTAGGTGTATCAATGGGCTATGGAGATGCCCATCAATAGATATCAATGTGAGTGAGTAGGGATTGCCATGCAACGGATGCAATAGAGCTATAAGTATATGAAAGCTCAAAAGGAAACTAAGTGGGTGTGCATCCAACTTGCTTGCTCATGAAGACCTAGGGCATTTTGAGGAAGCCCATCATTGGAATATACATGACAAGTTCTATAATGAAAAGTTCCCACTAGTATATGAAAGTGATATCATGAGAGACTCTCTACTATGAAGATCATGGTGATACTTTGAAGCACAAGTGTGGTAAAAGGATAGTAACATTGTACCTTCTCTCTTTTTCCCTCATTTTTTTTATTTGGGCCTTTTTTCTTTTTTTATGGCCTCTTTTCTTTCTCTCTTTTTTTCGTCCGGAGTCTCATCCCGACTTGTGGGGGAATCATAGTCTCCATCATCCTTTCCTCACTGGGACAATGCTCTAATAATGATGATCATCACACTTTTATTTTTCTTACAACTCAACAATTACAACTTGATACTTAGAATAAAATATGACTCTATATGAATGCCTCCAGCGGTGTACCGGGATATGGAATGACTCATGAGTGACATGTATGAAAGAATTATGAATGGTGGCTTTGCCACAAATACGATGTCAACTACACGATCATGCTAAGCAATATGACAATGATGGAGTGTGTCATAATAAACGGAACGGTGGAAAGTTGCATGGCAATATATCTTGGAATGGCTATGGAAATGTCATAATAGGTAGGTATGGTGGCTGTTTTGAGGAAGGTATATGGTGGGTGTATGATACCGGCGAAAGGTGCGCGGTATTAGAGAGGCTAGCAAGGGTGGAAGGGTGAGAGTGCGTATAATCCATGGACTCAACATTAGTCATAAAGAACTCATATACTTATTGCAAAAATCTACAAGTTATCAAAGCAAAGTATTACGCGCATGCTCCTAGGGGGATAGATTGGTAGGAAAAGACCATCGCTCGTCCCCGACCGCCACTCATAAGGAAGACAATAAAAAAATCATGCTCCGACTTCATCACATAACGGTTCACCATACGTGCATGCTACGGGAATCACAAACTTTAACACACGTATTTCTCAAATTCACAACTACTCAACTAGCATGACTTTAATATCACCATCTCCATATCTCAAAACAATTATCAAGTATCAAACTTATCATAGTATTCAACACACTCATAAGAAAGTTTTATTATTAATCTTGTGTACCAAGCATATTAGGATTTTAAGCAAATTACCATGATATTAAGACTCTCAAAATAATCTAAGTGAATCATGAGAGATCAATAGTTTCTATAAAACAAATCCACCACCGTGCTCTAAAATATATAAGTGAAGCACTAGAGCAAAATTATATAACTCAAAAGATATAAGCGAAGCACATAGAGTATTCTAGCAAATTCCAAATCATGTATGGATCTCTCAAAAGGTGTGTATAGCAAGGATGATTGTGGTAAACTAACAAGAAAAGACTCAAATAATACAAGACTCTCCAAGAAAAACACATATCATGTGGCAAATAAAAATATAGCTCCAAGTAAAGTTACCGATAGAAGTAGACGAAAGAGGGGATGCCTTCCGGGGCATCCCCATGCTTTGGCTTTTAGGTGTCCTTAGATTATATTGGGGGTGCCATGGGCATCCCCAAGCTTAGGCTCTTGCCACTCCTTGTTCCATAATCCATCAAATCTTTACCCAAAACTTGAAAACTTCACAACACAAAACTTAAAGTAGAAAATCTCGTGAGCTCCGTTAGCGAAAGAAAATAAAAGACCACTTCAAGGTACTATAATGAACTCATTATTTATTTATATTGGTGTTATACCTACTGTATTCCAACTTCTATATGGTTTATAAACTATTTTACTAGCCATAGATTCATCAAAATAAGCAAACAACACACGAAAAACAAAATCTGTCAAAAACAGAACAGTCTGTAGTAATCTGTAGCTAGCGCAATATATGTAACCCCAAAAATTCTACAATAAATTGTTGGACTTGAGGAATTTATATATTAATCATCATCAAAAAGAATTAACTAAATATCACTTTCCAAATAAAAATGGCAGCAGTTCTCGTGAGCGCTAAAGTTTCTATTTTTTACAGCAAGTTCAACAAGACTTTCCCCAAGTCTTCCCAACGGTTGTACTTGGCACAAACACTAATTAAACACAAAAAACACAACCAAAACATAGGCTAGATAAATTATTTATTACTAAACAGGATAAAAAAGCAAGGAATAAAAATAAAATTGGGTTGCCTCCCAACAAGCGCTATCGTTTAACGCCCCTATCTAGGCATAACAAGCAAGAATAGATCTAGGTATTGCCATCTTTGGTAGGCAATCCATAAGTGGCTCTAATAATAGATTCATAAGGTAATTTAATTTTCTTTCTAGGAAAGTGTTCCATGCATTTCTTTAATGGAAATTGGAATCTAATATTTCCTTCCTTCATATCAATAATTGCACCAATCGTTCTAAGGAAAGGTCTACCAAGAATAATAGGACATGAAGGATTGCAATCTATGTCAACAACAATAAAATCTACGAGCACATAATTCCTATTTGCCACAATAAGAATATCATTAATTCTTCCCATAGGTTTCTTAATAGTGGAATCCGCAATGTGCAAATTTAGAGAGCAATCATCAAAATCACGGAAACCTAACAAATCACGCAAAGTCTTTGGAATCGTGGAAACGCTAGCACCCAAATCACATAAAGCATAGCATTCATGATCTTTAATTTTGATTTTAAGAGTTTGTTCCCACTCATCATAAAGTTTTCTAGGGATAGAAACTTCCAATTCAAGTTTTTCTTTATAAGATTGCATCAAGGCATCAACGATATGTTTAGTAAACGCTTTATTTTGACTATAAGCGTGAGGAGAATTTAGCGCGGATTGCAACAAGGAAATACAATCAATCAAAGAGCAATTTGCATAGTTAAATTCCTTGAGATCCATAATAGTGGGTTTAGCAACACCTAGGGTTTTAATTTCTTCAATCCCACTTTTATCAAATTTAGCATCAAGATCAACAAATTCCGAATTCTTAGAATGCCTTCTAGGTCAAGGTGGATCACATTCAGTCCCATCATTATCAAGATTCATATTGCAAAACAAAGATTTAATAGGGGACACATCAATAACTTTTAGATCTTCATCTTTATTTTCATAGCAATCCGGTTTAGCGACCATCTTATTAACTAAGGTATCTTGCCTATCCGAAATTTCAGCAGTTAACTTCTCAAGATGAGCAATTTGGGATCTTAAACCATCGAATTCTTTAGACATATCATCAAGCTCTTTATTCATAAAACTCATAAAAAAACTCTGTTCTTTAAGCTCGTTTCTGAAGAAACTATTATGTTCAAACTGCAAGACCATAAAACTCCTGACATTGCTTTCGATCTCTTCCAGCCTTTTAAGGTGGAGATCACCAAATTTAGGTAGAGCCATAGAGGCAAGCAAGCAAACTAACACACAAGCAAACAAAAAGCAAGCACGCAAAAAGAGGCAAATAGAGAAAGAGAGGGAGGATAGAGAGAGAGAGGGCGAATAAAATGGCAAGGGTGAAGTGGGGGAGAGGAAAATGAGAGGCAAATGGCAAATAATGTAATGCGGGAGATAAGGGTATGTGATGGGTACTTGGTATGTTGACTTTTGCGTAGACCTCCCTGGCAACGGCGCCAGAAATCCTTCTTCCTACCTCTTGAGCATTGCGTTGGTTTTCCCCGAAGAGGAAGGGATGATGCAGCAAGGTAGTGTAAGTATTTCCCTCAGTTTTTGAGAATCAAGGTATCAATCCAGTAGGAGGCTACGCGCGAGTCCCTCATACCTGCACAAAACAAATAAATCCTCGCAACCAACGCAAATAGGGGTTGTCAATCCCTATAAGGCCACTTACGAGAGTGAGATCTGATAGATATGATAAGATAATATTTTTGTTATTTTTATGATAAATATGCAAAGTAAAATAAAGGCAAAGGAAATAGCAAAGGAAATAACTAAGTAGTAGGAGATTAATATGATGAAGATAGACCCAGGGGCCATAGTTTTCACTAGTGGCTTCTCTTGAGAGCATAAGTATTCTACGGTGGGTGAACAAATTACTGTTGAGCAATTGACAGAATTGAGCATAGTTATGAGAATATCTAGGTATGATCATGTATATAGGCATCACGTCCGAGACAAGTAGACCGACTCCTGCCTACATCTACTACTATTACTCCACTCATCGACCGCTATCCAGCATGCATCTAGAGTATTAAGTTAAAAACAGAGTAACACCTTAAGCAAGATGACATGATGTAGAGGGATAGACTCATGCAATATGAAGAAAACCCCATCTTGTTATCCTCGATGGCAACAATACAATACGTGCCTTGCTGCCCCTAGTGTCACTGGGAAAGGACACCGCAAGATTGAACCCAAAGCTAAGCACTTCTCCCATTGCAAGAAAGATCAATCTAGTAGGCTAAACCAAACTGATAATTCGAAGAGACTTGCAAAGATAATCAATCATACATAAAAGAATTCAGAGAAGATTCAAATATTATTCATAGATAGACTTGATCATAAACCCACAAGTCATCGGTCTCAACAAACACACCGCAAAAAGAAGATTACATCAAATAGTTCTCCACAAGAGAGGGGGAGAACATTGTATTGAGATCCAAAAAGAGAGAAAAAGCCATCTAGCTACTAACAATGGACCCGTAGGTCTGAGGTAAACTACTCACACGTCATCGGAGGGGCTATGGTGTTGATGTAGAAGCCCTCCGTGATCGATGCCCCCTCCAGCGGAGCTCCGGAACAGGCCCCAAGATGGGATCTCGTGGATTCAGAAAGTTGCGGCGGTGGAATTAGGTTTTTGGCTCTGTATCTGATCATTTGGGGGTACGTATGTATATATAGGAGGAAGGAGTACGTCGGTGGAGCAACAGGGGGGCCACGAGGGTGGAGGGTGCGCCTGGGGGGTAGGTGCACCCCCCTACCTCGTGGCCTCCTATTTCTTTTCTTGACGTAGGGTCCAAGTCTCCCAGATCATAATCTTCCTAAAAATCACGTTCCCGAAGGTTTCACTCCGTTTGGACTCCGTTTGATATTCCTTTTCTTCGAAACCCTAAAATAGGCAAAAAACAGCAATTCTGGGTTAGGCCTCCGGTTAATAGGTTAGTCCCAAAAATAATATAGAAGTGGATAATAAAGCTCAATAATGTCCAAAACTGTAGATAATATAGCATGGAGCAATCAAAAATTATAGATACGTTGGAGACGTATCAATAGGGGGCCCTCTAGGGCAAGAAGAGGGTCGCCTCCGAAGATCAGGAGGGGAATCCTTCCAAGAGAGGAAAAACGCCGTTGTCGAGCGGCTTGGGCCTGGCAAGCAAGGCTGCCGTAGAGTTTGATGACGAGGACTAACCTCAAGGCAGAACGTAAGCGAGGCTGGGGTACTTTAAACGCACCTCATTATTTTCCTATTAGTGAAGTAATCATCCGATATATGTTCGTCCACGCAGGTTAACGCTTGGTGCTTCTCAATTGTCCTCCTCCTCGGGAGATCTTCTTTCGGAGATGATGGAGAGTGACACGCCTTCTCCGGCCATGTCGCCCAATAGGGGAGATGATACCGAGGTATCGTCCCGACGGGCTCCTCCTGAACACCAAGTAGTACAGGAAGCGAAGCAGGTGTTACCCGAAGGCGGCGCCTCTGTCACTCGGGGTTCCGGGATCAAGACTGGCGTCCCCGAACCGTCCGGTTTATAGCCGGAGACGATTCTGGAGGCAAGTAAGCGGGTTCCTTCAGAGGAATGTCGTACTCCTGCGGCGGTTTCTGAAGACCCAGGAGCGCTGGACATGCTGGCGGGCTTGCTACGACGAGCATCCATTTCAGAAGAGCACCGTACCTTGATGGCTACGGTGGTCAAAAGGATTCTATCTGCGAAGAGTGGATTGAACGAGGCCCTCACGAGCCTTCTAAGAGGTTTGGAGGTTTGTGATGTAGTTTTGTCAATTGAATTTATTGACAGAATGCACCTGTTGTATATGCAGTAGCCCCTGAGACTCGGATTATCTTCCAAAGGAAGCGATCGGAGGATCAAAGAGATATTGTCGGTGTCAAAACCGGCGGATCTCAGGTAGGGGGTCCCGAATTGTGTGTCTAAGGTGGATGGTAACAGGAGGCAGGGGACACGATAGTTTACCCAGGTTCGGGCCCTCTTGATGGAGGTAAAACCCTACGTCCTGCTTGATTTATTCTTGATGATATGAGTATTACAAGAGTTGATCTACCACGAGATTAGAGAGGCTAAACCCTAGAAGCTAGCCTATGGTATGATTGTATGTTGTCCTACGGACTAAAACCCTCCGGTTTATATAGACACCGGAGGGGGCTAGGGTTACACAAGGTCGGTTACAAAGGAGGAGATATACATATCCGTATTGCCTAGCTTGCCTTCCACGCCAAGTAGAGTCCCATCCGGACACGAAACGAAGTCTTCAATCCTGTATCTTCATAGTCAAATAGTCCGGCCAAAGGATATAATCCGGCTGTCCGGATACCCCCTAATCCAGGACTCCCTCAGTAGCCCCTGAACCAGGCTTCAATGACGATGAATCCGGCACGCAGTGTTGTCTTCGGCATTGCAAGGCGGGTTCTTCTCCATCTTTCGAACATTTGTAAAGCAGTGTCTGGTCCCATAAATGTTTGGACCTCTTGGCTTCTGTGCCCAATAAGGGCTATCTCCCATGCGTCGAATGAATACGAGGTGCCAGGGTGTTTTTACATTCACCCCCCAGCCAGATAAATAAATTGTCTATTAAAGGGATGGGGATCCTTAGGTCCAATCCATACCATCCTCCCCCAGCGAGAATCCATTAGAGAGCGCTTCGGAAAGATCCATTCCAGCATGGCCGACCTCCGCAGCTCCTCCTCCCGCCCCCGTAGCCCTAAGCCCCGCGATTGGGAGAGGTGTTCAGTCCCTCACAGTCGATTAGTCGAACTGCAGACTAAGGGATTTCTCCCTCTGGCGTATATGGTGCCCGTTCGAGCCGGTATTGCCACCTACAATGGCGGGGAGCAAGCGGAGAGCTTTCCCTGTCCTTCTATGGGGGAACGGGCCTGCCTTGTTCCCTATTTATTAAGGGGACTCGGATTTCCTATTCATCCATTCCTCCGCGGGCTCCTAGAGTTATATGGCCACCAATTACACAATTTCACCCCTGCCTCCATCCTACATATCGCCGGCTATGTTGCTCTCTGTGAGTTGTTCCTGGGCTGCGAGGCTCACTATGAGCTGTGGAAAAGGCTATTTTGCATCGTCCCTCGCACATAGAGGGGGTCACTTTATCAAGTGGGTGGAGCCGAAATATGGCGCATCGTTGATACCGGATACCTGTCCGGTACCCCGAAGAAGTCGTCTGAAGACTGGCCTTCAGAATAGTTTTATATGGAGGAAGTTCCCCTTCCGGACCCTGTTCGGCGGGGTCTTCCTGAGTTCAACAATGCTCCTCTGAAGAAACACCGAAGTTGGCGCCCATGGAGCCCCCAGGCGGAAGACAATGGAGAAGTCCTCTATGTAATGAACCGGATTAAAGCACTGGCTCAATCAGGATTGACAGTAATCGAAGTTATGTCGATTTGCATAATGCGGGGAGTGCAACCACTTCAATATTGTGGGCACCCCTTGTGGTGTTTTAACGGGGCGGATGACACCACCCGCTGCGGGCGTAAGGGTCCGGACAATGCTGCCGCTTTAGCGAAAATTCTATCCGAATTGTTCAAGGGTGAGGAAGAGGAGTTCACCCACATCAAGCCACAGGATGGATTCTCCATGTACAATCCTCCAAGTTGGGTAAGCTATATCTCCCTACTCCCATTTTTCCCGCATTCTTTGTCGTAAGTATTCACCTTGCCACTTTGCGGCGGGAACTGCGAAAAGCCATAAAGGAGGTCAACAGCCCTTCTCCACAACCAGAGGACCCTGACCGGGCCCTTGACTCCGGACTTGAAGAAGATTCGGTTATATTCGTGGAGCTGATAGACCGGTAGTTCTATTAGTTAAGCTGCGATGATGCCATGGTGGCCATTACGGCCGACTATCCCGGACTTCTCCCTGCATCGCATGTAAGAAAAACCAGAAATCCCAACTCCAAAAACTAGGATCCCTTTTTAGACACTTCACCCACCATATACACATGGCATTTTTACAGGGAAGGCATTCGGGACGCCTAGCCGAACCCGCAGTAACGCGCCAACAAGAGGCACCGAGGCTGGGTAGGCCAAAAAGGAAGGCGGTCAGGATAGAGACGCCGGCGCAAAGGTATGACAAAAACCCCGCTCCGTGGTTGTCGTCTTTCTCGAAATACAATGACGCCCGTGTTTCTTTAACAGAAAAAACGCTCGCCGGAATATGTCCGGTGATGTTACTAATCACGCTTCCACCAGTCGGGCGCCAGGACCGGACATAGAGGCGAAAGCCGATATGGGGCGGGTGCCGGATAATCCCCATACAGAGGATGCGGATAGATTATCCGCTACAAACTCAGAAGTGGAAAGCGCCATGAATCATAGGCGCCGCCGGGCCGTACTCCGTGACACTTGTTTCTCACCAGAGGCATTTGATGCCTTCAATTCTGGAGAGGTGTATCTCTGAGCTACTCAAGATGGTCTAGCCAGAGCCACGGATCAGTATGTAAAGGATGTACGGGTAAGTAAATCTGATGGTTTATATGTATCAATAGCCCTTGAGACTTGAAACAGTTAGCAGAACTGATTTAAAGATCATCTTTATTGTGCAGGTTCTTACAGAGAAGAATACTAGGTTGTCACAGGAGCTAGAGGAATGCAAGACCCAACTGCAGGCCGCTGTTGCCGCATTGTAGGAACCGAAAAAGTCACCCACTGGTAACATTTACTTTAAAGAATGATGGTTACCATATAGTGTGCGGCGTGGCTGCAGATCTAACAATAGATGTTGCAGATGAATCCGGAGAAAATCCGGAGGACCAGCATGTTATGCGACAGCTAGAGGCTGGCAAACGCGTGCTGACTGAGGTTAGGCGGGAGAAAAACAATCTCCAAGACACCAATATCAAGCTGACCGTGGATCTAAAAGACATTCGAGCCCAGCTTGCAGACTCCGAGAAGGAGAATAAGCGGCTTCGGCGCGGCATTTTCAGTAAGTGCTTGAACGAATCCTTTTAAAGGAGTTCGGTGAAGAAGCCGACTAACAGCTTTATGTCTGTAGGTATGCTGATGGGTTGTCCCGCGGAGGAAATGCCCGGGTCTGCGGGTGATCTTCTATCCGAGCTCTCACATCTGCACGAACAAGTTCGGCGGGTGATGCAAGGTGTTGCCCAGGCCTTGTGGCTGTCCGTCTCCGTACCAGAGGGCGTTGCAGAGCTTGTGGAGAAGCTCAAGGGAGCACGGTGGCACTTCCGATTATGGAAGATACCAGCCTACCGACAGGGTGCCAGAGAAGCCTGGGCCATGGTGAAGACGCGGTACACCAAGGCAGACCCAAATCACATGGCTAAGGTCGGACCTGTGGGGCCCGACAGAAAAGAGATCCCTGTTAGCTTAGTTTATGGGCAAGTAGAATTAGCCACAAAGTATTCCCAACAGGATTGTAAGCTAGACCGCCTGTTGGTATAGAAGAGGAATTTAGTCAGTCTGCATGACTATGTAATGAAAGTGACATGTATAATGCCTTCTAGCCGAATTGTAGATCATTTGTCTTGGCGGACCTTTTCGCTTCAACCTCGGGACCCGATAGTCCGGAGTGTATCCGAATACCCACTCAGTTATATAAGAACCGGGGTATGCGTGGAGACCAGGCGTAGGGGTCATTAGTGCTTGAACATACAAGTGCCCAACTAGTTATGTTATATTACATGGGTAGTAAGAAACATCTTCCACGGAGAATAGTTCCGTTAAGGGTTCCTTCCCCTGGGTAAGTATGCCCTAAAGTGCATGTCCGGACTGCGATATGAAACGCAGAAAAAACATCTGGGGGCAGATATGGACAATAAATAAAAATCATCTTTTGTCCACCGACCGAATATTCCCTTTAAGAACGCTAGCTTTCCGCTTCACCTAGTCTGAGGTACACATCCGGCTGACCCGGCAGTAACAATCGCAGAGGTGCTCCCCTTATGCCCTAGCTGAATTAACGGGAACGTAGGGCATAAATACATGAGCCAGGTAACCCAGCTTGGCCAAAACTTAAGTCATATTGATGCATATAATGGCGAAAAAAGGTACATGCGGAAGCATGACACATGTGCGGGGCCTGAGGCCCAGATAAATAATTAAGCTTCTGTGAAAGAAGCCCCCAGGTATGATGAGCGTGGCTAGCGCATCTATAATGTGCAAGCGAGGCACAAGTTGGCCCTTGAAGGCCTAGAGAAAGAATAAAATAAAGGAAGAAAGAAAAACAAGACAAATAATGTATATGTAAAAAATGGACAAAGGGAGGGGACGAACATAGAGTCCGGCGCTAGGCGTAGAATATTTGGAGCATGGCCGCGTTCCATGGGTTCGGCTCGAGTCGACTAGTCGATGCATCCCGCAGTCGGTACGCTCCACAAGTCAGAACTTGGTCAACAATGAAGGGACCTTCCCATTTGGGCTCGAGCTTGTTCTATTTCTTATCCGGCAGGCGTAGAACTAGTTCGCCAACGTTATAAGTTTTGGCCCGTACTTCTCTGCTTTGGTATCTGCGAGCCTATTGCTGATAAAATGCGGAACAGGCTTTGGCTACATCGCGCTCCTCCTCCAGGGTGTCCAGACTATCCTATCAATCGACCTCGGCTTCTTTTTCTTCGTACATGCGCACTCGAGGTGAGTCATGAATTATGTCACAGGGCAAGACTGCCTCTGCGTCGTCTACCATAAAGAACGGTGTATATCCGGTACTACAATTCGACGTGGTCCGCAGCCCCCAGAGTACGGAGTCGAGCTCCTCTACCCAGTGCATGTTAGACTCCGTTAAGGAATGTACTAATCTGGGTTTAATGCCGCTCATTATAAGACCGTTTGCTCGCTCGACTTGGCTGTTGGTTTGTGGGTGATAGACTGAAGCATAATCGAGCTTGATGCCCATTTTGCTGCACTAGAGTTTGACCTCATCGGCTGTGAAGTTTGTGCCGTTGTCAGTGATGATGCTATAGGGGACGCCATAACTGTGTACGACCCCAGATATGAAGTCTATCACTGGTCCGAATTCGGCTGTTTTAATAGGTTTGGCCTCTATCCATTTGGTGAATTTATCCACCATGAATAGTAAGTATTTTTTTTCTTGTGGGTTCCCCCTTTAAGGGGTCCAACCATGTCAAGCCCCCGGACCATGAAGGGCCACGTAATGGGGATTGTTTAGAGGGCAGTAGGTGGCATGTGGCTTTGATTTGCAAAGAGCTGGCAACCAGCGCAACGTTGGACCAAGTCCTGTGCATCTGCCCGGGCCGTTGGCCAATAGAATCATGTACTGAAGGCCTTGCTTACAAGAGCCCGGGCTGCGGCGTGGTGACCGCCGAGTCTGGTGTGGATTTCTACCAAAAGGTTCCGCCCCTCCTCTTCGGAGATGCACCTTTGAAGGACTCCGGTAGTGCTTTTTTTATACAATTCTCCCTCGTGGACCCTGTAGGCCTTAGATCGCCGCACTATGCAGTGTGCCTCATTTTGGTCCTGCGAAAGTTCCTGCCTAGTTAGGTAGGCCAGGAATGGTTCTGTCCATGGGGCTATGATGGCCATTATTACGTGGGCTGAAGGTGTTATTTCGGTGGCGGAGCCTCTGATTGTGTCAGTGTGTTCGGTATCGGGCATTTTGGCCGGGTCTAGACTATTGTTACCGGTGTCCCCTTCCCATACTACGAATGGCTTGAACAGCCTTTCTAGAAAGATGTTGGGGGGACCGCATCGCGTTTTGTGCCGATGCTGGTGAGGATATCCGCTGCCTGATTGTTTTCCCGAGTCACATGGTGAAATTCGAGCCCCTCGAACCGAGCTGACATTTTTAGGACGGTGTTTCGGTAGGCCGCCATTTTCGGATCCTTGGCGTCAAAGTCTCCATTTATTTGGGATATTGCAAGGTTTGAATCCCCACGCACCTCCAGGCATTGAATGCCCATGGAGACTACCACCCGAAGACCATGCAACAGAGCTTCGTATTCGGCTGCGTTGTTGGAGTCTGTGTACAATATTTGCAGTACGTACTGAACGGTATCTCCGGTTGGGGAAGTTAGGACGACGCCACCCCCTAGACCAGCCAGCATTTTAGAACCGTCGAAGTGCATGATCCAATTGGAGTATGCACCGTACTCTTTAGGGAGTTCGGCCTCCGTCCATTCGGTGACAAAGTCGGCCAATACTTGCGACTTAATAGCTCGTCGAGGTTTGTATGTTATGTCGAACGAGAGGAGCTCAATGGCCCATTTAGCAATCCGGCCCGTAGCGTCATGGTTGTTTATAATATCATGAAGTGGCACTTCCGAGGCTACTGTAACCGAACACTCTTGAAAGTAGTGTCACAGCTTCCGGGATGCCATGAATACCACATAGGCTATCTTTTGATAATGTGGGTACCGTGATTTGCATGGAGTGAGGACAGTGGATACATAGTATACCGGCTTTTGAAGAGGGAATTTATGTCCGTCAGCTTCTCGTTCGACGACGTGCACTGTGCTTACAACTTGATGAGTTGCCACAATGTACAACAGCATTGGTTCGCTGATGTTTGGCACGGCTAGGATTGGGTTGGTTGCCAAAATGGCCTTTATTTCTTCCAATCCGGTTGTGGAAGCGTTCGTCCACTCAAAGTGTTCGGTGAGCCGAAGGAGGCGATAAAGGGGTAAAGCCTTTTCTCCTAAGCGGGAGATAAAGCGGCTTAGAGCCGCCACGCATCCTGTTAACTTCTGGATTTGTTTGAGCTCTGTTGGGGTAGCCAACTGTGAGAAAGCTCAGTTTTTGGCCGGATTAGCTTCAATACCTCTACTGGAGACAATGAAACCCAGGAGCTTTCCGGCTGGTACGCCCAAAACGCATTTTCCCGGATTGAGCTTGATGTCGTATGTTCGGAGGTTGTCGAACGTGAGCCTCAAGTCGTCTATCAAAGAGTCGACATGTTTGGTTTTGATGACCACATCGTCTACATATGCCGCTACTGTTTTGCCGATTTGTTTCTCCAGACATGTCTGAATCATGCGCTGATATGTTGCGCCGGTGTTTTTGAGCCCAAAAGGCATTGTGTTGAAACAGAAGGGACCGTATGGTGTGATGAATGTTGTTGAGGCTTGGTCGGACTCCGCCAACTTGATTTGGTGGTAACCAGATTATGCGTCGAGGAAACACAATGACTCGTGTCCTGCGGTAGCATCGATAATTTGATCGATGTGGGGGAGGGGGAATGGGTCCTTTGGGCAAGCTTTATTGAGGTCCTTGAAATCGACACAAAGGCGCCAAGATTTATCCTTCTTTGGTACCATCACCAGGTTTGCTAGCCAGTCCGGGTGTTTTATTTCTCTGATGAATCTGGCCTCCAATAACTTGGCTAGTTCCTCTCCCATGGCATGTCTCTTAGGTTCGGAGAAACGCCGAAGAGCTTGCTTGACTGGCTTGAATCCCTTTAGTATATTGAGGCTATGCTCGGCCAGCCTGCGTGGCATTCCAGGCATGTCTGAGGGGTGCCAAACGAATATGTCCCAATTCTCGCGCAGGAACTCTCGTAGTGCGGCATCCACGGCGGCGTTTAACTGTGCCCCGATGGAGGCTGTTTTTGTAGGGTCCGTTGGGTGGACTTGGAATTTGACTATTTCATCTGCTGGTTTAAAAGAGGTGGACTTGGGTCTCTTATCGAGTATCACGTCGTCCCTGTCCACTATGGAGCGTAGCGTGGCTAATTCCTCGGCCGAGAGGGCTTCGGATAATGCCTCGAGGGCCAATGCGACTGTTTTGTTTTCGGCACGGAGTGTTGTGTCCGGATCACTGGCGAGGGTGATGATTCCGTTGGGCCCGAGCATTTTGAGCTTCATGTACCCATAATGGGGTACGGCTTGGAAGATCGTGAACGCCTCACGTCCTAAAAGGGCGTGGTATCCACTACTGAACGGGGCCACTTGAAATGTAATTTCTTCGGACCTATAATTCTCTGGCGTACCGAATACCACATCTAGTGTGATTTTCCCAGCGCATCGTGCCTCCTGACTGGGTATGATTCCCCTGAAGGTTGTGCTACTTTGCTCAATGCAGTTCCAGTCTATTTCCATTTTTTGAAGAGTTTCCTCATAGATGAGGTTTAATCCGCTGCCGCCATCCATGAGTACTTTGGTGAGTCGAAATTCGTCCACAATTGGACTAAGGACCAGTGTGGCTGGTGCTCGGGCTGTTCGGAATTTAGGTTCATCACTGGCATTGAAGATAATAGCCGTGTCACTATATGGATTTATTGCTACTACGTGGCAGATTTCGGCCATGCTGCGGAGTGTTCGCTTGCGCCTATTATTTGACGCAAAGGTCTCGAAGACTGTTAACACCGTATTGTTATCCACGGGATGGTGCTCTGTGGCGTTTGGGATAAGAAGATCCTCACCACTTTTGGCCACCTACCGGAGTATCCAATATGCTCTAAGGATGTGCGTTGGTACTGTATCGGCTATACTATGAATTTTGCAGGGTCCGTTAAGCCATCCCTCCAGTACGGTTTCATGCCCTGTAGAGGGTTTTTGTTTCTTTGCAACTAGCTCGGGTATCTTACGATAGTGCACCCTTTTACTTCGGACTGGGTGTGTATTCAGAACCGGATTATCCCAAAATTTTGTTTCGGTTTTCCAGGCATTTTCCATCGCACAGTACTTTCGTACTATGGACGCCAAGTCAGCGAAGCGTGATATGTCACGGCGACTTAAGGCATTAAGGAGTTCCCTTGTCCGTGCAATTATTGCAGAAAAGTGATACTGATCTTCCTCGCGACAGTCCTTAACCTTGTTCATCACAAGGAGGAATCTGGCCCAATAATGATGTACAGTTTCATGGGGCTCTTGGGTGATGTGGGAAAGATCGTTTATGTCTAGGTGGGTGGGTGGATTTGAGTCCGAACCCGTACCCGATCTGAGACCCAGGGGCCGAGGAGTTTCCAATCTTGGAAGTTCGGGTTCCAGAGTGTTACCCAATAAGTCTGGCCCACTGCCTGATTCTAGGTTCAGGGCTTGGGTGATGTCCTCCCGTAAGCGGGTATCCGGCTCGGAGAGCTCAGGAATCCGGACATAGTTAGTCCTCAAAATAGAGGAAGAGTTGCCGCATTGTTCCTCCACCACCGCAACATGACGGGTGATCGATGGAGAGTTAATCTCCATTTGATCAGGTTTAAGCCCAATCCGATCATAGTCCGTAGTGACTCCCAAGGCGGCGATGCGATCCAAGAGTTCGTTTAGGGAAGAGATCTCCATTTGATCCATCTGCTCGGCGACTTCCGAGCCGACGTGGAGGCTGTTTTTGATGACCCAAGAAGTCATCATCGGTGCTGCGGCCGAAGAGGCAGTCACGATGAAACTGCCTAGCCGGAGAGTTTGGCCGACAACCAAAGCTCCCCGGCGGTAATGTTGCTTTTAACAACGAGACGAGGCATCCTTCCTTACGGCGACGTCACAGAGGAACTCTCAATGGAAGCACCAATGTCGGTGTCGGTGTCAAAACCGGCGGATCTCGGGTAGGGGGTCCCGAACTGTGCGTCTAGGCGGATGGTAACAGGAGGCAGGGGACACGAAGTTTTACCCAGGTTCGGGCCCTCTTGATGGAGGTAAAACCCTACGTCCTGCTTGATTAATATTGATGATATGGGTAGTACAAGAGTAGATCTACCACGAGATCAGAGAGGTTAAACCCTAGAAGCTAGCCTATGGTATGATTGTATGTTGTCCTACGGACTAAAACCCCCCGGTTTATATAGACACCGGAGAGGGCTAGGGTTACACAAGGTCGGTTACAAAGGAGGAGATATACATATCTGTATTGCCTAGCTTGCCTTCCACGCCAAGTAGAGTCCCATCCGGACACGAGACGAAGTCTTCAATCTTGTATCTTCATAGTCTAACAGTCCGGCCGAAAGATATAGTCCGGCTGTCCGGAGACCCCCTAATCCAGGACTCCCTCAGTAGCCCCTGAACCAAGCTTCAATGACGATGAGTCCGGTGCGCAGTATTGTCTTCGGCATTGCAAGGCGGGTTCCTCCTTCGAATACATCATGGAAGAATTTGAATACAAGGATAGTGTCCAACCCTGCAAAATAAGTTCCACATACCACCGCACAGAGAATAATATTTTCGCAAATCTAATTTGCTGACTTGTATTGGCAACACGACATTATGTCATGGCCCGGCGATTATTCGAACCGTTTCCTTTAACTAGCCCCGCACATAACGCGAGGCAGTTTTTTGACACATCTCGTCAAAGCAGAGATCGTGTCCCCTTATCACGGGATTCTCATCAATACGGGTGTGGGTAACCCAACCGCGCCATCGATTACGGCGCTTGGGGGATAAGCGAGTTTTACCAGGCTAGTGGGGACACATAGTTTCGTCCGCCCATATAAAGGGATAAGGATTTACCTTTTCATCCACGCCTTCTTCCTCCTTTGCTCATCCATTTTCGCACACTCGAGCTCCAGCGCCCAAGTCCGCATTTCCCACCTCAACCCTCTCCAACCATGTCCGGAGCGGGAGGCAGGTGGATGGTCTCCTCCATCACAGAGGGACACATCAAGAAGCTGAGGAGAGCCGGATACCTGCCCGACGACATCGCGCACCGGCTCCCAGAAGAGGGGCAGCTCATCCCCACCCCCAGGCCCCATGAGAGGGTAGTGTTCCTTACCCATTTCCTCTGTGGACTGGGATTCCCTCTCCACCCATTCGTCCGGGGGCTCATGTTCTACTACGGCCTGGATTTCCACGATCTGGCCCCGAACTTCATCCTCAACATCTCGTCGTTTATCGTTGTGTGCGAGGCCTTCCTCCGCATCAAGCCCCACTTCGGCTTATGGCTGAAGACCTTCAATGTCAAGCCGAAGGTAGTGAGCGGCCGCCAGGCGGAGTGCGGAGGTGCCATGGTGGGCAAGATGCCCAACATCACATGGCTCGAGGGCTCCTTCGTGGAGACCATAAAGGGGTGGCAATCGGGGTGGTTCTACATCATCGAGCCACGTGACCCTAAATGGGCAGCGTCCCCTGAATTCCGATCTGGCATCCCCACACGGCTCACCTCCTGGCAAGAGAAGGGCCGGTCCTGGGGTAGTTCAGGAGAGCTGACCGGACTCCAAACATGTATTCAAAACATGGTGAACAAGAAGCTCAAACTTGTCAATGTAGTCCAGGTTATGCTCATCCGTCGGATCCTCCCGTGCCAACAACGGGCTTTCAACTTGTGGGAGTTCGACCCGGCCCAGCACCAAACTCTGAACAGGCTCTTCGACACAACTCACGAAGATGCCTGGAAGGTGCTATTCAAGAGCGCTGAGGTTCCCCCTCCCACTACCGAGGACCGCGGATTCTGCGCGAAGCGCCAAGCCAGCGCGGTAAGCTGTTTTACCTCTCACAGGATACTTGTTTTCCATAGTTTGATTCTATGCGGGATCTAAGCTCCTGTACCTTTGACAGGACTGGTAGGAGATGGCCGGACAGATCGACTATCCAGCTCCTTTGCCCGAAGGCCCAGCAGACGCTCTCCTGGCGAAGATGCTGACTCTGGCTCCTTATACGGTGCCGGAGAAGACCAAGAAGGCCAAGGGAACCCGAAAGAGCTCCCGATGCCAGGCGTCATCAGACTCGCTGTCTGATGACTCTACGGCACACTCCTCTCCCAAAGACGAGGAGGCAGAAGAAGATGCTCCCCCTCTAGACGGGGGAGACAAGAAGAGGAAGGCCGCCCCAACTGGGGAGGCCGAAGGGTCCAAGAAGGGAAGGACTCTCCTTCCGGATAGTTCTATCACCGCCGCCGACGGCGAAGACGAGTGGCTGCCGTATTCGGATACTAGAGTGACTCATAGCATTCCTCTATTGCACTGCTTCCCCTAACGCCGAATATGATTATGCAGGCCGCCATGAGCCCGTATCGATGTATCGTCGGACGGATCCCTGGGCTCATCGGATATGGATAGCGATCCACTTCCGACTACCACCTCCCATTACCCTGCGGACGACACCGAGGTATTGTCTCACGAGGCACCGGGTCGAGGGGAGACAGTTCCGGAGGCGCCTCAAGGCGACCTTCCGGACTCCGGGAGCAGAGGGGACAGGGCCCCTGAGGGCTCCGAGTTTGGCCCTCAGTCGAACACCACGCCGGAACCTCCAGTGGTTCCGGACTCGGGCAGGCGACCTTCTTCCAAGAGGGGCAAGACGCCTGTATCGGTGACCTCTACCCATCCAGAGGCGCCGGACAATCTGCTGGAAGCGCTTCGCAGCGCTTATATTGACGAGGAGCATCGTACTATTATGAGTGCGGTGGTCCAGAAGGTTCAGTCCGCCAAGAGCGGACTGACTGAAGCCTGTGCCAGCCTTCGAACAGGCTTTGAGGTAAGTGTTTAAAATATGGAAAAATATTACCGCATAGATAGTAGCCCCTGATGCTCTATTCGGTGTTCACAAAGAAAAGCTGAACAGAGGATCAAACAATATCGCAGGAGTCTAATATAAGTATGTCAATATGCATATGCAGGCTTCGCTGCTAGCATCTGCCGCACTGACTCGGAGGTTGCCGTACTGAAGCAGGACCTTAAAGGGTCCCAGGACGAGCTCGGCCTTGCCAAGAGGCAGCTCGAGGAGAACAAAGGTAAGTAATACCTAGTTTATGGATATGTATAAAAAGAATGCGATTGCAAAATGACAGGATCATCATGAATTTTCCAGGGACCATGACCGAAGTGGCGACCCTAAGGCAAGCGCTGTCCGAGGATGAAGATAAAGGGGCCAAGGAGCGCATCGAGTGGGAAAGGCAAGAGGCTCGGGTGGGCGAGGTGCAGCAAGAGCTCCAGGCTCTCGTGACGAAGCACGAGGCGTTGGAGCTTGACTTGAAGACGCAAGAGTCTGAGCTTGCCGCGGACCTTGAGAGCGCAAAAAGTGCCAAGGCCGAAGCCCAAAAGGCCCTCCAGGAGATTGACGCGATGAAGAAAATAGCGGCGGGTAAGGCATTCTATATGCAAAGCAAGCATGTGAAAGTAAATTACCTATTACTTATCCGAATCCAGAGCTCTCTAGGAGCATTTGCATATTTGCCCCGCAGTGTGTCGGATGCCGCACAGTTTTACCAGGCCGAGGAGGGAAGCTCAACGGAGAAGCTATTCTGGTCTCAGTATACTGGGACCGAACGCCCTGTGCCTATGAGCGACCAGCTGAAGCAGCTAGTCGAGCTACACAAAGCGGCCGAACAGGCCATGAAGGGCTTTATAGTCCAACTGTGTCCTGGTGACGCCCTTCCGAACAGCTACTTTGGCCTGGTGAGGCGGCTTGTGGACGCCTGCCTACAGCTGGAGGTCGTCAAGCGGTCTGTCTGCATCGAAGGTGCACGCCGGGCTTTCGCCCGCGTGAAGGTGCAATGGGCCAAGCTAGACGCCGTGAAGCTGATCAAGGAGGGATCGCCGCAGGGCAAGGAGCATCGCACCCCCAAAATTTATTATGAGGGTGTCCTGAAGGGTGCCCGTCTTGTAGCGGACGAATGTTCAAAGGATGTAATATTTGAGTAAACTTGCTCGTGTGATCCTGTGTGATGAAAACGTGTTTCATATGCGCTATGCAACGCTTGTTTGAATTTAAAATATTACCTTCTATTTGGTTGTTTATCCTATCTGAGAGATGGCTAGTCCTCGGCTTCTGCCCCCATGCCGCGAGTGCTGGGGTGTTCGGGATAAACCTGAGCACTCTTGTTCCCATTTTTGGGTCCATCGAGGGAGGTGCTCAGCACAACAAACAAGGCAACCGGACTAATAATGCTTTATCACTCTCACTTAGCCATAGAATTCTATAATTTTAAATTTCGGCGAAGCCCCTGGTATTCGGAAGGCCGAATTTGAGGCGTGATACACGCCTTTAAGCCGAACAGGACCGGCTCCTCGCTCTAAGCGGCATAAGTCTTTAGGGACTCGAAACCTCGCCGAACAGCGGCCAGTCTCTTGCCTTATCATGATAGTCAGTTTTAGCTTTCTCTACTGAGGTTCTTAGCCCAGCAAAACCGGGGCACAATCGAAGTAGTTCTCCTAGCGCTACCTTAGCCGATAGAGCGGAACGTAAGGTACCAAAATATAGGAGCCGGGCAAACCCAACATTTGACCAAAGACATGATTCGGAGCTGATGCATATAATGCTATAAGTTCAGGGTGCCGAACTTGTGAAAGTGTTCGGACTTCTCACACCATATTGTGGGGTACTTAAGCCCCTGGTGTGTTGTGTCAGGACCCCGACTCAATGTCACATCGATCTAGCATGTAACACCTCATATCACTTTGCGGCCTCACGCACGGTATTCCCACGGGTGTCGCCTTACCTTTGCCCGGGACCGTTTGCGTCTTTTGGCACACGTATATGATAGTGTCGCTAGCATCCATATGATAAGGAGCCCGGGCTGACATGGCTAGTCGTAAACCCAAAGTGGCACAGACTTACAGGGACAGGCATCCATGACCCAGCATCGAACGTGTCGGTCATCAGCGAGCGAATCCAGGCTGTAGCACTGGGCTAGCAGGACTCCGGTGAACCGGGCTGTAGCGGGCTAACAGGACTCCGGTATTCATCGCGTGACATTTCCCCGAAGGGACAGACACAGGAACGAAGAAGGACACATGCCGGCCAGCCTAAGTGTTCCGGAGCAGTAGCAAGCTACCAAGGCTCAATGGAAACACTAGGAGACATTTCCCGGTAAGAGAGGCTACTAAAGATAAACAACTAGATGGTCAGATCCCACACATACCAAGCATTTCAATAGCATACACACAATATGCTCGATATGTGCAGATACAACATGGCATCACAACATGACTCTACGACTCAAGTAATTTATTCAATAGGCTCCGAGGAGCGAGATATTACAAACCTGGGTCTCATGACCCAACATTCAGAGCATACAAATCAAGCACAAGCGGAAGCTATCATGTCTGAGTACAGACATCTATAAATGAAAAAGGCTGAGAAGCCTGACTATCTACCAAATCCTGCCGAGGCACAAGATCGTAGCTGAGGTAACAAGCTAAACATCGAAGACCACGCGGAAATACTAGTGAGACTGAAGTCTCTCTGCAAAAACATAAAATAGGCAAACGTGAGTACAAATGTACCCAGCAAGACTTACATCAGATCTATCTACACATGCATCATTATCAACAAAGGGATGGTGGGGTTTAACTGCAGCAAGCCAGCTTTGACTCGGTGGCTATCCTGAACTACGACTGCGAGTAACTTTTGAGGTGGCGCACACGAGTCCACATATTCACCATATCAATACACCACTATGGATCCGCTCCCGTCTCCCTACGAGAACGCCATCCATAGCACTCACGCTTATCTTGCGTATTTTAGAGTATCCACTTTCACTTGTCTATGAACTGATATAAGCAACCCAGAAGTCCTTTTCCGCGGACACGGCTATTCGAATAGATGATATTAACCCTGCAGGGGTGTACTTCTTCACACACGCTCTCACCACTTACCGCCGTTTACACGACATGTACTCGGCAACCTTCAAGCGGAAGCCCAACGTGGGTGTCGGCCACGGCCTGCCTAAACACTCAAGTCTCTAGTCCAGGTTTATCGCCTATTCGGGTTCCATCCATGAGGAGATCCGGCCGGAGTTTCACTCACAGCCCCAAACGATGTGAACAGGGTTCCGTGACACCAAACGGGCGCCCGGTTTACCCGGCCACGTGCCTACCGCATCACAGCCCACCCCTACGGTCAGCGCTGCGCACGGCCTCCAGCATACTACAAACACCAGAAACTACTTGCAACTCCTGGACAGAGGACAAGGGTGATCAAGAAGCCGAGAGGGTCCATTGGTTTCGGGCCCAATGCGTGGTAGTAGCTGAATCATGGATCACAAACACAGAACTCAGTTCCTGAGGACGGCTGCAATGAGACAACCCACCATGTACTCCTACATGGCCTCTCACCGCTACCTTTACCAAATCGTATTCACACACTTAGCTCACACACAGTAGGACATGTTCACACACCTCTGATTCATCCCGGATGAATCAGACCTGACTCAACTCTAAGCAGTAGCAGGCATGACAACAAACATAAATGAGTAGGCACATCAGGGCTCAAACAACTCCTACTCATGCTAGTGGGTTTCATCTATTTACTGTGGCAATGACAGGTCATGCAAAGGATAAAGGGGTTCAGCTACCGCAGCAAGTAACAGTTGAATCGTTGTTGTCCTAATGCAGTAAAAGAGAGCAGGAGCGAGAGAGTGGGATTGTATCGGAATGAACAAGGGGGTTTTGCTTGCCTGGCACTTCTGAAGATAACATTGAGTCTTCATCAGTGTCAACGATCACATCATCGGTATCACGTCTATCGGGAGGGAACAAATACCGGCAACACAGAAGGGAACACAATCAATGCAATGCACAATATGATGCATGATCATGACATGGCAAGATGAATGTGTTTTGAGCTAATGCAACTAGCAACAGATTAAATGAAGTTGGTTTGAATACAAGATTCAAATTCAAACTCCATAAGGGGTTATTTAAATGTCATTCACTTCATTTGTCCTAAACAGTAGTGATAAGTTGTTCTAACATGCATGAAAATGGTACAGATGGATTCCTTGAATTTTTCTGATAATTTTTCATATATAAATTATTTAATTTGGAGTTACGGTTAATTTTCTATGATTTATTGAAGTTTATACAATTTTCTGAAATTTCCTGAATATAATTAAATCCAGAAAGTATTACTGCGTCATACTGACGTCACGATGACGTCAGCAGGTCAACGTGGCACAGTCCGGTCAACCCCTGACCGGTGGGTCCCGAGTGTCAGTGTCTAACTAACTAATCTAACTTAGTTAATACTAACCTAACTTGATTAGCCGGGCGGGGCCCGCATGTCAGTGAGAGAGAGGGGGGGTCAAACCCGGGTCAACTCGCCGGAGTTGACCCGCGGCTCGTCGCCGGCGAGGCCAGGGACGGCGGAGAGCGCCGGGATTCGCCCTGCGATGACCAAAAGAGCGGCGGAGGGGCTCTACGGGATGCCCAGGCTCGCGCGCATCTAACAGGGCGGACGGGAGAAGCTAAGGTGGCCGGAGGCGACGGCAATCATGACGACGGCGGCGGCCGGAGTTCAGGTGAGGCGCGGGCGGTGGCTACGGTGCGCCACAGGAGCGATAGACTAGGGTTTTGGGATCCTGGCGTGGTGCTGAGCATGGTGGTGTGCTTGGACGTGACGCGCGTGAGCTCTAGCCACGGCGACCTCGTGGCCGGCGGCAATGGGCTCTCGGGCTCGGCGGAGACGATGGATACGGCACGAAATTGAGCGAAAATACGGAGGGGAAACGAAGAGAAGCTCACGTCGAGTCCGCAGGGGTGGTCAGTGGGCTCGGGGAGGCTGCGAGGCGAGCGCGGGGTCGTCGGCGATCTCGGGGCCGGAGCTTGAAGACGATGAAGAAGGCGGTGATGCAGTGCGTCCGGCGTAGCTTGGCTCTGCATAGGTGACGAGGACGACGCTGCGGTCCTTCTGGATTGGTCGGCGAGGCGAGTGGTGGTCGGTGGCCGTGGCTATGGCGAGCGGCGGCGACGGCGACTCTCGGGTGGCTCGGGGAAGAGAGTCATGGGAGGGAGAGAGGGTGCAGCGAGTGAGAAAGAGGAGCGAGGGGACACGGGGCGTCGTCGTGGCGTCGCTAGGAGGCCGGGGGGGAAGCAGGAGGTGGCGTGCGGTGGCCGTGCGCGCGCCACGCCTCGCCTCTGTTCGTCCTCCTGGCAGAGGAGGAAGAGGACAAGGGGGAGGAGGAGGTGGGCTGGGCCGGCCAGGTGGGGGAGCTGGGCCGGCTGGTGGGCTGCACGGGTGAGGCCAGGTAGGCTTTACTCTTTTTATTTTTTTTCTGTTCTGTTTCTTTTATTTAATATCTTTTGCCATTGTTTGAATTTAAACAAATTCAAACAATGCCAAAAACTCCTCTGAATATTTTTATTTTGCTAGATGGACTTTTCCAAAAGCTTATAATATATTTCAGGGGTATTTGAAATTATATTCTAGTTATATGAATATAATTCAAATTCAAATAGCTAATGATTTAAATTCAAAGTCCCAAAAATAAATCCTTTTAAAATGTTCATTATTTTTGGTTTGGATCAAAACCCTTGCCAAAAATATTAAACATCTAAGAGGAGCATTCTGGAACAATGAATGAGATTTTAGGGTTTTTGCCCTTCTTTTATTTAGGGTTTTGAGGCTTCTGACTTCCTCAGTTCAAGTTTTTTTTAAAATTTAAACATGATGCACAGATGGAAGCAAGCACAGGACAGGCCAGAGCTAGGGATGTGACATGTTGGCCGTACCAAAGTGTACGGTTGCAAGGTGTCATTAATGAACACATATATATAAAACGAGAATGCAATAATAGTCGTAATGTTATGCGTTGTTTATTCAAAGAGGTGTGTTAAAGCAGAATGATACAGATAGTGCGATAAGCAAAAAGTAGGACTATGTCCCTTCCAAGGGCAAGCTGAGGAATAGAATTAAAGCAAATATTTCACTCGTTATCATAATCCACCTCGGAGTTCCGTGGTGTGACGTAGCTTTCTGCCTCTCTTGGTTGCTGCATCATGTGTTCGGCAATCATACTGCCGGAAAAGGTTTCCAGAGATTAAAGTCCTGAAACAGAAAAATAACAAAGCGGGAAGCCCCTAGTGCGGTTTAGGCCGCGTCTTGGAGCGTGCCGTAGTTGTGCCCCCCTCCCCACCTCTGCCCATGGTATTTTTAATGCGTAATTATGTACGTGTGGCATGGATTTTGCCGTTTGGCTAGGACTAGGGTGGGGGCCGCATTGCTAAGCGAGCTCAGATCGTGCCAGGCGGTCTTGTTGCCTTTACTCCGAGCGCGCTTGAAGGTGTCCGGGTCTTGAAACGCCGAACTGGTGGATTTCCTTGAGAGGTTGCTTTGCGCTTCTGCTACGAGGGCCGCAGTGTGCTCCTCCGTTCAGAGAGAGTGCTCTGTGTTTCCATTAACAGTAATAACCCCACGAGGTCCTGGCATCTTGAGCTTGAGGTATGCATAATGCGGTACCATATTGATTCTCGCAAATGCGGTTCGCCCGAGTAGTGCATGATAACCACTGCGGAACGGGACTATATCGAAGATTAATTCTTCGCTTCGGAAGTTATCCGGGGATCCGAAGACCACTTCCAGTGTAATTGAGCCTGTGCAATGGGCCTCTACACCTGGAATGAGACCTTTAAAGGTCGTTTTTGTGGGTTTGATCCTTGAGGGGTCTATACCCATTTTGCGCACTGTGTCCTGATAAAGCAGGTTCAGGCTGCTACCGCCATCCATAAGGACTCGAGTGAGGTGAAATCTGTCAATGATTGGGTCTAGGACCAGTGCGGCAAATCCGCCATGACGGATACTAGTGGGGTGGTCCCTGCGATCGAAGGTGATCGGACAGGAGGATCATGGGTTGAACTTTGGGGCGACTGTCTCCAACGCATATACGTCCCTAAGCGCACGCTTCTGCTCCCTCTTGGGGATGTGGTTTGCGTATATCATGTTCACCGTCCGCACTTATGGGGGGGAACCTCTTTTGTCCTCCGGTGTTCGGCTGCCGGGGCTCTTCCTCGTCATTGCTATGTGGCCCCTTATCTTTGTCTTCGGCAATTAACTTGTCGGCCTGCTTGAACACCCAACAATCCCTGTTGGTGTGGTTGGCTGGCTTGTCGGGGGTGTTGTGTATTTGACACGAGCGATCGAGTATACGGTCCAAACTGGACGGGCCCGGAGTGCTTCTTTTGAATGGCTTTTTCTGCTGACCGGGTTTAGAGCCTTTGAATCCGGCATTGACTGTCGTATCTTCAGTATTATCGCTGTTAATGCGGCGCTTATGTTTGTTGCAACGTGACCTGCTATTGCCATTCTTGGTATCCGGAGTACCATGGTTCTTTGACATATTGTTACTGCGAGCCAGTGAGCTGTCTTCTCCCGCACAAAAGCGGGTCATGAGTGTCATGAGGGCTGCCATAGATTTCGGATTTTCCTGACCAAGGTGCCGGGCTAGCCACTCGTCGCGGATGTTGTGTTTCAAAGATGCTAGGGCCTGTACATCCGGACAGTCGACGATTTGATTTTTCTTTGTTAGGAACTGAGTCCAGAATTGCCTGGCCGATTCTTCTAGCTGCTGAATTATGTGGCTCAAGTCATCGGCATCTGGTGGTCGCACATAAGTGCCCTAAAAGTTGTTGAGGAATGCGGCTTCCAGATCTTCCCAACAGCTAATGGACTCTGCTGGCAGGCTGTTAAGCCAATGCCGCACTGGTCCTTTGAGCTTTAGTGGGAGGTATTTGAAGGCGTGTAAGTCATCACCGTGGGCCATGTGGATGTGGAGGAGGTAATCCTCGATCCATACCGCAGGATCTGTTGTGCCGTCGTATGATTCAATATTTATAGGTTTGAAGCCTTCTTGGATTTGATGATCCATTACTTCGTCTATGAAGCATAAGGGGTGTGCGGCACCTCTGTATTGGGCTATATCACGATGCAACTCAAATGGGTCTTGCCCGTTGTGTTCGGCCCGGCCGGATTTACTTTTACTGTATCCGGCGTGATGTTTATCGTCTCGCATAGTGGCGCACCCTCGTGATACGTAGATCGATCTTGCATGTTTTGCTTTGTCCTCCAATACGTCTCGCAGGTCTGGTGTGTTTCCCCATGCTTTTTTATTTGAATGGCGTTGGGGTGCCGGCTGAGCTTTTGGCTGGAATGCCTCTCTATCACGGCCACGAGGTGGCCGATCAGCCGCGTCATACGCTTATTCCTCCAGTCGAGGTAGCAACTTGCATTTTGGGTAACTCTTGGAGGGGCGCTCGAGTTTATATTCCTCGGCTACGAGGACTTCAGTCCATCTGTCAGCTAGCAGATCTTGATCAGCTTGAAGCTGGTGCTGCTTTTTCTTAAGGCTACTTGCCGTGGCCATAAGCCGACGCTTGAAGCACTCTTGTTCGACGGGATCCTCTGGCATGGCGAATTCGTCATCGCCGAGGCTTGCCTCGTCTTCGGAGGGGCATGTAATTACCATCCTCCGCTTCTCCATCTGCCGCTCTCTCAGGAGGGCTGGCTCCTCCATCCTCCTGCTCTAACTCTTGCTGGAGGGGGTTGTTGTTGTCTTCAGCACTATCCGGAGTGTTATTACCTCCTGTGCCGGTATCACCACTTTTGCTTTGGCGGGACTTAGAACGGCGCCGCTGATGTCGGCGCTTGGGTTGCTTCTTGGAGGGGTCATCCTCCGCTGTCTCATCGCCATTGCCTTCTTTGGGTGTATCCACCATGTATATATCATATGATAAGGTGGCTGTCCAGTGCCCTGTGGGCAGTGGTTCCTCTTCGTCTCCCGCATCATCGTCCATACCGTCGATGTCTTCAGAGTCGAAGTCGAGCATGTCGGTTAAGTCATCGACAGTGGCTACTAAGTGGGTGGTGGGTGGGTCGCGAATTTCTTCATCGTCCGCATCCCAGTCCTGCCGGACATAGTTCGGCCAGGATCCTCCTGACAAGGAGAGAGGCCTTAATGAGTTCAGTATATCACCGAAGGGCGAGTGCTGAAAGATATCCGCGGAGGTAAACTCCATGATCGGCGCCCAATCTGATTCGATAGGAACGGGCGTAGGCGGTTCGGAGTCCGTGGCCGGAGAAAGATCCGGCAGTTTAACAATACGGCTCTCGTGCAAGGTAAGGTCGATGTTCGGCTCCATCGCCGCTGAGGGTAAGGCCTCCGTGGTGGGGTCCATCCACCCGTCCATGGATGGCACAACTGTCTCCGAATTGAGGGTCGGAGCGGCTGCCGGTGCGATCTCCTGAACACTGTCTGATGGTAGAGCTAAATCGTACCCATTGTGACCGCATGACGCACAAGGCAGAGGCTCGAATCCATCGAAGATCAATTCTCCGCGGACATCGGTCGTGTAGTTTAAGCTTCCAAACCTGACCTGGTGGCCAGGGGCATAGCTTTCAATCTGCTCCAGATGGCCAAGCGAATTGGCCCACAGTGCAAAGCCGCCGAACACAAAGATCTATCCGGGGAGGAAAATCTCACCCTAGACCGCATCGCTATCGATTATAGTAGGAGCCATCAAACCTAATGGCGACGACACAGAGGAACTATCAATGAAAGCACCAATGTCGGTGTCAAAACCGGCGGATCTCGGGTAGGGAGTCCCGAACTGTGCGTCTAGGCGGATGGTAATAGGAGGCAGGGGACACGAAGTTTTACCCAGGTTCGGGCCCTCTTGATGGAGGTAAAACCCTACGTCCTGCTTGATTAATAGATCTACCACGAGATTAGAGAGGCTAAACCCTAGAAGCTAGCCTATGGTATGATTGTATGTTGTCCTACGGACTAAAACCCCCCGGTTTATATAGACACCAGAGAGGGCTAGGGTTACACAAGGTTGGTTACAAAGGAGATATACATATCCGTATTTCCTAGCTTGCCTTCCATGCCAAGTAGAGTCCCATACGGACACGAGACAAAGTCTTCAATCTTGTATCTTCATAGTCTAACAGTTCGGCCGAAAGATATAGTCCGGCTGTCCGGAGACCCCCTAATCCAGGACTCCCTCAGTCGGTGTCAAAACCAGCAGATCTTGGGTAGGGGGTCCCGAACTGTGCATCTAAGGCAGATGGTAACAGGAGCCAGGGGACACAATGTTTTACCCAGGTTCGGGCCCTCTTGATGGAGGTAAAACCCTACGTCCTGCTTGATTTATTCTTGATGATATGAGTATTACAAGAGTTGATCTACCACGAGATCGGAGAGGCTAAACCCTAGAAGCTAGCCTATGGTATGATTGTATGTTGTCCTATGGACTAAAACCCTCCGGTTTATATAGACACCGGAGGTGGCTACGGTTACACAAGGTCGGTTACACAGGAGGAGATATACATATTCGTATTGCCTAGCTTGCCTTCCACGCCAAGTAGAGTCCCATCCGGACACGAGACGAAGTCTTCAATCCTGTATCTTCATAGTCCAATAGTCCGTAAAAAGGACATAATTTGGCTGTCCGGATACCCCCTAAACCACGACTCCCTCAGATATGCTCAGGTATTATCCTTGGGTTAATTTGAAATATAGGTTGTTTCCCCTCCTGTGGCTGCCCGGAATACGGAAGTTGCCGAACTACAGCAAAAGTTGGATATTGTGGAGGATGACCTTGCATTGATCAACATGCGTCTTGATGACTCGCAAGGTATGTATTTCGAGCATTCTTTACACCAGTGTGCTTGATGTGGGAAAGTTCTTTGTATGAAATGCGCATGAAATGCAGATGGTGTTGCCGCCGTGGAGGCTCTTCAGGCGGAGCTAGTTCGGGCCATGGAGCGAGCCCGGCTTAGTGATGCTGCTGCTAAAGAGGCATTGGTTGAATTGAAGGCCGAACAAGCTGTGCGATGCCAGGGCGAGGAGAAGGTATTCATGATGACACTCGCTTTGGAGAATGCTACTGGCCGCTGCGAATTTCTTGAGAAGGAGAATAAAGCCTTAATGGCTGAACTGGACAAGGCCCGACAGGAGGCAAGAGAAGCGTGATCAGAGTCCAGAGCACTCCGTGAGGAGGTTCGGCAGGTGAAAGAGATAGTGGCTGGAAAGCCATTTCTGCTGCAGACTAAGTTCGGCGACCCAGACTATGCTCAGCTGAACCAAGTGTGGAGTTCTCCGGACGAGTATTTGGACTTGCCAAAGAGTTCTTCCAATGCAGCACGGTATTACCAAGCGCGAGTTGGATATGCAACGGAGAAGCTTTTTTGGTCATAGTTCGGTGCGTTGAAGCGCCCGCTGCTGCTCAATGAACAGATGTCCCAATGGGCCAAACTTCATAGGGTATCTGGCGCTGCCATGAAGGATGTTATAATCCGGTTGTGGCCAACTAAGCCTGTACCGAGTAGCTATTTCGGTTTTGTGCAGAAGCTTGTCGACGTGGTGCTGCGAATCGATGTTGTGAAGCGATCGGCGTGCATTGAAGGTGCACGGATGGCCCTTGCCCGAGTCAAGAAATTCTGGGGAAAGATGAAGGCCATCGATGTCACCATCAAGGGTCCGCCCGAAGGCAGGGACCGTCCAGAACCAAAGAGTTATTTTGAAGACGTCCTGGAGGCCGCCCGCTTGATAGAGGGTTAATGCTCGAAAAACATAATGTTCGAGTGAGGTGTATGATGATTGTAAGAGACAACTTTATAGTTAATCTATTTATGTTTTGCTCGAAGAGCTTGAATTCCTCCTGTGCGGTCGTTTTAATATAATCTGAAAGTTTTCCAGTCATCGGCTTCAGCCCCCTCATAGGAAGTATGGGGGTGTTCGAAAAAACGTTTAATCACTCTTTATCCAACGTCTTGGTCCATGAAGGAGGTGATAATGCCATGAACAAGGCAATCGGACTATAAGGTGTTAACACTTTCACTTAACCAAAGGAGTTTTATGGTGGGGCTACGACATAGCCCCTGGTGTGTATCCGACGTGTGGTGCCTTGCATATCTGATCTGAAGAAGATCCGTCGTGTTACACGTAGAATCGCTAAAGATTCCAATAAGTCGTCAAGTGGTTGACCAGCTCTCGCCGCATCATGACAGTCAGTTTTTGGCTTTCTCTACTAAGGTGCTCATCCGGTCTAGGCCAAGGCACAATCGCAGTAATTCTCCCTTTACTACCCTAGCCGATAGAGCGGAACGTAGGGTAGCAAAAAAAGGAGCCGGGCAACCCAACTATTGACCCACGACAATGATTCAGAGCTGATGCATATAAGGCCAAACTTGCGACGCCGAAGTACCCTATAGAGATGTTCGGGCTTTTACTGGCAGCTCATTCGTTCCCATGCCGAGCCCCTGGCAGGGTATGCTGAGGTGTATCTGCAGAGTAGCCGTTAAGGCCATACTTATTGTTGAAAGAGTATGAAAGATTGGTTCAGATGAGACTTACTGAGAACGAAGCGATGTGCCAATGATAAATTTATGTATATATATATAATAAAGAAAAGAAACTGTGAACCCGGCTATTTGACATGCTCAGGGTCGGGAACAGAGGAAAGAGGGCATAGTATAGGCTCGGGATAAAGAGTGTGGTCCAAAAAAAGTTATTTTGGACCTCCTTTCGCATGTCTGCGTCGCCCGTTGTCGGTGTCAAAACCGGCGGATCTCCGGTAGGGGGTCCCGAACTGTGCGTCTAAGGCAGATGGTAACAGGAGGCAGGGGTTCGGGCCCTCTTGATGGAGGTAAAACCCTACGTCCTGCTTGATTTATTCTTGATGATATGAGTATTACAAGAGTTGATCTACCACGAGATCGGAGAGGCTAAACCCTAGAAGCTAGCCTATGGTATGATTGTCTGTTGTCCTATGGACTAAAACCCTCCGGTTTATATAGACACCGGAAAGGGCTAGGGTTACACAAGGTCGGTTACAAAGGAGGATATATACATATACGTATTGCCTAGCTTGACTTCCACGCCAAGTAGAGTCCCATCCGGACAAGAGACGTAGTCTTCAATATTGTATCTTCATAGTATAACAGTCCGGCCAAAGGATATAGTCCGGCTGTTCGGAGACCCCCTAATCCAGGACTCCCTCAGTAGCCCCTGAACCAGGCTTCAATGATGATGAGTCCGGCGCGCAGTATTGTCTTCGGCATTGCAAGGCGGGTTCCTCCTCCGAGTACACCATGGAAAAATTTGAATACAAGGATAGTGTCCGACCCTGCAAAATAAGTTCCACATACCACCGTAGAGAGAATAATATTTCCACAAATCTAATCTGCTGACACGTTTTGGCAACATGACATTATGCCATGGCCCGGTGATTATTCGAACCGTTTCCTTTAACTAGCCCCGCACATAACGCGAGGCAGTTTTTTGACACGTCTTGTCAAAGCAGAGATCGTGTCCCCCTTATTACGGGATTCTCATCAATACGGGCGTGGGTAACCCAACCGCGCCTGGGACTCCTAGATTTTAGGCAAATCCCAAACGGCCACGAGGAGGACGCTTGATATTCACCCTCTTTATAAAGGGTCAAGGTTTTTACTTTTTTTCTCCCGTGCTCAATCGAATCCTTCCCCCGCCTCGAGTTCTAACACCCAAAGCCCAGGTCAGGTGCTTCGGACATTCAATCATGTCCGGATCCAGCCTCCAGGGCCGGTGGATGCCCTCCTCCGTCATGGAAGAGGATATCAAGAAGTTGAGGGAGGCAAGATACTTGACCGCCGAACTCTCGCATCGGATGCCCGCCCGAGGGCAGGTCGTCCCTACTCCCGAACCCAACGAACACGTCATGTTCATCTCCCACTTCCTCCGAGGACTAGGCCTCACTTTGGATCCCTTCGTAAGGGGTTTGATGTTCTATTACGGGCTTGATTTCCACGATCTAGCCCCGGATTCCTTTCTCCACATCTCGGCATTTATTGTCGTATGTGAGGCCTTCCTCCGCATTACCCCTCACTTCGGCCTGTGGCTCAAGACCTTTGATGTGAAGCCGAAGACGGTCGAGGGGCAGTATGCAGCGTGCGGAGGTGCATTAATAAGCAGGATTGCTGGAGCTCCGTGACCAAAAGGTTCCTTTCCAGAGGTGTCCGGATTATGGTAAAGGGAGTGGTTCTACATCACCGCTCCCAGAAGTGCCAAGTGGGTAGCTCCCCCCGCCTTTCGCTCGGGCCCTCCACCACAACTGATGTCATGGATCAGCAGGGGGCTGAGCTGGGGTCCAGCCAAGGACGTGCCCATACTGCAGAGCCGCATCCGGGATCTCTTCGAGGGAGATTTTAGTCTGGTTATGGTAGTGCAAGTCATGCTGGTTCGTCAAGTCCAGCCTTGCAAACGCCGGCCCCTCCGTTTATGGGAATTCAACCCAGAAGTACCACACGCTATTCAGAATTTCCTCGGCCTGACGCACGAGGAGATGTACAAGTTGTTCTTCGGACCCCAGATAGAGTGTCCGGACACCTCCGAGGACGTGGGCCTGAGCAGCAACCGCACCGCGGCCCAAGTAAGTAACCCTCTAGCCGAACACATTATCTTTCTTTTATCAGGACATCATTCTAAAGGATCGCTCTTTGACTAGAATTGGATAGCAAAGGCGAAGATGATCTGGTGTTCGGCTCCCCTTCCCGAAGGCTTGGACAATCCGGTGCTGGAAAAGATGCTCGAGCCAGCACCTTGCCTGGTGCCCGCAAAGGAAGATGAAGGGGGGGAATAAAGAGGGCCAAAGCGGGCCTCCACCGCTATCTGTTCCAACCGAGGGAATGAGTGCCTCCGTGAGGGAGGATAGCCAAGAGAAGGAGTCTGACATTCCTTCGCCCCGGGGGAGGAAGAGGACTACCTTTGATGATCCGGAAACCAAGGTTTCCAAACGGGAGAAGAAAACTCCACCAGAGGATCCCGTCTCAGAGGGTGCTTTTGCGGCACAAAGTTCGTGCGGGGATCAGCCCTCTAACGGGTCGTAAGTGATCAAAATTTACTTAATAGTAGAGATATTCTACCTTACTTCCGAGGAAAATAACTGAAGCGTTTTATCTTGCAGTTCGGATCTTAGCCCTTCTCAACAGAGCTCGTCTTCAGGGGACCTTCTTCCGGAGATGATGGAGAGAGAAACGCCTCCCCGGGACTCCCCCGCTCAAGAAGCGGGCAACCTTGAAGTATCATCACGGAGGGCCTCTCCGGATCCGGTGAGGCCAGAAGATAATCCCATAGTCACCAGAAGTTCCCAGCATCCGGCTCTTGAAGAGGGCAGACAAAAGAGTCCGGGGCCGTCTGGTATGCGGTCGGACGCACTGAGGGATCTGCTGAAGCGAGCGACCATCTCGGAAGAACACCATAGATTGATGTGTACAGTGATGGAAAGGATTTCTCCGCTGAAAGCGGGTTGCATGACGCCTTTATGAGTCTACTAACGGGCTTTGAGGTACGTAAAATGATATACCTTTGTTATGGTACCGCACATTTTTAGGTGTGCCAGGTGTAGATAGTAGCCCCTGAGACTCTGGTTGTCACCGATAACGGTGGAAAATAGAGGATCATAGTCCTAGGTAATAACCATACCGCCTTTATGTGCAGGTGGTGGAAGCTCCGGTGGCTAGCCGGACTCATGAGTTTGCCGAACTAAAGCGGCAACTGGATGCGGCGGATGCCGACATCGAGCTTGTTAACAAGTGGCTTGACGAGGCACAGGGTAAGTGATATTTTCTGGTGAATGTCACATAGTAAGAGAAGCGAGATGCCATTATCTTTAATATGTTGTGACTGCAGATGGAGCTGCCACCGTGGAGACCCTTCGGGCGGAACTTGCCCGAGCCAAAGAACAAGCAAGGAGTAGTAACGCGGCTGCTTTGAAGGCGGCCAAAGAGTTAAGAGCCGAGAAGGCCACGCATTGCGAGATCAAAGAGAAAATGGCCAAGATGGATATAGAGTTAAAAGATACTGCCGACCGTTGTCAGGTCCTTGAAGAAGAAAACCGAACAAAGGCGATGGACCTTGAAAAGGCCACGATGGCGACCAAAGACACCTTCTCTGCCATGAGAGCGAAGAAGGAGGAGCTGCGTGAAGCCAGTGATATTGTGGCTGGGAAGCCCTTTTTGCTGCGGAGGAAGTTCAAAGATTCACGGTACACCCCTCTGGATCGGCTGTGGAGTTCGGCAAACGCATATCTGGATTTGACGGCGAGTGCTGTTGATGCGGCCGAATACTTCCGAGATCAAACAGATCGTGAAGTGGACAAGCTATTCTGGTCGCAGTTTAACGTTCCAGAGCATCCTCTTCCACTAACTGATCAGCTTGCCGAATGGGCCGAACTCAATAGATTGTCCGGACTTGCCATGAGGTCCGTCGTAGATCATCTGTGGCCGGAAAAACCGAAGCAAACATCTGTTTCAGCTTAGTGCAGCAGTTCCTTGATGCGGTGTCGCGCATCAATGCGATGAAGAGGTCGGCGTGCATAGAAGGCTCGCGAATGGCCTTTGCTCGTGTCAAAGCATACTGGGCAGAAATGGATGCTACCACTGTTACGGCACAAGGTTCGGCCATAGGCTGAGTGGCTGCCGAGCACTATTTTGAAGAAGTTCTTGAGGGTGCTCGTTTGATAGAGGCCCAGTGCTTGAAGAATATTATGTTTGAGTGACATGTATTCCCATTGTAAAAACAATGTTTTATTAATTTTATCAAGGCTGTATTTATACTTTTGCCCGAAAGTATTGTGATGCTCTTGTGCGGCCGTTTTATGTATACATGTGTATAACCTGAAAGATTGCAGTCGTCGGCTTCAGCCTCCACGCATATAATGCGCGGGTGTTCACAGAAGACGTGTACTCACACTTAATCCAACATCTTGGTCCTACTAAGGAGGTGAGAGCGCAACGAACTAGGCAACCGGACTATAATGCTTTAGCACTTTCACTTAGCCATAGGAGTTTGACAGTGGGGCTACTATATAGCCCCTGGTGGCGCCGCACTCACCCGAGTTCGGGGTGCGTACATGCCTGGCCGGGAAACAGCCCTTCGTTAAGGCGGAGGAATTTTAGGATTCCGGTAGGTCATCGAGTGGTTGACCAGTCTCGCGCTATATCATGACAGTCAGTTTTCGGCTTTCTCTACTGAGGTGCTCGTCCGGATGAACCATGGCACAATCGCAGTAGTCCTCCGGGTGCCGCCTTAGCTGATAGAGCGGAACGTAAGGCAGAAAAACACAGGATCCAGGCAAACCCAACATTTGACCCAAGACATGATTCGGAGCTGATGCATATAAGGCCAAACTCGCGATGCCGAACACTCCCTAAGGTATTCGGTCTTTATGGTGTAAACCGGGCCTAAATAGTGCCCTTTGTAAGAAGCCCCTAGTGTCCAGGTACGTGCATTGTTCTAACCTGGCCACATGCCAAGACATTAGCATCCTTCTCAATTGTACTGAGAATCCGAGGGATGTGTATCAACAAGAGACAGTAAAAAAGGTTGACGCAGGGTCTTAATCTAAAAAGAATCCTTGGAACGGGTCCCTGCTGCATGTCTGCGCCTGTGTCTCGGTTGTGCCGTATCCTGGACAGGTGTAGCACGATTGTCATCTGTATGAATTTCATATTGCTGCGCCGGACTCGTCTAACCGTGTCCGTGATCTTGACGACCTATCGAATGCTTTAGTTGGTGAGGCCATTTTAGTGTGCGGCTGCCAAGGCAGCCGCACTCTCTTCGGCGCGCAGGGATCGCTCAATATTTCCATTTACTGTAATGATGCCATGTGGAGCAGGCATCTTAAGTGTGAGGGAAGCGTAATGCGGTATTGCATTAAAGCGAGCGAAAGCTTCGCGTCCAAGTAGTGCTTGATAGCCACCTTGGAACGGAGCAATGTGGAAGGTTAAATTTTCGCTACGGAAGTTATCGGGGAAGCCGAATATAACCTCTAGTAGCAGGGAGCCCATGCAATGAGCCCCTGGGCCTGGCATTACGCCTCTAAAGGTAGTATTGTTGTGGCAAATTTTCGTTGGGTCTATCCCCATTTTGCGGATTGTGTCCTGATATATCAGGTTTAAGCTGATGCTGCCGTCCATCAGGACTCGTGTGAAGTGGTATCCGTCAATTATTGGATACAATACCAAGGCAGCCCACCCTGCATTCCGGATACTTGCTGAGTAATCCTGATGGTCGAAGGTGATCGGTTGAGACGGCCAGTGGCAGAGCTCCACGGTGATAGGCCCTTGGGCATGTTTGTCTGGGAGTGCCGCTTTGCTTCTCCCCTTTATCACGTGTAACACGTTTACTGTTTTGACTTCTGGTGGAAATTTCTTCTGTTCCCCAGTGTTTTGCTTGCGAGGCTCATCCTCGTCTTCGCTTGCTGTATCCTGCCCCTTATGTTCGGCGTTGAGCTTGGCGGACTGCTTGAAGACCCAACATTCTCTGTGGGTATGATTTGCAGGTTTATCGGGGGTGCTATGGATCTGACATATTTGGTCCAGGATTTTGTTTAAGCTGGACAGTTCATCTCTGGTGCCTTTAGAGGGCGGCTTTTGCTGACCTGGCCGAGAGTTCTGAACCCGGCATTTACCGTCGTGCTCTTCGTGCTGTCCTCCTTATTCCGGCGCTTATTATTTTAGCTACAGCGTGATTTCCCGTTTCCATCTCTAACTTCGGATGTACTTGGGTCGCTGGTGCTGCATCGGGCTAGCCAGCTGTCCTCGCCCATGCAAAAGCGGGTCATGAGGCTTGTTAATGGTGCCATTGTTCTCGGCTTTTCTTGGCCGAGGTGCCTGGCAAGCCATTCATCTTGGACGCTGTGCTTAAAGGCTGCCAAGGCCTCGGCGTCCGGACAATCGACTATTTGGTTCTTTTTAGTAAGAAACATGTTCCAAAGCTTTCGGGCTCACTCTCCGGGCTGCTGAGTTATATGACTTAGATCGTCTGCATTCCGGTGGTCGGACATATGCCCCTTGAAAATTTGCCTGAAAGGCGTCTTCGAGCTCTTCCCAGCTTCCAATGGAGCTTTAGAGGAGGCTTTTAAGCCAGTGCCGAGCTGGCCCTTTGAGCTTGAGGGGTAAGTACTTGATGGCGTGGAGATCATCCCCTCGAGCCATATGGATATGGAGGATATAGTCCTCAATCCAGACCCCAGGGTCTGTTGTTCCGTCGTATGCCTCTATGTTTACGGGTTTGAATCCCTCTGGAAATTCATGGTCCAGCACCTCATCGGTGAAACATAGGGGGTGTGCGGCACCCCTGTATCTGGGTTCACCGTGGTGTTTGGATGTTTGTTGTATTGCATCGTATGCTGGAGCGCGCTTGCGTGGTCCATAAATGGATCTGGTTGCGCCGTCCTTTTGATGCGAGCCCTCGGGTGGGTCGCGCATTGGCTTATGTGCGGCGTTGTTGGCCGCTTTATGTTGGCCGTGAGGTCGTCTATCCAGCCGGATGGCCATTTTAATTTTTCGTTGCGGGGGATCTAAGGCCTCCTCATCGAATTCAGGTAGCAACTTCCACTTCGGGTAGCTCTTGGTGTGGCGATTACTGCCGTACTTCGCTGTTGTGTTGAGTACTTCACTCCATTTTATTTTGAGTGTGTCTTGTGCAGCCTTGAGCCTTTGCTTCTGTTTTTTAAGACTCCTCGCCATGGAAACAAGCCTTTGGTGGGCATTATGTTGCTCCTGGCGCCTGTCCGGTGTGATGTCGTCCGGACTGTTATCTTCGACGGGGTTGGGTTGTTCGGCTTGATTTTCCATGTTACCGTGGTCGGGCAATGGTTCACCCTGCTATAACGCTGGGTCTATGTGATCGTTATTTCTACCGGGGCGGGATTTAGGGCGGCGTTTACACCGCCGCTTTGACTGCTGCTCGAGGGAACCACCCGTCGCTGTGTCCTTCCGTTCCTCGTCGTTATTTCCTTTGGGTGTGTCCACCATGTATATGTCATGTGATGAAGTGGGCGTCTAGTGCCCTGTGAGCAGTGGTTCCTCTTCGACTCCTGCGTCATCGTCCATACAGTCGATGTCTTCGGAGTCAAAGTCGAGCATGTTGGTTAAGTCATCGACAGTGGCTACTAAGTGGGTGGTGGGTGGGCGGCGAATTTCTTCCTCATCCGCATCCCAATCCTGCCGGACGTAGTTCGGCCAGGATTCCCCTGACAAGGAGAGAGACCTTAATGAGTTCAGTACGTCACCGAAGGGCGAGTGCAGGAAAATATCCGCGGAGGTAAACTCCATGATCGGCGCCCAATCGGATTCGATAGGCACGGGCGCAGGCGGTTCGGAGTCTGTGGCCGGAGAAGGATCCGGCAGTTTGGCAACACGACTCTCATGAAGGGTAAGGTCGATATTCAGCTCGATCGCCACTGAGGGTACGGCCTCCATGATGGGGTCCATCCACCCATCCATGGATGGCGCAATTAGCTCCAAATTGAGGCTTGGGGCGGCTGCCAGTGCGATCTCCTGAATACAGACTGATGATAGAGCTAAATCATACTCATCGTGACCGCGCGGCGCACAAGGCAAGGGCTCGAATCCGTCGAAGATCAAGTCTCCACGGGTGTCGGCCGTGTAGTTTAAGCTTCCAAACCTGACCTGGTATCCAGGGGCGTAACTTTCGATCTGCTCCAGATGGCCAAGCGAGTTGGCCCATAGTGCGAAGCCGCCGAACACAAAGATCTGTCCGGGGAGAAAAGTCTCACCCTGGACTGCATCGCTATCGATGATCGTAGGAGCCATCAAGCCTAATGGCGACGACACAGAGGAACTCTCAATGAAAGCACCAATGTTGGTGTCAAAACCGGCGGATCTCGGGTAGGGGGTCCCGAACTATGCGTCTAAGGCGGATGGTAACAGGAGGCAGGGAACACGATGTTTTACCCAGGTTCGGGCCCTCTTGATGTAGGTAAAACCCTACGTCCTGCTTGATTTATTTTTGATGATACGAGTATTACAAGAGTTGGTCTACCACGAGATCGGAGAGGCTAAACCCTAGAAGCTAGCCTATGGTATGATTGTCTATTGTCCTACGGACTAAAACCCTCCGGTTTATATAGACACCGGAAAGGGCTAGGGTTACACAAGGTCGGTTACAAAGGAGGAGATATATATATCCGTATTGCCTAGCTTGCCTTCCACGCCAAGTAGAGTCCCATCCGGACACGAGACGAAGTCGTCAATCTTGTATCTTCATAGTCTAACAGTCCGGCCAAAGGATATAGTCCGGCTGTCTGGAGACCCCCTAATCCAGGACTCCCTCACCCGTCCTCGGTGAGGGGAATCCTTAATGGAGGTAGCCCCTTAGGTGAGCATATGGATCCGAACTCTGATAGAGTCCGTTGTAGATGTTGTCCAGCTGGTCACCTGTTCTTTAGGGATGATTCAGAAAAATAAGGTAAGCAGATAAAAAACGTTACGGGAATGTGATGTCTACTACACAACCTTCTTCTTATAGACGTTGTTGGGCCTCCAAGTGCAGAGGTTTGTAGGACAGTAGCAAATTTCCCTCAAGTGGATGACCTATGGTTTATCAATCCGTAGGAGACATAGGATGAAGATGGTCTCTCTCAAGCAACCCTGCAACCAAATAACAAAGAGTCTCTTGTGTCCCCAACACACCCAATACAATGGTAAATTGTATAGGTGCACTAGTTCGGTGAAGAGATGGTGATACAAGTGGTATATGGATGGTAGATAAAGGTTTTTGTAATCTGAAAATATAAAAACAGCAAGGTAACGAATGATAAAAGTGAGCGTAAACGGTATTGCAATGCTAGGAAACAGGGCCTAGGGTTCATACTTTCGCTAGTGTAAGTCCTCTCAACAATAATAACATAATTGGATCACATAACTATCCCTCAACATGCAACAAAGAGTCACTCCAAAGTCACTAATAGCGGAGAACGAACGAAGAGATTATGGTAGGGTACGAAACCACCTCAAAGTTATTCTTTCCAATCAATCCGTTGGGTTATTCCTACAAGTGTCACAAACAGCCCTAAGAGTTCATACTAGAATAACACCTTAAGAAACAAATCAATCAAAACCCTAATGTCACCTAGATACTCCAATGTCACCTCAAGTATCCATGGGGGTATGATTATATGATATGCATCACACAATCTCAGATTCATCTATTCAACCAACACATAGAACCTCAAAGAGTGCCCCAAAGTTCTACCGGAGAATCACGACGAAAACGTGTGCCAACCCCTATGCATAGGTTCATGGGCGGAACCTGCAAGTTGATCACCAAAACATACATCAAGTGAATCACGTGGTATCCCATTGTCACCATAGGTACGCACGGCAAGACATACATCAAGTGTTCTCAAATCTTTAAAGACTCAATCTGATAATATAACTTCAAAGGGGAAACTCAATCCATTACAAGAGAGTAGAGGGGGGAGAAAACATCATAGGATCCAATTATAATAGCAAAGCTCGCGATACATCAAGATCGTGCCAAATCAAGAACACGAGAGAGAGAGAGAGAGAGAGAGAGAGAGAGATCAAGCACATAGCTACTGGTACATACCCTTAGCCCCGAGGGAGAACTACTCCCTCCTCGTCATGGAGAGCACCGGGGTGATGAAGATGGCCACCAGAGAGAGATTGCCCCCTCCGGCAGGGTGCTGGAATGGGTCTAGATTGGCTTTCGGTGGCTACGGAGGCTTCTGGCCGCGGAACTCCCGATCTATCGTCTCTTCTGGAAGTTTTAGGGTACGTGAGTATATATGGGTGCAGGAAGTACGTCGGTGGAGCTTCGGGGGCCCACGAGGTAGGGGGGCGCGCCCCCCACCCTCGTGAGCACCTCCCTTGGCTCCTGACGTGGGGTCCAAGTCCATCCGGTAGCTTTCCTTCCAAAAATAACTTCTCCGGTTGATTCCGTTCTGTTTCGACTCCGTTTGATATTCCTTTTCTTCGAAACACTGAAATAGGCAAAAAAACAGCAATTCTGGGTTGGGCCTCCGGTTAATAGGTTAGTCCCAAAAATAATATAAAAGTGGATAATAAAGCCCAATATTGCCCAAAACAGTAGATAACATAGCATGGAGCAATCAAAAATTATAGATACGTTGGAGACGTATCAAGCATCCCCAAGCTTAATTCCCGCTCGTCCTCGAGTAGGTAAATGATAAAAATAGAATTTTTGATGCGGAATGCTACTTGGCATAATTTCAATGTAATTCTTCTTAATTGTGGCATGAATATTCAGATCCGAAAGATTCAAGACAAAAGTTCATATTGACATAAAAATGATAATACTTCAAGCATACTAACTAAGCAATTATGTCTTCTCAAAATAACATGGCCAAAGAAAGTTCATCCCTACAAAATCATATAGTTTAGTCATGTTTCATTTTCGTCACACAAGAATGCTCTCATCATGCACCACCCCGATGACAAGCCAAGCAATTGTTTCATACTTTAGTAATCTCAAACTCATAAACTTTCACGCAATACATGAGCGCGAGCCATGGATATAGCACTATGGGTGGAATAGAATATAATGAGGGGGGTTATGTGTAGAAGACAAAAAAGGAGAAAGTCTCACATCAACGAGGCTAATCAATGGGCTACAGAGATGCCCATCGATTGATGTTAATGCAAGGAGTAGGGATTGCCATGCAACGGATGCACTAGAGCTATAAATGTATGAAAGCTCAACAAAAGAAACTAGTGGGTGTGCATCCAACTTGCTTGCTCATGAAGACCTAGGGCACTTGAGGAGGCCCATTGTTGGAATATACAAGCCAAGTTCTATAATGAAAATTTCCCACTAGTATATGAAAGTGATAACATGAAAGACTCTCTACTATGAAGATCATGGTGCTACTTTGAAGCACAAGTGTGGTAAAAGGATAGTAACATTGTCCCTTCTCTCTTTTTCTCTCATTTTTTGCCCTTCTCTTTTTTATGGCCTTTCTTTTTTGGGGGGAGGGCCTTCTCTTTTTTATGGCCTTTCTCTTTTTTTATATTCCTCACTTGGGACAATGCTCTAATAATGATGATCATCACACTTCTATTTATTTACAACTCAATGATTACAACTCGATACTAGAACAAATATGACTCTATATGAATGCCTCCGGTGGTGTACCGGGATATGCAATGAACCAAGAGTGAAATGTATGAAAGAATTATGAATGGTGGATTTGCCACAAATACTATGTCAACTACATGATCATGCTAAGCAATATGACAATGATGAATGTGTCATGATGAACGGAATGATGGAAAGTTGCATGGCAATATATCTCGGAATGGCTATGGAAATGCCATAATAGGTAGGTATGGTGGCTGTTTTGAGGAAGATATAATGAGGTTTATGTGTGAAAGAGCATATCATATCACGGGGTTTGGATGCACCGGCAAAGTTTGCGCCAACTCTCAATGTGAGAAAGGGCAATGCACGGTACCGAAGAGGCTAGCAAGGATGGGAGGGTGAGAGTGCGTATAATCCATGGACTCAACATTAGTCATAAAGAACTCACATACTTATTGCAAAAATCTACAAGTCATCAAAAACCTCGGCACTACGCGCATGCTCCTAGGGGGGTAGATTCGTAGGAAAAGACAATTGCTCGTCCCCGACCGCCACTCATAAGGAGGACAATCAAATAACACCTCATGTTTCAAATTTGTTACACAATGTTTACCATACGTGCATGCTACGGGACTTGCAAACTTCAACACAAGCACTTCTCAAATTCACAACTACTCAACTAGCACGACTTTGATATTATTACCTCCATATCTCAAAACAATCATCAAGCATCAAACTTCTCTTAGTATTCAATACTCTATATGAAAGTTTTTACTAATCTTGTATACCTCGCATATTAGGATTTAAGCAAATTACCATGCTATTTAAGACTCTCAAAATAATATAAGTGAAGCATGAGAGTTCCTCTATTTCTTCAAAATAAAACTACCACCATGCTCTAAAAGATATAAGTGAAGCACTAGAGCAAATGACAAACTACTCTGAAAGATATAAGTGAAGATCAATGAGTAGTTGAATAATTATGCAACTACGTGAAGACTCTCTAACATTTAAGAATTTCAGATCTTGGTATTTTATTCAAACATAAAGCAAAGAAAAATAAAATTACATTCTAAGAATGGCAAACATCATGTGAAGAAGCAAAAACTTAGGATCAACCGAAACTAACCGATAGTTGTTGAAGAAGAAAGGTGGGATGCCAACCGGGGCATCCCCAAGCTTAGATGCTTGGGACTTCTTGAAATATTATATTGGGATGCCTTGGGCATCCCCAAGCTTGAGCTTTTGTGTCTCCTTAATTCCTATCGTATCTCGGTCTCCCTAAATCTCAAAGGCTTCATCCACAGAAAACTCAACAAGGACTCGTGAGATAAGTTAGTATAAACCATTGCAAAAACCTTATCATACTCTATTGTAGCAAATCACTAAAATTATTATTCAACATTGCATACTAAATGGCTCTGCATATTTAATAGTCATATCCTCAAATACAATCATTAAAGAAGCAAACATATGCGAACAATGCAAACATAACAGCAATCTGCCTAAACAGGACAGTCTGTAAACAATGCAGCAACATCCATACTTACCTAACTCCAAAAATTATGAAAGAAAATTCCCACTGTAGTAAATGTATCATATCTTAATATGCAAAAGGTTTCAACATTTTATCACATTCTGACTTTTCTAGGGAATTATTGCAACAGCGGTAAACTTTCTGTTTTCAAACAGCAACATGTGGAATTCTAAAATAGGCATAGTAAAGGCTATCAATGCCACTTTTATTGAAATAAAAGATGAAAAACATTGTTCTAAATAACATAAAGCAAAACTTAACAAAATAAATTGACGCTCCAAGCAAAACACATATCATGTGGTGAATAAAAATATAGCTCCAAGTAAAGTTACCGATGAACGAGGACGAAAGAGGGGATGCCTTCCGGGGCATCCCCAAGCTTAGGCTTTTGGTTGTCCTTGAATATTACCTTGGGGTGCCTTGGGAATCCCCAATCTTAGGCTCTTGCCACTCCTTATTCCATAGTCCATCGAATCCTTACCCAAAACTTGAAAACTTCACAACACAAAACTTAAAGTAGAAAACTCGTGAGCTCCGTTAGCGAAAGAAAACAAAAGACCACTTCAAGGTACTGTAATGAACTCATTATTTATTTATATTGGTGTTAAACCTACTGTATTACAATTTATCTATGGTTTATAAACTATTTTACTAGCCATAGATTCATCAAAATAAGCAAACAACACATAGAAAACAAAATCTGTCAAAAACAGAACAGTCTGTAGTAATCTGGACCAAACGTATACTTCTGGAACCCCAAAAATTCTAAAATAAATTTATGGACCTGAGGAATTTATCTATTAATCATATGCAAAAATAATTAACTAAATATCACTCTCCAAATAAAAATGGCAGCAATTCTCGTGAGCGCTAAAGTTTCTGTTTTTTACAGCATGATCAACAAGACTTTCCCAAAGTCTTCCCAAAGGTTCTACTTGGCACAAACACTAATTAAAAGCATAAAACCACATCTAAACAGAGGCTAGATGAATTATTTATTACTAAACAGTAACAAAAATCATGTTGCTAAAATAAAATTGGGTTGCCTCCCAATAAGCGCTATCGTTTAACGCCCCTAGATAGGCATGATGATTTCAATGATGCTCACATAAAAGATAAGAATTGAAACATAAAGAGAGCATCATGAAGAATATGACTAGCACATTTAAGTCTAACCCTCTTCCTATGCATAGGTATTTTGTGAACAAACAACTTGTGGGAACAAGAATCTACTTGCATAGGATGGTAAAACAAGCATAACTTCAAAACTTTAAGCACATAGAGAGGAAACTTGACATTATTGCAATTCCTACAAGCATTGTTCCTCCCTCATAATAATTTTCAGTAGCATCATGAATGAATTCAACAATATAACCAGCACCTAAAGCATTCTTTTCATGATCTACAAGCATAGCAATTTTATTACTCTCCACACAAGCAAAATTCTTCTCATGAATAATAGTGGGAGCAAACTCAACAAAATAATTATCATGTGAGGCATAATCCAACTGAAAACTAAAATCATGATGACAAGTTTCATGGATATCATTATTCTTTATAGCATACAAGTCATCACAATAATCATCATAAATAGCAACTTTGTTCTCATAATCAATTGGAACCTCTTCCGGAATAGTGGATTCCTCACAAAATAAAGTCATGACCTCTCCAAATCCACTTTCATCAATATAATCATCATAAATAGGAGGCATGATTTCATCATAATAAATTTGCTCATCAAAACTTGGGGGACAAAAATATCATCTTCATCAAACATAGCTTCCCCAAGCTTGTGGCTTTGCATATCATTAGCATCATGGATATTCAAGGAATTCATACTAACAACATTGCAATCATGCTCATCATTCAAATATTTAGTGCCAAACATTCTAATGCATTCTTCTTCTAGAACTTGAGCACAATTATCGGAATCCTTATTCTCACGAAAGACATTAAAAATATGAAGCATATGAGGCATCCATAATTCCATTTTTTTGTAGTTTTTTTTTATAAACTAAACTAGTGATAAAACAAGAAACTAAAAGACTCGATTGCAAGATCAAAAGATATACCTTAAAGCGCTAACCTCCCCGGCAACGGCGCCAGAAAAGAGCTTGATGTCTACTACACAACCTTCTTCTTGTAGACGTTGTTGGGCCTCCAAGTGCAGAGGTTTGTAGGACAGTAGCAAATTTCCCTCAAGTGGATGACCTAAGGTTTATCAATCCGTAGGAGGCGTAGGATGAAGATGGTCTCTCTCAAGCAACCCTGCAACCAAATAACAAAGAGTCTCTTGTGCCCCAACACACCCAATACAATGGTAAATTGTATAGGTGCACTAGTTCGGCGAAGAGATGGTGATACAAGTGGTATATGGATGGTAGATAAAGGTTTTTGTAATCTGAAAATATAAAAACAGCAAGGTAACGAATGATAAAAGTGAGCGTAAACGGTATTGCAATGCTAGGAAACAAGGTCTAGGGTTCATACGTTCACTAGTGTAAGTCCTCTCAACAATAATAACATAATTGGATCACATAACTATCCCTCAACATGCAACAAAGAGTCGCTCCAAAGTCACTAATAGCGGAGAACGAACGAAGAGATTATGGTAGGGTACGAAACCACCTAAAAGTTATTCTTTCCAATCAATCTGTTGGGCTATTCCTACAAGTGTCAAAAACAGCCCTAGAGTTCGTACTAGAATAACACCTTAAGACACAAATCAACCAAAACCCTAATGTCACCTAGATACTCCAATGTCACCTCAAGTATCCGTGGGTATGATTATACGATATGCATCACACAATCTCAGATTCATCTATTCAACCAACACATAGAACCTCAAAGAGTGCCCCAAAGTTCTACCGGAGAATCACGACGAAAACGTGTGCCAACCCCTATGCATAGGTTCATGGGTGGAACCCGCCAGTTGATCAACAAAACATACATCAAGTGAATCACGTGGTATCCCATTGTCACCACAGATACGCACGGCAAGACATACATCAAGTGTTCTCAAATCTTTAAAGACTCAATCCGATAATATAACTTCAAAGGGGAAACTCAATCCATTACAAGAGAGTAGAGGGGGGAGAAAACATCATAGGATCCAAATATAATAGCAAAGCTCGCGATACATCAAGATCGTGCCAAATCAATAACACGAGAGAGAGAGAGAGAGAGATCAAACACATAGCTACTGGTACATACCCTCAGCCCCGAGGGAGAACTACTCCCTCCTCGTCATGGAGACCACTGGGATGATGAAGATGGCCACCGGAGAGAGATTGCCCCCTCCGGCAGGGTGCCGGAATGGGTCTAGATTGGCTTTCGGTGGCTACGGAGGCTTCTGGCAGCGGAACTCCCGATCTATCATCTCTTCTGGAAGTTTTAGGGTACGTGAGTATATATGGGTGCAGGAAGTACGTCGGTGGAGCTTTGGGGGCCCCACGAGGCAGGGGGCGCGCCCCCCACCCTCGTGAGCACCTTCCTTGGCTCCTAATGTGGGGTCCAAGTCCATCTAGTAGCTTTCCTTCCAAAAATAACTTCTCCAGTTGATTTCATTCCGTTTCGACTCCGTTTGATATTCCTTTTCTTCGAAACACTGAAATCGAAAAAAACAGCAATTCTGGGTTGGGCCTCTGGTTAATAGGTTAGTCCCAAAAATAATATAAAAGTGGATAATAAAGCCCAATATTGCCCAAAACAGTAGATAACATGGCATGGAGCAATCAAAAATTATAGATACGTTGGAGACGTATCAGAATGCTATAGGGTGGTCCGTATTGTGTTTCCGCCGATGCCCATGGTATCTTGAGCGCGTAGTGATGTGCGCGTGGTGCAAATTTTGCCAGTACAGCACGTTGGTGGCGGAAGACGAACTGCTACTTGCGTTCCGGGAGTGGTCGAACATCGGAGGTGGACTGTTTCTGGCCCGTGGCGTTCTACTGGCGAGCCGATCCATCGTCTTTATCGCCTGGTGGCCTCCTCCCCTTGTTGTAAGTGTTAAGCTTGCCTGCCTGCTTGAAGACCCAACAGTTTCGATTGGTATGATTGGCTGGCCTATCGGGGTGACCGTGAATCTGACAAGGTCGGTCCAATATCCTGTCAAGGATGGATGGTCCATCCTGGTTTGCCTTTAGTGGCTTCTTCCGTTGATCGGGCTTTTGATTGTGAAATCCTGCGTTCATTGTTGTGTCGCGTATATTACTGCGACTGTTGTGTTCGGTTCGTCGTGGCTTGCCGTTGCCATCTCGGATATCGGAAGTGCTCGGGCCACTGGCGTCGTTGCTTTTACGAGCAAGCCAGTTGTCTTCTCCCGTGCAGAAGCGGGTCATTAGAGCGGTAAGGGCTGCCATGGATTTGGGTCCTTCCTGGCCGAGGTGACGCGCAAGCCATTCATCCCAGACGCTATGTCTGAAGGCCGCAAGGGCTTCTGCGTCCGGACAGTCGACAATTTGGTTCTTTTTGACTAAGAACCTGGTCCAGAGCTCCTTGGCTGACTCGTCGGGCTCCTGGAAAATGTGACTTAAGTCATTGGCGTATAGTGGTCGAACATATGTTCCTTGGAAGTTGTCTCGAAAGGCGTCTTCCAAATCTTCCCAGTTGCCAATAGAATTTTCTGGCAAACTGTTTAGCCAGTATCGAGCTGGCCCTTTAAGCTTGAGAGGTAACTATTTAATGGCGTGAAGGTCGTCTCCGCAGGCCATGTGAATATGGAGGAGGTAATCCTCGATCCATACCACGGGATCTGTTGTTCCATCGTATGATTCGATGTTAATGGGTTTAAACTCGTCTGAAAATTCATGCTCCATTACTTCATTAGTGAAGTAGAGAGGGTGTGCGGCTCCTCTATATTGGGCCACACTATGAAGCACCTCCGGCGGGCTCCGTTTACGGTGCTCGGACTGGGCATGGTTGGCTTTATAACGTCCGAATAGGCGACCATCATTGTCGGCCGGGGTATATCTTCATGATCTGTACATCGATCTTGTGCGTCCTGCTCTACCCTCCGTGTCTTGGTTGATATCGTGGGTATTCCCCCGAGCTATTTTGTTTTGACGGCTGGATGGGTTGGTATGGTGCTCTGCTTGGGCTGCTGCTTTGTCTGGGCCGAATTGTGGTTGTCTCGCCGCATTGTTCGATGGTGGTATGGGTTCCATTGCTCTGCCATTGTGTTGAGGGAGCCACCTATTCTTGGGGTGGCTTTTGACTGGGCTGCTAAGGCCGTATTCTTCGGCGGCCAAGACCTCGGTCCATCTATCATTGAGCGAATCTTGGCTTGCTTGAAGCTGCGGCTGTTTCTTTCTTAGGCTCCTCGCAGTGGCTATAAGCCAGCGTTTAAAGCTCTCCTGCTCGAGAGGTTCCTTGGGCATGATGAAATCCTCATTGCCGAGGATCTCCTCTTCCTCGGAGAGTGGGAGATAATTGTTGTCTTCCGAGTCCCCATGTGTGGTCTGTTCATTAGAGCTATCTTGCCCGCCTTCCTGTTCCTCCTGCTCAGATTCTATCTCAATAGGGTTTTTGTTGTCTGGAGTATCGTCTTCTCTGGTGCTGGCAGTGTTTTCTCTTGGGCGATGTGACCTAGGGCACCGGTGTCTGGGCTGTGTACCAGGCGGTTTATTCTCGACCGGATCCTCCTTGTCATCGTCGAGAGCGTCGTAAGGTGTGTCTATCATGCACATGTCATACCATGAAGTGGTCATCTCATGTCGAGCGGGTAGTAAGCTCTGGCCATGCCCCCTATCGTCGTCCACACCGTCGATGTCTTCGGAGTGGGGATCGAGTGTGTTGGTTACATCTTTAACAGTGGCTATGAAGTGGGTGGCGGGTGGGAAGCAAAATTCTCCGTTGTCCGCCGTAAGTTCGAACCGAACATAGTTCGGATATGGGTCGTCCACCAGGGATAGGTTTTTAAGCGAGTTTAGTATGTCGCCCATGGGCGAGTGTTAGAAGACATCTGCGGCACTGAACTTGAAGATCGATAACCGATCAAGTTCAGCGTACGCAGGCTCGCGGGGTTCGGAGCTCGACATCAGAGGCGAGTCCGGGGTTCCGTTGACGCAGATACCATACGAAGTGGAATCTGCGTGTGGCTCCAGCGCCGCTGAAACGGTAGTCCCCGTGATGGGGTTGAGCTTCTCATCTTCGGATGACTTGAACTGCTCCGGGTTTGAGGCCGGAGCTGCTATGGGAGCTATCTCCTGGATGCGGCCTGATGACAGGTTTAAGCCATGTTCATCGGGGCGATGAGGAGCGGTTGCCGCGGTCCCGAATCCGTCGAAGATCAAGTCTCCACGGATGTCCGCAACGTAATTCAAGCTCCCAAATTTGACCTAATGGCCAGGGGCGTAGCTGTCGATCTGCTCTAGATGGACAAGCGAGTTGGCCCGCAGTATGAAGCCGCCGAATATGAAGATCAGTCCGGGGAGGAAGGTTCCTCTTTGGACAGCATCGTTATTGATAATTGAAGGGGCCATCGAACCTTTTGTCGACGGCACAGTGGAACTCTCAATGAAAGCACCAATATCGGTGTCAAAACCGGCGTATCTCGGGTAGGGGGTCCTGAACTGTGCGTCTAAGATCGATGGTAACAGGAGACGGGGGACACGATATTTACCCAGGTTCGGCCCCTCTCTATGGAGGTAATACCCTACGTCCTGCTTGATTGGTATTGATGAATATGGGTGTTACAAGAGTTGATCTACCACGAGATAGTAATAGCTAAACCCTAGAAGTCTAGCCTACCTGGGTATGGTAATGAGTATATGTGGTGTCCTTTCCGGACTATCCCCTTCGGTTTATATAGACATCGAGGGGACCTAGGGTTTACATGGAGTCGGTTACATAAGAAGGAATCTTTAGTCACCAAGCTTGCCTTCCACGCCAAGTAGAGTCCAATCCGGACATGGTGCAGTCTTCGGCCTTCATGTCTTCATAGCCCATCAGTCCGGCCCATGGATAACAGGCCGGACGCCTGAGGACCCCTTAGTCCAGGACTCCCTCAATGCCCTGGCCAGCGGTGGGAGTAGTAGGGGGTGGTGAGGCCTGCACGGCAGCACAGCCGGCCACGGGAGGCAGGAGCAGGAGGCACGACCGGCGCTGCTTTGGGTGGCTGGAGCAAGAAGACCAGAGGTTGAAGAAGCATGACGGCTGTTGGATGGACATCGTACGGTCACTGCAGCTAGAATCGTTTATATTGACTAAGTTGACAAAGCCCTTGGTACGCATCAACTTAGTAGGCCCACAGGTCAGCTTCCAAAATGGTGCGCCCCAGATGTCAGGGGGAGGAATCATTTTTTGGGCGGGTGAAGCTAGAATATCCGAGATTGAAGAAGAAGCACGGCATCCGTTGGATGGACGTCCAACGACCACTGCTGCTAGAACCGTGTGTTGACTATAAGTTGACAAAGCCTTGCATACGCGTCAACTCTTTTTTTAGGGGACGCGTCAACTTAGTAAGGCCACAAGTGTGTGGCAGAGAACTTATAGCCCATTTGAGATTTGTAAGAATGTGCAGCCAATTTCTGAATTCTAATGGAATTTACTACAACCCATTTACAGTTTGTTAAAAGTACAACCCATTTCAACCAACTGTTCAACACACAATTCAATAAATTTTCCCACATTTTGATGGGATCCGAAATATTTTTATCCCAAAATTTCTAGTCAGATTAAATACAGTTTCAATATAAATTTATATTACGTAAAAATCCAACGAAACATTGCGCTCGCAACAATTAATGAAATTAAAATTTTCAATATCCAAAAATAATATTTTATAAAGTAATTACGTGTTTGGTGCATTTTTTATAGTTACTTAATTACATCCCATTTATTATTTCTTCAAGCCCATTTTCTTGTTAAGCCTAATGCATCCCTTCTAGGAAAGATTTGCAGCCCAGCGGGGCGGAGAATAACAACTTGACCTTGCCTGGGTATTCCTAAAAAAAGTATAGCTCGGCTAGCCATTTTTAGGTTGAAAAAAATTAAGATCTGGGCTGGATATCTGGCCTGGGCTAGACGGGCCACAGCCCGCCCAGTTAATAGCTGTAGCGATGTTTTCGTTATTGTTCAGAGGAGAAAAATTAATGTCTGGGCTAAACATCGCTCAAGAAAAACTCTGCAGTGCTCACACCTCAAAAACACAAATACTGCTCGAGCTGCTTGGTCCCAGCTGTTGGCCGCTTCTTGTGCAATTCTCTCGTTTATTGACTACATAGGTTGACAATGGTGTGGGACCGTGATGTCAGGAAACTAGGAGGAAGCAAAAAAATAGTTTTATATACTAATAAGGAGGCACTTGCGTACGTGCGGCTATGGCCTTGGTGGGTCCCCACTGTCATCCTCTCCAAGTAAAGTCATCTCCTCATCTTCATGTCTGTTGACCATGTTGACAACGTGAGACGACGGTGCCACGGCGAGCGCAACAACTCGAAGGACGACAGAGAGGGCCTCGCGGGCCCTACGGATGGTCTGATACAGCGCCCGCTGCTCATTCGGGAAGCCAGGATCATAGGGCCACATGTCCATGACGGCATTGTCGTTCGCTTGTTCACTGGTGCTCGTTGAGGAGACGGAGGTTGCAGCACAGGACCTCCTGCGTTGGTAGCTCTTCCGCCATTAGGGCGTTGAGGTGCGGCCGCACCTGCTCTATGGTGAACACAGCATGAACCGGCTTGGACAGTGGCGCTGGTTCCTGGTCGGAAGCTATGTCCATCGTCTTATTGTCGTTGCTCAGCTCGGCGAGGTAGCTGGCGAGCCAGCATTTCCGGCTGCTGGACCGACCCGCTGCCAAGCACAAGTCTGACTGCCCTGGCCCACCCAGAACGCCTCCCTCGCCCGCGTGCGCTTTCCGCCCAAAACGATCAGCGTCGCCTGCCCCGCTTCCCGGTGCATGCGATTGCTCCGCCTTCAAACGACACAAGTGTCGTCCGTCCGTCCTTCTGCCGCCCACATTAATGATACGCGGTTGCCGAGGCGGCTACTCCGGCGCCACACGTATGTCCCTCTGCCGCCCACCATTGCTATATAAACTGCTGCGCCGGCCATAGCCGCAGTCATCCGCATCTGTTCCTATTCTCCTGTCCACACCACTACTGCCCACCATGGCTTCCTCGCGCGCCAGCGCTCTTCGGGACGGGCAGACGATGGACCACAAGGAGATGGCAGCCATTGCTGCCGACTGGCTGGCCGGCAGGCAGCCGGAGGACAACGACGTCCCAATGGAGAACATGGTAGTCGATGACCCGGCGCCAACCCCCTCCTCCGCGCCATCCTCGCTGGTGCATTGCACCATGACCATCGGTGAGGCTCGTGCCCAATATATGGACACGGTGAGGCAGAAGCGTGAGGAGCAGTTCCGGGAGGTGCAGGCCGACACCGCCTACAACCACCATCTCCTTCAGGAGCACCTGCAGGCGGAGGAGCAGATCGCCGCGGAGCGGGCGGAGCAGGAGGCGCTACTCGACTCGTACCGCTTCACCCGCAAGGGCCGCCTCGAGCGCTGGCGGTACCGCATGCGGGTGGCAGAGGCTGCGTCCGCCTATAAAGAGGGTGATGAAGCTGGTGAGGCGCTGTTTGGCGAGACCGAGGATGAGGTAGAGGACAATGCTGATACGTCTCCGTCGTATCTATAATTTTTTATTGTTCCATGCCAATATTCTACAACTTTCATATACTTTTGGCAACTTTTTATACTATTTTTGGGACTAACATATTGATCCAGTGCCCAGTGCCAGTTCCTGTTTGTTGCATGTTTTTTGTTTCGCAAAATATCCATATCAAACGGAGTCCAAATGGGATAAAAACTGACGGAGATTTTTTTGGAATATATATGATTTTTGGGAAGAAAAATCCACGTGAGACGGTGCCCGAGGTGGCCACGAGGCAGGAGGGTGCGCCTGCCCCCCCCCTAGGCGCGCCCTGACCCTCGTGGGCCACCCGTAAGGCGGTTGATGCCCTTCTTTCGCCGCAAGAAAACTAATATCCGGATAGAGATCGTGTTAAAATTTCAGCCCAATCGGAGTTACGGATCTCCGGGAATATAAGAAACGGTGAAAGGGAAGAATCTGAGAACGCAGAAACAGAGAGAGATAGAGAGACAGATCCAATCTCGGAGGAGCTCTCGCCCCTCCCACGCCATGGAGACCATGGACCAGAGGGGAAACCCTTCTCCCATCTAGGGAGAAGGTCAAGGAAGAAGAAGAAGGAGGGGGGCTCTCTCCCCCTCGCTTCCGATGGCACCGGAGTGCCACCGGGGGCCATCATCATCACCGCAATCTACACCAACACCTCCGCCATCTTCACCAACATCTCCATCACCTTCCCCCCTCTATCTACAGCGGTCCACTCTCCCGCAACCCGCTGTACCCTCTACTTGAACATGGTGCTTTATGCTTCAAATGTCGGCGCCGACGAGTCCCTGCTCCAATGGCGTCGACGAGGCCCTGCTCCGCCGAGGCCCCGTGGCGCCAACAACGAGGCAGAGGACATCACCGGCTCCGCCGAGGCCCCACCCTGCCGGCAACGAGGGGGGGATTTCCCCCGCTCCACCAAGGCGCCGCCCGCCGGCAATGAGACAGAGGACATCGCCGGCTCCACCGAGGCCCCGCCCCGCTGCCAACAAGGCCGCGCCACACAAAAAACGAGGAAGAGTAGAACACAGTAGGTCGCCGCCGCTCGGGTTCAAGTAAGGCCACCGCTGCTACCCTCCGGTTGCTGGCACTGAGCTATACATCATGGAGCAATTCTATGATTACAGGATGATTGAAGAGCGCTCCGTGGTTGATCAAGCTCATGAGATATAGTCATTTGCTAGAGAACTTGAGCACTTCGGTTGTATGCTACCGGACAAGTTTGTTGCCGGAGGTATCATCACTAAGCTTCCTCCTTCATGGATCTCATTGGCACTCTTGATGTGGAAGAAAAGGCGAGAGTAAAGGACACACGTGCTTGAGGAATTGAGGGAGGATCTAGTGCCAATTTGGTACAGAAGAAGAACTTCCAGCCCCACAAGTTCAAGAACAAGGGCAAGTTTGATGGTAAAGCAAAGTTTGATGGGAAGAACAAGGCTGTGCAACACACGAACTTCAAGAAGAAGAATGACAAGAAGAAAGGTGTTTGTCATGTGGGGATCCTGATCATTGGGCTCCTAGTTGCCCTACTCGCTATGACAAGCTAGGCGGGTTGACCACTAACGACCGGTTAGCTTCTTGGCGGCGACGTGGAGTCGGAGAGCTATGTTGGAGAAGGACGCTGCTTCTACTTAATTGCTGGTGCAGTTGGCTGACTGACACGTGGGCCCAACAAGCATCTGGGACACATGTCAGTTACGCAACTACACCTACAGTTAAGTCACTGAAGCTTTTGTTCGGCTCAGCCGGACATAGGTGGGTAGCTTCGGTTAATTAATTATACCTCCAGTGCACCCCTTTTTAGTTGAAGGATGTATGAAATGTAATGAAATCCGGCATGTTTATATGAAACCCGACCGTGTATGAATGAATTTATTTCGATTAGTTCGAATTATTGTATTAGTGGCATTGGATGAACATGCAAAACAATACGTACTAGCATTATTCCCAGGGTGATCACCTCGTTTGCAGCAGTTTCACATGTACTCCCTCCGGTCCTTTCTAGTCTGCATACAAGTTTTGTCTGCAGTCAAAGTATCTCTACTTTGACCAATCTTATAGAAAAAAGTATGCACTTTCACAATGTGCGAAGTAAAAAGGAACAGAAGGAGTACAAAGAGTTTGAGCGGCTTTTTAGCATTCCTGTACATTGCAATCAAACACACAGGCCTGGCAATTCATAGAGAACATTCAAAACAATCGATGATTATGCATCTCAGCGATTCACATGTCAGAGCCAATATTTACTTCACAACTAAAGAATAAAGAAAAAATGGATCGATGCTGCTGACAGCAAAGGGCGTCCCATTCAAAAATATCAAACACATGTCTTCTTGCTAAAATCAATGAGCAAAATTTGACAAGGTTTTCCCATTCCAAAATATCAAATGCCTATGATTGTGGAATGGGCAGGGTTTGCCATCAGTTCGGACATTGACATGGCACCTCGTGCTAAAAAAACCAGTTGTTCTTTTTGTGCAGTTCCACCAAAATCAACCAAATTCACGCATAGCTTGTATGATTTCACCCTTATATGTTGCAACACCTTGAACTTATCGGCACCTCCTTTCTTATGGTGGAAATGAATGATTCGATGTATTCATGAACATTTTGTGCAGTTCCCATTGAAATCAAACTGAGCACCCCTGTTTGCACAAATACAAAAAAATTGATTAGTATAAAGCAAACTGTACTATGAATTGACAGTTTAAACATGCACCTACATGGTCCATGTAGAGCACACTTTTATAAAAATGGAACTCACCGGAAAGAATCCTAGAACAACATTGTACTCGCGCATCACAACAAAAAAATGGAGATTTGTCAGTCCTTCTGAGCTAAAGTTGGTTTGGTCTTGTGGGGGTAATGTAACCATCCTTCAACTGCTCCTTCTGATGAGAAGATAGACAGGGCTTCTTCATCCTGGCATAATCGGAACTAGTCACTTCACGTACTCCATATTCTTCTTCAGAGGAGGATGATCCTGTTGTGCAAAGACAAGAGGATAACTAAATGCTAGCATCCCTGTTTGCTCGAAAAAAAGGAAAGGAAATATTTAAAACAGCACAGATGAAGCACTTCTCAAGGACAATACCACTTTTTGATGACAGTATCTAAACAGTAGCACAACACCAATAGAGATGACAAAGCTCAATCATATGGATGAAATCAGTGGGCGAGTACCAACCTTTGTCAGGATGCTTACTGTGTAGAGCATACAGATGAAGCACTTCTCCGGAACCATCTGTTGCTATCTACTGTGGTGGCCATGCTTACTATATACTCCTCAATTAGATTAATATTTCCAACATCTTCTTGTGCAGTTACACTAAAATATATGGTATATTCAAAGAAGATCCCTATTTGCACAAGTAGAGATAATTACGTATTACATTAAGAGTGGCATCAAATCGGTGGCAAAACAATTGCTCGTTCCAGCCATAGCAATAAATTAAGATGCAAAACTATATCATTACTTGTGTCATCATAGTTCGAGTGCTTCATTATAGCACCAGGAGTTGATTTTTGTTTTTCTTCCGCTTGTTCTTCCCCTTCATCACTTGATTCAATAACAGACAAGCTTCGCCTTCAATGTAAGATTTGGCACGTCAATTAGGTTGCACAAGTATAGCACTAAACAATGACATTAATTTCCTGATGAAAGTGGCAAAATACAGGCCAACAGTTGTGAAATATCCTTATCTTACCTCAATGGGATATTGCAGTGCACATACAGATTGGAAGTCTTGTCTCCATTTGTGCAGTTCACTAAAATCAAGCAACATTACTGTACAAGTAGAAAAACATATCAAAGCACACTACAGAATCATGTGAAAGAAGGCTAGTACTGACCTCTCATGACGCGGAATTCAAACAACTCACAAGAAGAAGATCTGAACCAAATTTGCCAACACGGATAGGAAGTAAGATCTCCCCTTGTGCAGTTCCACTAAGATCAAGCAATCAAGCAACGTTGTCAGTGTGACACTTTGGTTGAACTACACAAAACACTCTTAAAACAAAAGTGTTTTGTGCAGTGCAACAAAAGGTCACAATGGCAACGAGGTGAAGTAGATAACCCTGTTTACACAGAGGTGCAAAGGAAACAACTAGTGGTCAATAACGGTGGATGACACAGAAGCCAACAAAAAGAAGCATCTACCTTATCTAAATGGGAAAGAAAGCAAGACAGTAGCATTTCTCAAACGATGGCATTGATTAATATTAACAGAGAGATTATATTAACAATAAAATTTGTTAAACATGTAATTTGGTTTTAACTGTGGCATTGCATCAATTTTCCAGCGGCATTATTAGAGGGTGCTTGTTTAGAGGGACATTTTGTTGGAGGGACTAAAAAAACTCCGTGTCAATCCCATCTAAACCAAACAGGAGGGACTTTTAGGGACTAAAAGTGGGCATTTGGGACTAAAGAAAGAAGACACCGAGGGAGAGTCTTTTTGGGACTTTTTCCAACAGTTGACCCTGCCACGCATCACACCTTGTCTCTATTAGTTCATTACTAGGGGTAACATGGTCTTTTAGCATGTCATTTAATAACCTCTAGTACATGTTTAGTCCCTGGAACCAAGCAGGTAGGGACTAGGGAGTTTTTAACCAACCAGGGCCTTAGATTAACAACAGCTAAAGAGTTGCCCGGGACAGTGGACGCACCAGCACCATGTGCATCTACCGATGTACTAGGGTGATGCACAGTCTGTTGCAACAAAGAACAAACAACCAAGGAGCATATTTGTGTTGGTCCCAGTTTTGTTATCTTTAGACACCTTTCCCTATGTGAGCACAGCAAATCTAGTTCTGCTCAAACTCTACAGTCTTGTCCCCCAAAACAAAAGATCAGTTCGTTACAGATGTGTGTACTGCGTTTGTCATTGTTTTCCCTTTTCGACCAAAGTAGGTGCCGGATAGCCAGTCTGTACTAGTACTTTCCCCACTTCCTTTCCTCTGTGAACCACATCCTAGATTTATGCTATACAACTTTCCCCACTACTTTCCCCCATTCCTCTCCTCTTTGAACCACGTCTTAGATTCATGCGATACAACTTTCCCCACTACTTTTCCCCTTCATTTCCTTTTTTGAACCACGTCCTAGATTCATGCTATACAACTTTTCCCACAACTTTCCCCCATTCCTTTCCTCTTTGAACCACGTCCTAGATTCATGGTATACAACTTTCCCCACTACTATCCCGTTTGATCCAACACCTAGATTCGAGTGCAGAAGCGGAAAAATCCCACATGCAGCTAGAGCAATGCATGTGGAATAAGTAAATTATACCTTAAGGTTCTTGTGGTGTGGTTCGGTGGGTGACCGGAGGTCGTTCGACCCACACTATGTACGGCGGCGAAGAAGAAGGGGTCGGAGGCCCTCCTGCGTTGACGCTGGGTGAAAGTGAATAGTTGCGCCAGTAGTGGATTCCCTCCCTCGCCAATGGCGATAACACTAAGCCTCCTTCCCTTCCTGGCGGACGGATCATGCCGGCTCTTTGACCAGCAGTGAGGGGAGAGAGAGAGAGGCCAACGAAGTCTTGTTTAGATCTGGAGAGGGTGAGAGAGTGTGAAGAGAGCAAGTACAAGCAGACCAGCAGTGAGGGGAGAGAGAGAGGCCAACGAAATCTTGTTTAGATCTGGAGATTGTGAGAGAGTGTGAAGAGAGCAACTACAAGTGTTGAGGCTCCAGCGTGTATATATATACTGGAGAGAGTGTGAAGAGTGCAAACCCTAGAAAACAAGCGTCGAGGCTGTAGTACGGTCACTATGAGATCGTATAGCTCTGTATCCATCCATTTTGACCAGTCAAAGAATCCTCCTAGCACGAATTATGCTCAAGTGTAGTTATCGAACCCGAGGCCTCTAGTTTGATGAGCGAACAGGCTAACCAGCTACACAACCCTCCTGTTATGTTCAACAAGAGGAAAATAACCTTTTATACATTCCTACATTCGTGTGACAAGCATGTCGTGTTTTTTTGTGTGTGGTAGTCATTGGGATTTAAATCATAATCGTGTTATGTGGCTTTGGTGGTAAGACTATCCATAGTGGTGCAGAAATAATGCAGCCTTAGTCACCTTACCTCTCTCCACGTAGTATGTTGGGTCCCACCACTCAGAGGGTGAAACAAACAAATTAATAAGAAAAAATAAAAGCGTCAGTGGTGTATCTTACCTCACACATCTCGCTACTGCTCGGGAACACTGTCCAATTGATCCCTCTGTTCGCTCACGTACTATTTTAAGTGAATCCTTATTATAACATGCACACAATTTTGGGCACTTGTATTTGACCTAAGTCAGTGTGCCACCGTATCTCGTACGACTCCCTCCGTCTAGGTGTAATAAGTCACATTAGAAGGTGCAGCGGGACCAAGGTGCAAGCAAATTGGAGGAGAAGGAGAAACTTGACTGGTAATTCCTCTAATCAAAGCCCTGATTTCTGTCTCTAAACGCAACAAATAATCCAAACAACTAAGAGATGCCGTTTTAGCTACCATGCAGGGCCATGTATTAACTCGCATGCAAGCCGAGTTTGATTTCTTGACTGATCAACGCGTAGTTGCGCTCCATGCATTAGGTTTCCGGGGGAGATAACAAGGCAGAGTAAGGAGCGTTTGGTTACATTGCTTAGGCTGGTCATAGTGGTGAGTAACTTGGACTAGTACAACATGCATATGTTACTAGTCTATGTTACTACTACACGAAGTTTGCCGTCGGAAGCGAGCCGATCTGGCTCTCCTGAGCTAGCAAGGTTTTTCTAGCCCACCCAAGCTAGCTGGCCCACAAAAGCTAACATATTTTAACAGTTCCAAACGCCTAACCTTTCCCGGCTATGCTATAAGTTGTTATTGCTAAGGATCCAAATGCTCACTAAGTAACAACGCTCGCTAGCAACGAGGCCATGAGGGGATTGAGATGCGAAGTTAATGGACGACACCTAAACATTTTGGGAATATCTGATTTCCGTAGGATGACTTAACACCTAGACGGAGGGAGTACTACTCCTCAGTCCAGGTTTGATGGAATATTTGTCACCTCTTCTCTTCTTGTACGTACTCCATTTGTATCTCACTTCATGTGGCTTCGCACTCGCACGATTTTCCTATTCTATGAACCTGTGTGTGTGTGCGTGTGTGTGTTTAACAACATGTGTGTGTTAGAGAGAGCGACAGATCGACCTACTCCTATAGAGAGATGGTGTGTAGTGTATGATTTTAGCCATGAGAGTCGGTGCATCCTCTCGTTTCCGGGCGTCCGGTAGGGACAGGCGGACAGCTGCCACGCCCGCTCCTGACCAGCCTGGCCCACCCAAAGTGTAACACCCCGGATATGATTTCCCCAATATGTAATCCAACTCTTGCCATTTCCGGCGTTAAGTTATTTTATTTTCTCGGGTTCGGGTTTTTGTCTCCGTGTGTTGTTGTCGTTGTCATGCATCTCATATCATGTCATCATGTGCATTGCATTTGCATACGTGTTCGTCTCATGCATTCGAGCATTTTCCCCGTTGTCCGTTTTGCATTCCGGCGCCCCGTTCTCCTCCGGTGGTCATTTCTACCTTTCTTTCGTGTGTGGGGGTTAAGCATTTCTGGATTGGACCGAGACTTGCCAAGTGGCCTAGGTTTACTACCGGTAGACCGCCTGTCAAGTTTCGTACCATTTGGACTTCGTTTGATGCTCCAACGGTTAACCGAGGGACCGAAAAGGCCTCGTGTGGGTTGCAGCCCAACACCCCTTCAATTTGGCCCAAAACCCACCAAAACCCTCTCCATCATCTAGAGCGTTCGATCACGATCGTGTGGCCGAAAACCGCACCTCATTTGGACATCCTAGCTCCCTCTACCTCTATATATAGACCCCCTCCTAAAAATTCGCGGTTCCACTCTCCCCCTAACCCTAGATCCACCTTGCATCCGCCGCCGCCGGACAAAATCACCGCCGGTGGATGTGTCTAGTCCGCCCGCCGCCACCACGTGGCGCTCTCCGGTTCGTCTGCCGCCCGCGCCCACTTCGCCGGCCCGCAGGGCCCGCGGGAGGCCCTCCCGGCCCGGTGCCGCGCCGCCCGCGCCCGCCTTCGGCTCCGCCGCCTGACGCCGTCCTCTGCCGCCGCCGACTCGTCGCCGGCCAGCGGAAGCTCCACCGCGGCAAGCTCGCCGCTGCCATGTCGCTACCTCGCCGCCCCCTGCCTCGCCGACGCCACGCCTCCGCCGCCTCTCCCCACCGTCGCCGGCGGCCCCTCTGACCGGATCCAGGCAGGGACCGGCCCGATCCGGCCATCCCTCGCCGACCCCGACCACCACCTTCCTCGCCGGAGTGTGTGCGCCGCCACCTCGGTTCGCGGACCCGGCGAACCCTAGATCTCAGATCCTCATATCTCGGTTGACTTTCCCCCTCTCCTTTATTTTTTTCACTATGTTCATCATGTTGTAACTCCTCATCCGTAGCTCCATTTTGGGCATATAGCATATCAAAATGTTCGTCTCAGAGAGCACATCATTTCATCTCATTGCATCATTTTCATTTGAGTTCATCTTGATGCCCTAAATGCTGTTGGAAGAATGCTATTTGAGATAATTGTCAGATCTGCTGCTCCAATTAGATATGTGTCATTTTTGTCATGAGTAATGTGTGCATGATATGCCCCTGAGCTCTACATGTGTTTTGCTATATGTTTTGCCATCTATCCAGAGGTGCAACCCATGTATTTTTGTGATGTGTGTGGTGACTAGCACAAGCTTTCAAAGTGGAGCATTCGTTAATGCTGATTTCAGGGACTTAGCATTTCCACTAAGTCCTTGATCTGTTTATCTCAATATGCCATATGTTCATGTTGTTTCCTAGTGATCCGTGCCTCTTTTGAGGATGACCAGTAAGGATGTTTTGTTAATCTTGTAGTGATCTATCCATCCATATCTTTGTTGGAAATTATGGAGCACCCTAGCTTGAGTCAATCGAGCTCTACTTTTGCTATTTCGTGAATCTGGGCAGATTGTCTACTTGTTAGCAATTTTGCCGAGGATGTTGTGGTTGATCCGTGCATGCTATGTTATTGTTCTTGCCATGTCTAGCTTGTATAATGTGTATTCTTTATGGGTGTATGCTTAGATTGTCATGACTTACTCTGTAGTGAGTGCATTGAGCTCGTAAACATGCCTACTTGATATCTGTTTTGCATGCTCCAGTTTTCACTAAGTCTGAGAACTGATTATGTTTTTGCCATGTTCACATGCTTGCAAATGTATTTTCTGATCTCTTTTGGCTCAAGGTCACTAAGGGACTTTTGTTAAGCTCTTTGAGTAGCTTCATGCCATGCTTTAGTTTGCCATGTTCAGGTCCTGTAGCATATAGTTTTCATGCTCCAAAGTTTGCTACCTGATCTGAAATTCCAGACAAGTGTTAATTTCACTAAGTCTGAAATCTGTTTACCAAATGCATTTTTGTCATGCTTGTTTGAACCTGTTAATGTATGAATTGGCCGTAGCTCAGTGTTCATCTTTTGTTAAGCATCATGTATGGATCCCTTCCATGTATCTTGTTGCCATGTTTGAGTGCTGTAGCATGTTCATCTTGTTGCATTTAGATAGCTACTTGCTGTATAGCGCAGACCGGTGCCATATTTGAATTGCTTGCCATTTCCAAACCGTAACTCCGATTCCGGCGTTCTTTATATCGTTTTCAAGCGATTTCGTCTCACCTTTCCAGTGGCACACTTGGATTTCCAAGTTGAGGCCAGGTTCATTCATTCCTTGTCAAATCTTGCATATGCATCACATATCGCATCCCGCATAGCATACCATGTTTGCATCATGTTGTTTGAGCTTTGCACGTGGTTGATTGTGTCCTTGTTGCTTGTTTGTCTTGTTTGGGTAGAGCCGAGAGACGAGTTTGCTAACGAGGAGCCCGTTGAGTTTGCTTTCGAGGATCCAGTCAACTCTGACAACTTTGTAGGCAAGATGATCATACCCTCGAAATCACTACTATCTTTGCTTTGCTAGATGCTCGCTCTTTTGCTATGCCTATTCTATGATGCCTACCACTTGATTATCATGCCTCCCTATTTGCCATGTCAAACCTCTAACCCACCATGTCCTAGCAAACCGTTGATTGGCTATGTTACCGCTTTGCTCAGCCCCTCTTATAGCGTTGCTAGTTGCAGGTGAAGATTGGAGACCGTTCCTTGTTGGAACATTATTTACTTGTTGGGATATCATTATATTATCTTGTTATCTTAATGCATCTATATACTTGGTAAAGGGTGGAAAGCTCGGCCTCTCGCCTAGTGTTTTGTTCCACTCTTGCCGCCCTAGTTTCCGTCATATCGGTGTTATGTTCCCGGATTTTGCGTTCCTTACGCGGTTGGGTGATAATGGGAACCCCTTGATAGTTTGCCTTGATTAAAGCTTTTCCAGCAATGCCCAACCTTGGTTTTACCATTTGCCACCTAGCCTCTTTTTCCCTTGGGTTTCCGGAGCCCGAGGGTCATCTTATTTAAACCCCCCCGGGCCAGTGCTCCTCTGAGTGTTGGTCCAACCTAGAGCCCCTTGCAGCGCCACCTCGGGGAAACTCGAGGGCTGGTTTTAGTTGTACGGATTGCTTATCCGATTGTGCCCTGAGAACGAGAAATGTGCAGCTCCTATCGGGATTTGTCGGCACATTCTGGCGGTGTTGCTGGATTTGTTTTAACTTGTCGAAGTGTCTTGTAGAACCGGGATACCGAGCCTGATCGGAACGTCTCGGGAGAAGGTCTATTCCTTCGTTGACCGTGAGAGCTTGTCATGGGCTAAGTTGGGACTCCCCTGCAGGGTTTTGAACTTTCGAAAGCCGTGCCCGCGGTTATGGGCAGATGGGAATTTGTTAATGTCCGGTTGTAGATAACTTGAACCTTAACTTAATTAAAATGAATCAACTGTGTGAGTTTCCATGATGGTCTCTTCTCGGCGGAGTCCGGGAAGTGAACACGGTGTTGGAGTAATGCTTGCCGCAGGTTGTTCTCTAGTTATTTGTTCATGCTTTGCCCTCTCTTCCCGCTCTCTTTTGAGAACATGTTAGCCATCATATATGCTAGTCGCTTGCTGCAGCTCCACATATTTACCTTGCCTTACCTATAAGCTTAAATAGTCTTGATCGCGAGGGTGCGAGATTGCTGAGTCCATGTCGCTCACAGATTACTTCCAAACCAGATGCAGGGCCTGATGACTCCGTTCCAGATGACGCACTTGAGCTCAAGTGGGAGTTCGACGAGGACTCACGTCGTTACTATGTGTCTTTCCCTGATGATCAATTGTGGTGCCCAGTTGGGGCGATCGGGACCGTGTCGCATGTTGGGTTATCTTTTATTTTGGCGTCGTAGTCGGGCCATGAGTGTTTGATTGATGTAATGCTATTTATGTACTTTGATTGACGTGGCGAGTGTAAGCCAACTATGTATCTCCCCTTTTATTATCTATATATTACATGGGATGTTGTGAAGATTGCCTAACTTGCGACATTGCTTTCAATGCGGTTATGCCTCTAAGTCGTGCCTCGACACGTAGGAGATATAGCCGCATCGAGGGCGTTACACAAAGCCCCTCCATCACCCCCGCGTGCTTCTCGCCCGAAACGGTCAGCACCGCTCCAAAGAATCGGTGCCGCATTCATGCCCGGGCAGAGCGGACGCGACCTATCACTGGCGCCTGCGTTGAAGGGAGAAGCAGATTCAAGAGTGATGGTTGCTTCATCCGTCCAACTTACTGCTGGGTCTATGTGATTTGACGGCTCATTGGTCATTATTACTAAGGTGGTAGGATTGCTAGATGTCCCACGCTTTCGGTGAAAGGAGGTGCTGCTAGATTACAATTTTCTCCATTCTTACGGCGGAGGAGTGCAAGAGCAGTGAAAACACGCAGGCTCGGTGATTACATGGCCCACCTCACACTACAACTTTATTTATAAATGACGATGCACCTACTACGTGTTCTCCTACAAATCTTGCGCTTGGCATCTCCAAACTATTAACCTTGCGATTGGCTCTTCGCCTCTTCGGGAAGTCGAGCAATAATGGTACTGCAGTATATATCGTTATGACTATATGAGACCGAATGAATTGCTGCACATCCACCACATGGCAAGGGTCGAGGGGCGAGGGAGAGTGCGTACTATTACGTCTGTTTCAATATGGACTACATACGGAGCAAAATGAGTGAATCTACACTCTAAAATACGTCTATATACATCAGTGTTTGGAGTATGTACTAGTAGTTCATATTGAAATCTACTAAAGGACATATATTCCAAACAATATGATAATATCTCTAACCAAGGTAGGGACAAGGAGTAAACGGAGGGAGTACTAGTAAAATTTTCTCCTCGTCCTGCGAGCCACCGTGCGCGTGGGCGAGGGAGCGGGCGTAAGGTGTAGTAAGCAAGCTTCACCTCATCTTGCGAGCCACCGCGCCCGTGGGTGGGGGAGACGGCGTACAAGCAAGCTTCTCCTCGTTCTACGAGTTGATGGGACACATTAAAAGTACTCCAGTGTATAGAGACTTGCCTCTAAGGTAGGCTCCACATGGCTTGCCTCTTTTTAACATAACGCGTCAAGTCATAATTTGTTTGTTCACCCGTGGTAGATGATCCTCCCTCCATCTAGTGGACAACCAGTACACCTGTCAAATTACCACATGGGATGTCTTTTCGTACAGAAATGAGCTCCACGATGTACCCGCGCGGGTGTGGTTGGGAAAGAGACGGGAGTACGTGCGCCGTGCGTGCACCTCTTCTCTTCGTGCACGTCCCCCACCTATGTGTGTGTGTGTGTCAGAGATACAAACCTAGACAATGGCTTGTCCGTTCGTGAGTGTTTTTTGTTTTGGGGGGGAGGTTGATTTCATGAATGTATTTGTGGGAATAAGTGTCGATGACATCTCAAACGAAATTTTGCATGCAATGTGTGTGAAATGGAGGCCTGTCCATATCATATATAGAGGGTCGGGCGATCCACGAGAAGAGAGGGAGGGGTCATAGATATCGATAGAGTCGAAGAGAGGATCAAGTGGGTGGGTGCGAGATCGATGAAGAGAGCCATCGAAATTGTGTGTGTGTGCAAGTCAAAGATATAGGGCGACTGACCTAGCTACCGGAATGTCAGAGGGCACAGGTCAAGTTTGTGTGTGCCAGGGAGACATGACTAGAGCGCTCGATGTATCGTTGTGTGTGGGGGGGAGGGGGTGGGGAGGGGTAGGCAGATGCTTAACTATAGAGGTACAATGACTCGTATATGTGTTGAGAAGGAGAGACCCAGCTATGTCTTGAGGGAGATCGGTCGACATCCATACATAACTGAAGGACGGGAAATAGGATGGGACAGAGAGAGAGAGAGGAGAGAGGGAGGGAGGGAGAGGGGTAGAGTGCTGGATGGGTGATGGAGTTGCTTCTCGAAGATGGTGGGAGAGGCCTACTAGACAAACTAAGGGTGGAACTGCAGTATTATCAATAAGAGTGGGGATGTGTTTCTGTGTGTGCCTGTGCGTGATAGATCTGTCGGGACACATCCATGGATGATGAAGGGGAACCATGTGTTTGGTAAGCAAACCTAACTAGATCGATAGATCAATTGTTGTTTGTCGGAGGAAGGGAGAGACATAACTAATGAGGTAGATCGGTCGACGCGTGGGGAAAATGAGTTATAAGGACCTAGCTAGCTATATGTATAGCGGGAGAACGGTCGGTGTACGTCCATTTGTTAGAGGCAAATAAGGCCCGGCAAGATGGATAGACAGAGAGAATGGAGCTAGGAGGTGGTGCGAGAGGCCCAGCTACTAGCTAGATAGGGGAAGGAGTGTGCAGTTGTGAGATTGATGAAAAGAGGGGCGAGAGTTTACACGTGTGTGGGACCATATGAGAGACACAAGGCAAGGACACATAAAGGAGGAGATTGAAGGTGCGTGTGTATGTTGTAGGCAGACATCGCTGGAGAGGTTTATCGATCGGTGTGTGTCGGAAAGGAGTTGTGGAGACTATGGGAGAACGACCTAAAGAAAAAAATCAATGTGCGCAGATGTTGAGGGAGGGGGAGGGCGAGGAGGGTGTGTGCATGCACGAGAGAAAGTTAGTGGTAGCTACAAAGGTTAGAGGATTGTGTCGGTGTAAGAGACTAACAAAGATCGTAATTTGATATGAAAGTGGATTCATATATTTGAATATGAGATCATAGTGTTTTAAACATATGCATGCATGAATATAGCGGTGATACGCGTGTTGTGGTTTTGCACATATTATACCATAATGTGATTATGCATGGCGTTTGCAACTCACAACTAAATGTCGAACAATCTAAACCATACTATACATCGAACAATCTCACATTTTATTTGAATTTGTGATAATGTGTGGCATTTTCAGCTTACAACTAAATATCGAATAATCTAAACAATACTATATATCGAACATTCTTACATTTTATTTGAATTTGTGGTAATGTGTGGTGTTTGCAACTCACATCTAAATACTTGTAGGCGTAGGGGGCAGGGCACCATACATAATGTGATAAACACATTATACATATGAGACATGGTTTAGTTTGTGAAGATCTAGCTAGAGCTTGAAATGTACTATGATTTGAAATCAACATAAAGTGGATTCAAAAAATCGAGTTCGAGTTCATATAGTACACATAGTCATATGTAGCTCGAGACTAATCATGTGGTGCGTTGTGAAGGTAATACACAAACGATGGTTTAACTTGACAATAATGACGATTGTAGATCTTATTAAAACAGAGAAACAAATTCAAATGCTTTGACTTCACAACAATCATTATTGTAGATCTTATTCAAATAGAGAAACGAATAAAATTTAGTTCATATTGAAGCGGTAGTATATACGTTTGGAATGCACTAAAATGTTCATTTGAGTACTAGGTTGCATGCATTATACACGTAGCGAAATATTTTAATTGAACATAACATGAATTCAAAGTTTTGAATGACATTTGTAGTGCGAATTGATTTGGTACAGTACACGTTAGGCTTGTCCGGAAATTTCAACCCGCGCCTTGTTAGCCCGAAATATTTAAGATATATCTTTGTCTCGTTGTGCTCCGACAACTCCCTCCATCTCAACCCGCGCCTTGCTATTCCAAAATTACAACGCGCACGAAAACTCCCACCTCCTGTGAAATCCCGACACATGAAATGCTTATGTTACCCCTGAACCGAAAGAACTGCCTCAAATCGGTGGGGGTACTTTCGTAACTTACCCCACATTTCGGACAAGCGTGTACCTAAGCCATGGTTCCCCCACTCCCATCCCATCCACCCACCCATTCGTACACCGAGGCCGGCAAAACCCGCGAAGCCCCACACCCTCCTCCGTCCGCCACCCAGCCGGAGCCTCTTCCTCGATGATTTCGTCCACAGCAACACCTCGACGTCCCTCATCCACCGTACCGGATGAGGATCCATCGTCGATCTGGTCGTCCCGTCGGTTCAGCCACCCCGTCCTCCAGCTCCAAGGAGCTGCCCTGACGTTCCCCTCGTCTTTCGCGCCACCTCCATTCCCACACCGCCATCTTCACCTGCACCACCGGAAGAGCATCACCATCACCGTTTCCTCGGATGAAGCTGCAGCCTAATCGGCGCCACCAAAGAGGTTGTACACTAATCGCCGCATTTTCTTCTTGATTCGATCTCACGGTGCTGACGGCGCTCGATCCCGAGCCGACACGGCGTAGCTCCATCCACGGCGGCATCGCCGGCCACTTCCTCCATGGCATCGCTCCCTCGGCGGCGACGTCCACATCAGTAGGAGATGCTGCTGCTTTAGCTCTCGCTCGCGCTACTGCTCTGCTCTTGCTCTCGGTCCCCTGCCTGGTCTGCTCTTGCTCGCGCTGCTGCTCTCGCTCTTGCTCTTGCTTGAGATGCTGCTCCGATTTAGCTACACTTCAGGCGACTGAATTGACTTTTGGGTCAGTCAATTTTCAGGGGGTGGGGGGCTCGCCGGAGTTAATGAAGAACCAGCCGCGGCGGGGAGGGGGGCTCGCCAGAGAGGTACCCCACTATCTATCTTAGGGTTCAGGGTGGGAGCGGTGGTCGCCGGTGGTGGTGGGGCAGTGGCGTGGGGATCGCCGGAGAAAAAGCTCGGCACGGGGAGGCCTACAGGGATGGCCGGGGCGGTGGCGGACTGGCGGTGGGGAGTGTTTTCAGGGTGGAAGGGGCGGCGCACCACCGGCCGCGGGCGGCGGGGGGGCGGTTGTTTGGCCGGTGGTGGTTGGCAGCTCAGGGGGGTGGAGGTTGAAGATGAACTGCAGGCCCTTGATTTCGTATCCAACGGCTGCAAAATCGACTGACCAGAGATGAAAAAGTCAATCGACTGACTTGTAGCCTCACCTCTAGTGCGTTCAGTTTCGACAGTAAAATTCAGTTTCGACAGCAAAATTCAGTTTCGATAGTTAAGTTCAGTTTCGACAGTTAAATTCAGTTTCAACAGTTAAGTTCGGAGATGAGCGAATGATGTATACATCTAGCAATTTGTGGTTATGTATTTTACGTCATCTATTGGAGATGCTATTAGAATTCCACGCAGGTTAACGTTGTCTCTCTTGTCCTTCTTCAGCCTCGGCGTCGTACAACTCACCGGAGCTTCTCCAATGATGAACCCTCCATCACAGCGGAGCAGTACCTCGGGCTCCATCTCCATACGCCTATGATCTTCTTCCCCTCCTCCGACAGCCAAGTCAGCCAGAGCATCCTCACCGGCCAACCCAATCACACTGAGATCGACATGGCTTCGCCAAAGAGGTTGTACCCTTCTTGTGGTTTGACTTAATCTCACCATGCTTCTTTGCATCCTGTGACCTTCCAATACTTGTGAACCAAACACCCAGATTGGCAGAAATCCTATGTTTTTAAATTCTCTGTTTTGCACGTGCATTCCTATCCTATTCCTGTCTATTTCCTATCCCTGCATTGTTAGAATCCTCAAATTCAAACAAGCCCTTACACAATTACTTCTGTTACAGATATGTGTCAAAGAAAACCTTGTGTGGTTTGTCCTGCTCCTGTGCTGATGTGTTCCACCCCAGCTCAGCTGCTCCAATGACGGAAGGGTTCACCACAGCAGGGATCCGCTCTCCAGACTGTCTTTCGCCGCCTCAGATCTTCTTCCCCGCCACCGGCAGCCACGACAACTGCATTACCATCATCAACTGAGCAGATGACCTTGAGGACTACACGGGTCCGCAAGAGAGGTCGCACTCTTCCGTGTCTGCTTATGTTATGCATCGCTTAATATGATGACATGCTAATTTATCGTCGTGTTCACCTATTAGACTCCGACTCAGGTCCAAACTTATGCTGAACTTGAGTTTTTAAATGGTTGTGGGGTACATATTGGGGCAGCAATCAGTACTATCTGTCTACTATCTGGTTAATCTCGGGTGTCTACTATGAGTTTCATGTTGGGTGCAAACAAAATTTAAAGGAGCCAACTAAAGCTATTATCTGCCTGCTATCATTGGTTTTGGGTCTATCCACAGTTTTCTACCTTCACTCTGGATTTGTGCATGCACTCCTTACATAATCTCACTATGTTTTATTCCTATGCATGTCAGTTATTGTACACAATGGAACTGAACATGTAGAGCAAAAGAGACAAATCTTGCGTGGCAATAAAATTTCATGCAGACGTTGCTCCATGGTGGGCGCAAAGGCAGCCCCCCTCCACCCATTTCGGATCATAATCAAGAGGAAGATAAATGTTCTGAGGGGGATTCAGAAGCAGAAGACCACTCCTATTTACCCCATGAGGTCTTCGCTCTAACTTGGCATGCTGATGTTGGTAATGTCATGCATATGGTGCCTTGCATTGCTTATTGTATACATCAAAGATGTCATCTGCTTAGTTTAGACATGCTTTGTGTCAATGCTATCTGTTTAGTTTCTTTATCGTATATGTGAATCATGCAATGCCATCTTGTTTAGCCAGGCATCATATATGTGAATTTTGCAATGCCACCCTGGTTAGCTAGTCATCTTATATGTGAATTATATCATGACATCATTTTTTATTACGTGTTAAATTTGTCAACAATTTTAGTACATTCAATTACTCTTACTGTGCATCAGCCATTCGGCACGGTCATGGAAAATTCTGGAGTGGAAACAAGGTCTTTAGAGCAGACAATGCTATCTGACGAAGCGCATTTCTTGTTGGTTACAGATAGCTCCTCAGAGGAGGATTCAGAGACAGATGACCAGT
>NC_041390.1:555308920-555347315 GCF_002162155.2 Triticum dicoccoides | reverse complement strand
TGCTCTAACTTGGCAGGGTTATGTTGCTCATATCGTGTGTATGGTATCTTGCATTGCTATGTCATTTGCTTAGTTTAGACATGATTTGTGTGAATGCCACTTGTTTAGTGTCTAATTACCATATATGTGAATTATGCAATGCCATCTTTTTGCAAGACATTATATATGTGAATTATGCAATGCTATCTTGTTGCAAGGCATTATATATGTGAATTATGCAATGCCATGCTATTTAGCCAAGCATCATATATGTGAATTATATCATGCCGTCCTTTTTTTTATTTCTCATTGCTTTTGTCGACAATGTTTGTATATTCAACTGCTCTTCCTGTGCATCAGCCATTTGAATTGGTGATGGAGAAATCTGGAGTGAAAACAAGGTCTTCAGACAATGCTACCTGGTGAAGCAGATATGTTGCTGGTTACAGATAGCTCTTCAGAGGAGGATTTAGAGGTAGATGACCAGTCCTATTATCCCCCGAGGTGTATGCTCAAACTTCGCAAGGTTATATTACTCATATCATGCATATGTTGTATTGCAATGCTTAGTTTTTACATCATATACACGATATTGAATGCCATCTCCTTAGTAGACACATCATATATGTGATTGCCCTCTGCTCACTTCCTTAGTATATAAATCATATATTTGAATTATATCATGCCATGATGTTTACATAGACAGCATGTATCTGAATTATGGCATGCCGACCCATTTTCTAAAGACATAATATAGTTATATCATCTCATCCTGTTCACATAGTCATCATATTTTGAATTATGTCATTCTATCCATGAATTATATCATGCCATCATGTCTCCATCGACGGCATGTTTGTGATTTATGGCATGCCAACCACTTTAATAGACGCATCGTATAGTTATATCATGTCATCATGTTTACATAGTCATCATATTTTGAAGTATGTCATTTTATCCTGTTTAGTTAGCCATCATACATGTGAAATTGTGTCATGCTATCTTGTTTAATTAGCCATCATATATTTGAAATTATGTCCTGCTATTCTGTTTGGTTAGACAACATAAATGTGAATTATTTCATGCATGTTTTCTTCCCTACTATCCATTGCACCTGTCTATCTTACAATGCATGTACATTCAATTACTTTTCTTGTTTATCAACCATTTTAATTGGATGGGGTGATGGCAGTATCTGTGGGAGTAAAAACACGGTCTTCAGAAAAGATCGTGTTACCTGTCGATGGAGATAGAACCACGGTTGTACTTGCCCAAGAACCAGCCCCACCACACATAACCCAGACTCACGCATATTGTACCCCTATCCAGTTGGACAGAGAACCAGCTACACCCCTTCTAACCCCAACCCCAGCAGATAGTAACCCAGTTCTCGTTGACACAGCACCGTCTCCACCACGGAGCACCCAAACACGAGCAGTTAGTAAGGCAACTGCAGTGCCCAAAGCACGAGGACCACCACTCCAAACCCCAAGTCAACGCTTAAAGTAGAAGAAGAATTGTTCTCGGGCCAGGTTCCATAGCTATGGTTCATACTACTTTGCTCTTGCATCACTGTATTTACTCATACCAACTAATTTCAAATTTGAAGGATGCAATTGAAACTCCAATGGCGCAACAGGTATGTTTTAAACCTGTTTCTTTAACATGTTTGCTATTGTAACTTGCTCTATGTTGATTTTAGTTTCAATTGAATAAACAGTTATGTTCTCATGCCATGCACATTACAAGTGTTGTTATTGTTGTGTAGTTTCCCACACTTATATTCTGTCTATGTTGCTTTGTCTTAAATAGATATGATTCGAACTGTATCTATCTTGATTTGACAACATAAACTAGAATGATATAGACCATACAGTGACCATACTATAATAGATATATGTTTGTTTCATGTTGTTATCTTGTGCACCTTACTACTGAACTGGTTTACCAAAATGAGTTTCATATACTACATTGTAAACCTGTGATGTGTTTGTTTGTTTCTCCTTTAGAATGCGGATAAAATATTGGAGAAGAGTACCCTGTTATGCAATGGTAAAGGAAGTAATGCAAATCAGGTTCAAGATAGTGAGACATCCCTGTTGTTCTCCAAGAAAGCTGATAAAAGCTATATTGAAGACACTGAGACAACCCCAAAGTCCTGTCTTGATGTAGTGTTTGAGTTACTGGCTACTACTGCTGGCACCAGCTCTTTGAACTCGCTACCTGAATCAGTTTGGCTTCCTGAGTCTCAACTTCAAGTTGAAAGACATCGATCAAATGTTATGTGACAGGAAGCTGAAGGACTGAGGAAGTCCCTGCAGAATTCAGATGCATACTTTCTGGTGCAACAGCAAGTGCTGGAGGATTTAAGTGCCAAACAAGAGAAAGTTAATAAGCTTGCTAAGCATCTTGCCAGTATTATGGGTACCCAGGATATTGTTTCTTGAGCTCTTCCGAAGTGATTTCAGTTCTGGACTTGTTTTGCTGCGGCGTTCATATGCTGCTTTGTTCCTTATATTTGCACTTGTGGCGAACTTTGATGCCCAGTGGATGTAATATGTGTAATAGCCATGATATCCTAGCGTAAGTTGCTTGCTTATTTATTTTTGTTGCCTTGTTTATTTGTTTTCTTGTAGTCACTGCAATTCTTTTTCCTGTTGGGGATCGTAGCAGAAATTTAAAATTTTCTACGCATCACCAAGATCAATCTATGGAGTAATCTAGCAACGAGGGGAAGGGGAGTGCATCTACATACCCTTGTAGATCGCTAAGCGGAAGCGTTGCAAGAACACGGATGAAGGAGTCGTACTTGTAGCGATTCAGATCGCGGTTGATTCCGATCTAAGCGCCGAACAACGGCGCCTCCGCGTTCAACACACGTGCAGCCCGGTGATGTCTCCTACGCCTTGATCCAGCAAGGGGAGAAGGAGAGTTTGGGAAGACTCCGTCCAGCAGCAGCACGACGGCGTGGTGGTGGTGGAGGAGCGCGGGACTCCAGCAGGGCTTCGCCAAGCACTATGAGAGACGAGGAGGGAGAGAGGTAGGGCTGCGCCAAGAGGGAGATGATCTCGCGTATGTTGCAGCCCTCAATACCTCAAGTATATATAGGGGAAGGGGAGGGGCTGCGCCCCCATCTAGGGTTCCCTCCCTAGGGGTGGCGGCAGCCCCAAAACCGATCTAGGGTTGCGGCCAAGGGGGGAGAGAGGGGGGCGCACCTAGGGTGGGCCTTAAGGCCCATCTGGACCTAGGGTTTGCCCCCTCCCACTCTCCCTTGCGCCTTGGGCCTTGGTGAGAGGTGCCCCAGCCCACCTAGGGGCTGGTCCCTTCCCACTATTGGCCCATGTAGGCCTCCGGGGCTGGTGGCCCCTCCCGGTGGACCCCCGGACCCCTCCGATGGTACCGGTACACTTCCGGTGGCCAAAACCATACTTCCTATATATTAATCTTTACCTCCGGACCATTCCGGAACTCCTCGTGACGTCCGGGATCTCATCCGGGACTCTGAACAACATTCGGTAACCGCATACATACTTTCCCTATAACCCTAGCGTCATCGAACCTTAAGTGTGTAGACCCTACGGGTTCGGGAGTCATGCAGACATGGCCGAGAAAACTCTCCGGTCAATAACTAACAGCGGGATCTGGATACCCATGTGGGCTCCCACATGCTCCACGATGATCTCATCGGATGAACCACGATGTCAAGGATTCAATCAATCCCGTATACAATTCCCTTTGTCTAGCGGTACGATACTTGCCCGAGATTCGATCGTCGGTATCGCCATACCTTGTTCAATCTCGTTACCGGCAAGTCTCTTTACTCGCTCTGTAACACATCATCCCGTGATCAACTCCTTGGTCACATTGTGCACATTATGATGATGTCCTACCGAGTGGGCCCAGAGATACCTCTCCGTTTACACGGAGTGACAAATCCCAGTCTCGATTCGTGCCAACCCAACAGACACTTTCGGAGATACCTGTAGTGAACCTTTATAGCCACCCAGTTACGTTGTGACGTTTGGCACACCCAAAGCACTCCTATGGTATCCGGGAGTTGCACAATCTCATGGTCTAAGGAAATGATACTTGACATTAGAAAAGCTTTAGCATACGAACTACATGATCTTTGTGCTAGGCTTAGGATTGGGTCTTGTCCATTACATCATTCTCCTAATGATGTGATCCTGTTATCAATGACATCCAATGTCCATGGTCAGGAAACTGTAACCATCTATTGATCAACGAGCTAGTCAACTAGAGGCTTACTAGGGACATGGTGTTGTCTATGTATCCACACATGTATCTGAGTTTCCTATCAATACAATTCTAGCATGGATAATAAACGATTATCATGAACAAGGAAATATAATAATAACTAATTTATTATTGCCTCTAGGGCATATTTCCAACAGTCTCCCACTTGCACTAGAGTCAATAATCTAGTTCACATCGCCATGTGATTAACACTCACAGGTCACATCGCCATGTGACCAACATCCAAAGAGTTTACTAGAGTCACTAATCTAGTTCACATCACTATGTGATTAATACTCAATGAGTTCTAGGTTTGATCATGTTATGCTTGTGAGAGAGGTTGTAGTCAACGGGTCTTGCCATATTCAGATCCCTATGTATTTCACAAGACTTTATATCGTAGATGCTGCTACCACGTTCCACTTGGAGCTATTCCAAATTATTGCTCCATTATACATATCCGTATCTCTACTCAGAGCTATCCGGATAGGTGTTAAGCTTGCATCGACGTAACTCTTTATGTCGAACTCTTTATCACCTCCATAACTGAGAAACATTTCCTTATTCCTCTAAGGATAATTTTGACTGCTATCTGGTGATCCACTCCTAGATCACCTTTGTACCCTCTTGCCAGACATGTGGCAAGGCACACATTAGGTGCAGTACTTCAGCATGGCATACCGTATAGACCCTATGACAAGAGCATAGGGGACGACCTTCGTCCTTCTTCTTTCTTCTGCCGTGGTCAAGCTTTGAGTCTTACTCAACTTCACACCTTACAACTCAGGTAAGAACCCCTTCTTTGACTGATCTATTTTGAACTCCTTCAAAAACATGTCAAGGTGTGCGTTCTTTGAAAGTATCATCAGACGTCTTGATCTATTTCTATAGATCTTGATGCCCAATATGTAAGCAGCTTTATCCAGGTCTTCCTTTGAAAATCACTCTTCAAACAACCGTTTATGCTTTCCAGAAATTCTACATCATTTCGAATCAACAATATGTCATCCACATATACTTATCAGAAATGTTGTAGTGCTCCCACTCACTTTCTTGTAAATACAAGTTTCTAGCAAACATTGTATAAACCTAAAAGCTTTGATCACTCCATCAAAACATATATTTCGATTCCGAGATGCTTGCTCTAGTCCATAGAAGGATTGCTGGAGCTAGCATACCTTTTAGCATCCTTAGGATCGACAAAACCTTTTATTGTGTCACATACAACCTTTTCTTATAGAAACTGGTAAGAAAACTTGTTTTGACATCCATCTGTCAGATTTCATAATCGAAAAATACAGCTAATGCTAACATGATTCCGACGGACTTAAGCATCGCTACGGGTGAGAAATTCTCATCGTAGTCAACTCCTTGAACTTGTGAAAAGACTCTTTCCCACAAGTCGAGCTTCATAGACGGTAACATTACCGCCCACGTCTGTCTTCTTCTTAAAGATCCATTTATCTCAATGGCTTGCCGATCAACGGGCAAGTCCACCAAAGTCCATACTTTGTTCTGATACATGGATCCTATCTCGGATTTCATGGCTTCTAACCATTTGTCGGAACACGGGCCCACCATCGCTTATCCATAGCTCGTAGGTTCATTGTTGTCTAACAACATGATATCTAAGACAGGATTACTGTACCACTTAGGAGTAGTACATATCCTTGTCGACCTACGAGGTTCGATAGCAACTTGATCTGAAGCTTCATGATCACTATCATTAACTTCCTATTCAACAGATGTAGGCGCCACAGAAAACATCTTTCTGTGTTGCATCACTCTCTGGTTGAAGTAAAGGTTCGACAACCTCATCAAGTTCTATCTTCCTCCCACTCAATTCTTTCAAGAAAAACTCCTTCTCAAGAAAGGACCCGTTCTTAGTGACAAACAATTTGCCCTCGGATCTGAGATAGAAGGTATACCCTACTGTCACCTTTGGGTATCCTATGAAGATGTGTTTGTCCGCTTTGGGTTCGAGCTTCTCCGGCTGAAGCCTTAAGCATCGCAGCCCCAAACTTTAAGAAACGACAACTTTGGTTTCTTGCCAAACCAATGTTCATACGACGTCGTCTCAACGGACTTAGATGGTGTCCAATCTAAAGTGAATGCAGCTGTGTCTAACGCATAACCTCAAAATGAAAACGGTAGATCGGTAAGAGACATCGCACCATATCTCATAAGGTTCGATTATGATGTCCGGACACACCATAACCCAGTGGTGTTCTAGGTGGCTTCAACTGTGAAACAATTCCACAGTGTCTTAAGTGTTTGCCAAACTCATAACTCAGATATTCTCATTGATCAGATCGTAGGAATTTGATCTTCTTGTTATGATGATTCTTAACTTCACTCTGAAATCGCTTGAACTTTTCAAACGTTTCAGACTTGTGCTTCATTAAGTAAATATACCTATATCTACTCAAATCGTCAGTGAAGATGAGAAAATAGCGATATCCACCGCACGCTTCAATTCTCATTGGATCACACGCATCAGCATGTATGATTTCCAACAAGTCACTTGCCCGTTTCATTGTACCTGAAAGTGGGGTCTTAGTCATCCTGCCCATGAGGCATGGCTCGCATGTGTCAAGCGATTCAAAATCAAGTGACTCCAAACATCCATCGACATGGAGTTTCTTCATGCATCTTACGCCAATATGACCTAAGCGGCAGTGCCACGAGAAAGTGGTACTATCATTATTAACTCTACATCTTTTGGCGTGAACATGTGTATTACCATGACCGAGATTCAATGAACCATTCACATAGGGTGTGAATGACCGTATTGCAATGAACATGATCTAATCATATTCATGCTCAACGTAGACACCTGATAACATTTATCTAGGTTCAATACTAATCCCGAAGGCAGATGGAGCGTGCGATGGTGATCTCATCAACTTTGGAAACACTTCCAACACACATCGTCACCTCGCCCTTAGCCAGTCTCCGTTTAGTCCGTAGCTTTTGCTTCAAGTCACCAATAATAGTAACTGAACTGGTATCCAATACCCATGTGCTACCAGGAGTACTAGTGAGGTACACATTAATAACACGTATATACTTTGAAGTTGCCAACCTTCTTATCTACCATGCATTTGGGGTAATTCCGCTACCAGTGACCGTTCCCCTTACAATAGAAGTATTTAGTCTTGGGTTTGGGTTCAACCTTGGGTTCCTTCACTGGAGCGGCAACTGGTTTTCCATCCATGAAGTTTCCCTTCTAGCCCTTGCCCTTCTTGAAACCAGTGGTCTTGTCAAACCATCAACACTTGATGCTCCTTCTTGATTTCTACCTTTTGCGGTCTTAAGCACCGCAAACAGCTCCGGGATCAACTCTATCCCTTGCATGTCATAGTTCATCACGAAGATCTAGTAGCTTAGTGATAGTGGCTAGAGAACTCTATCAATCACTATCTTATCTGGAAGTTTAACTCCCACTTGATTTAAGTGATTGTAGCACCCAGACATTCTGAGCACATGCTCACTAGCTGAGCTATTCTCCTCCATCTTGTTGGCAAAAAGAACTTGTCAGAGGTCTCACACCTCTCAACACGGGCATGAGCCTGAAATTCCAATTTCAGCTCTTAGAACATCTCATATGTTCTATGGCGTTCAAAACGTCATTGGAATCCCGATTCTAAGCCGTAAAGTATGGTGCACTAAACTATCAAGTAGTCATCAGGATGTGTCTGTCAAGTATTCACAACATCCATAGACGACGTTGTAGGGGTTTGCACATCGAGCGGTGCATCAAAGACGTAAGCCTTCTGTGTAGCAGTGAGGACACTCCTCGGACTACGGACCCAGTCCGCATCATTGCTTACAATATCTTTCAACTTAATCTTTCTCTAGGAACGTATTGAAACAGGGAGCTACAACGTGAGCTATTTATCTACAGCATACTTGCAAAGACAATTTAGACTATGTTCATGATAATTGAGTTCATCTAATCAAATTATTTAATGAACTCCCACTCAGATAGACATCCCTCTAGTCATCTAAGTGAAACATGATCCGGATCGACTAGGCCGTGTCCGATCATCATGTGAGACGGACTAGTCATCAATGGTGAATGTCTCATGTTGATCGTATCTTCAATACGACTCATGTTCGACCTTTCGGTCTTCCGTGTTCCGAGTCCATGTCTGTACATGCTAGGCTCATCAAGTCAACCTAAGTGTTTCGCATGTGTCCCGAGGCCATGTATGTACATGCTAGGCTCGTCAACACCCGTTGTATTCGAACGTTAGAATCTATCACACCCGATCATCACGTGGTGCTTCGAAACAACGAACCTTCGCAACGGTGCACAGTTAGGGGGAACACTTTTCTTGATATTTTAGTGAGGGATCATCTTATTTAAGCTACCGTCGTTCTAAGCAAATAAGATGTAAAACATGATAAACATCACATGCAATCAAATAGTGACATGATAGGGCCAATATCATTTTGCTCCTTTTGATCTCCTTCTTCGGGGCTCCATGATCATCGTTGTCACCGGCATGACACCATGATCTCCGTCATCATGATCTCCATCATCGTGTCTTCTTGAAGTTGTCTCGTCATCTATTACTTCTACTACTATGGCTAACGCTTTAGCAATAAAGTAAAGTAATTACATGACGTTTATGTTGACATGCAGGTCATAAATAAATTAAGACAACTCCTATGGCTCCTGTCGGTTGTCATACTCATCGACATGCAAGTCGTGATTCCTATTACAAGAACATGATCAATCTCATACATGACATATATCATTCATCACATCCTTTTGGCCATATCACATCACAAGGCATATGCTGCAAAAACAAGTTAGACGTCCTCTAATTGTTGTTGCAAGTTTTTACGTGGCTGCTATAGGTTTCTAGCAAGAACGTTTCTTACCTACGCCAAAACCACAACATGATATGCCAATTCCTATTTACCCTTCATAAGGACCCTTTTCATCGAATCCGATCCGACTAAAGTGGGAGAGACAGACACCCGCTAGCCACCTTATGCAACTAGTGCATGTCAGTCGGTGGAACCAGTCTCACGTAAGAGTACGTGTAAGGTCGGTCCGGGCCACTTCATCCCACGATGCCGCCGAATCAAGATAAGACTAGTAACGGCAAGTAAATTGACAATATCGATGCCCACAACTGCATTGTGTTCTACTCGTGCATAGAAACTACGCATAGACCTAGCTCATGATGCCACTGTTGGGGATCGTAGCAGAAATTTAAAATTTTCTACGCATCACCAAGATCAATCTATGGAGTAATCTAGCAACGAGGGAAAGGGGAGTGCATCTACATACCCTTGTAGATCGCTAAGCGGAAGCGTTGCAAGAACGCGGATGAAGGATTCGTACTCGTAGTGATTCAGATCGCGGTTGATTCCGATCTAAGCGCCGAACAACGGTGCCTCCGTGTTCAACACACGTGCAGCCCGGTGACGTCTCCTACGCCTTGATCCAGCAAGGGGAGAAGGAGAGTTTGGGAAGACTCCGTCCAGCAGCAGCACGGTGGCGTGGTGGTGGTGGAGGAGTGCGGGACTCCAGCAGGGCTTCGCCAAGCACTACGAGAGATGAGGAGGGAGAGAGGTAGGGTTGCGCCAAGAGGGAGATGATCTCGCGTATGTTGCAGCCCTCAATACGTCAAGTATATATAGGGGAAGGGGAGGGGCTGCGCCCCCATCTAGGGTTCCCTCCCTAGGGGTGGCGGCAGCCCCAAAACCCATCTAGGGTTGCGGCCAAGGGGGGAGAGAGGGGGGCGCACCTAGGGTGGGCCTTAAGGCCCATCTGGACCTAGGGTTTGCCCCCTCCCACTCTCCCTTCGCCTTGGGCCTTGGTGGGAGGTGCCCCAGCCCACCTAGGGGCTGGTCCCTTCCCACTATTGGCCCATGTAGGCCTCCGGGGCTGGTGGCCCCTCCCGGTGGACCCCCGGACCCCTTCAGTGGTCCCGGTACACTACCGATGATGCCCGGAACACTTCCGGTGGCCAAAACCATACTTCCTATATATTAATCTTTACCTCCGGACCATTCCGGAACTCCTCGTGATGTCCGGGATCTCATCCGGGACTCCGAACAACATTCGGTAACCGCATACATACTTTCCCTATAACCCTAGCATCATCGAACCTTAAGTGTGTAGACCCTACGGGTTCGGGAGTCATGCAGACATGGCCGAGACAACTCTCCGGTCAATAACAAACAGCGGGATCTGGATACCCATGTTGGCTCCCACATGCTCCACGATGATCTCATCGGATGAACCATGATGTCAAGGACTCAATCAATCCCGTATACAATTCCCTTTGTCTAGCGGTATGATACTTGCCCGAGATTCGATCGTCGGTATCCCCATACCTTGTTCAATCTCGTTACCGACAAGTCTCTTTACTCGCTCCGTAACACATCATCCCGTGATCAACTCCTTGGTCACATTGTGCACATTATGATGATGTCCTACCGAGTGGGCCCAGAGATACCTCTCCATTTACACGGAGTGACAAATCCCAGTCTCGATTCGTGCCAACCCAACAGACACTTTCGGAGATACCTATAGTGAACCTTTATAGCCACCCAGTTACGTTGTGACGTTTGGCACACCCAAAGCACTCCTACAGTATCCGGGAGTTGCACAATCTCATGGTCTAAGGAAATGATACTTGACATTAGAAAAGCTTTAGCATACGAACTACACGATCTTTGTGCTAGGCTTAGGATTGGATCTTTTCCATTACATCATTCTCCTAATGATGTGATCCCGTTATCAACGACATCCAATGTCCATGGTCAGGAAACTATAACCATCTGTTGATCAACGAGCTAGTCAACTAGAGGCTTACTAGGGACATGGTGTTGTCTATGTATCCACACATGTATCTGAGTTTCCTATCAATACAATTCTAGCATGGATAATAAACGATTATCATGAACAAGGAAATATAATAATAACCAATTTATTATTGCCTCTAGGGCATATTTCCAACATTTCCGCAGTTTGCTAGTGGCCGCAATAACCTATTTTTTAACTAGGCCACATTAACAATGGGCTACATATTTACTGTAGTTAACATGGGCCTCCTACGGGCCGTAGAAACAATGGGCCTTCTAAGGGCTGTAGAAACAATGGGCCTTCTATGGGGCATAGACACAATGGGCCTTCTAAGGGTCGTATCATCAATGGGCCTTCTATGGGCCGTATGATCGGTTGGCCAAACATGGGCCAATAACAGACCACATTATGGTCGTAAATGGGCTAGAGTTGAAATTGTCCGTTCATGGGCCAACCATAACAGGCCGTCGTTAATAGGCCGTATTTGATGATGCTATGAAAACGGCCCAACGTATTAATGGGCCACAAACGGGCCGACTGTAACCACGGGCTGTATTTGGCCCACAAGCAGAAAATGACAGTAATGGGCCAAAAGTAAACGAATGCTGGAAATGAGCCCAAGAATAAATGGGCCCTGAGAAGGCCGAATGACAACATGGACTGGAAACGGCCCAACGGAATAATGGGCCGTTAATGGGTATAAAGTGATACACTGTTCATTACGGGCCAGTTTTACCATGGACCGTTAATGGGCCGAGGGTTACTAAGGGCCTCATATGGGCCAAACGACGTCATGGGCCATACATGGGCCGGAAGTTAAAACAGGCTGGAATTATATTGGACGGCCCAGATGACGCTACTGGGCCTAATTCGGATAGGTCGTAAACGGGCCCTGGGTTACTGGGTTGTAAATGGGCTATATGCAAACAGGCCATTAACAGGCTTGTTGTGGGCGGGCCTGCCACCTTTTGACCAAGTCAAACAGGCCGGCCTTTTCACAGGAATGGGCCTCTGTTGGGCCGTGCCACGTGTCAACGTATCATAGGTGCTTTGGGTCCAATGAGTGGATGACATCTGTCCCAACGGTGAGCCGACACGTGTTTCCTCCAGCCAATGATGATTTTACACGTGGAAAATCCCCATTGGTTGGGGCTGTTAACTGGTTATCAGATCCAAAACCGGACCCGATAGCTTAACAGCGTTTCGTTACGGTGGATGCCACGTGTCGGTCACCCTTGACAGAAAACGTGACCTGCTGTGACAAATACGTATCATCACAGAAGTGTATTTTTTTGTAGTGTCCCCTCCTTCCTTTTCCTCCGGTGGAAGAAAGGAAAAGGGGGAGGGGCGAATCCTACTTGGATTAGAAGTCCAAGTAGGACTCTCGCTTGGCGTGCCCCTCCTGGCCGGCCTCCTCTCTCCCTTCCTCCTTTATATACGTGGCTAGGGGGCACCCCAATAGCACAATAGACAATCTCTTAGCCATGTGCGGGGCCCCCCTCCATAGTTCAACACCTCGGTCATATCGTCGTAGTGCTTAGGTGAAGTCATGCACCGGTAACTTCATCATCACCGTCGCCACGCTGTCGTGCTGACGGAACTCTCCCTCGTCCTCAACTGGATCAAGAGCTCGAGGGACGTCATTGTGTTGAACGTGTGCTGAACACGGAGGTGCCGTACGTTCGGTACTTGGCTCGGTTGGATCGTGAAGACGTTCGACTACATCAACTGCGTTACTAAACGCTTCCGCTTTCGATCTACGAGGGTACGTGGACACACTCTCCCCTCTCGTTGCTATGTATCTCCTAGTTAGATCTTGCGTGATTGTAGGAATTTTTTTGAATTACTATGTTCCCCAACACATAAAGCCATTGAAGAATTCAACAGGGCTACAAAGGCATCAACTAAAGCTGGTGAAAGTGGAAGTGGCAGTGGCAGTGCTGGTGCTCCCAAGAAGGCTATGCAAAAGAAGCCTACTACTAAGCCCAGGCCGTCTGTCCCAAAGCCTTCAGTGGCCCTGCCACCAGCTTCAAAGGCTTCAGGATCCAAGATTGCAAAATCTTCAGTGCCTCCTCCTGCTACAAGTTCCTCAATGGTTGTAGCCAGAGCTTCAACACCAGTCGTGCTTGCATCATGCCAGCACAATGAGGGCTTTTCAAAAGCCACAATAACTGCATCAAGTGCCTCAGTTAGTGAGCAACCATCGTCCTCACAACCCAAGCTAAAGCAAAAGGTCACTACTGGCCGTGGAACTAGGCCAAGTCCCAAGAGCAAGGCTCTAGTGCCTCATGTTGATGAACATGGGCTGGCCGACAAAGATGAGCTCGTGGAATTCCTTAGAAGGAAGCAAGAGCAAGCTGCGATTGCAAAAAATTATTCAATTCCTATGCTGCTGGACCCCAAGAAGCTCTTGGACTTCATTGATATATGGTGCACAAAGCCAGATACGCCGCTTGATGAATTAAATTTGCCTCCGGGCCCAAGTCGTGTGCTGTCTGCACTCATTTTGGATGAGAAGCCCAAAATTGCACAAGCTAAGCTGGTAAGGAAATATCAACTTCAAAATGAGAAGGAGTTACGGAAGAACATGCTCTCTATAACTCCTGAGCAGCTCATGCCTTTACAATCTGAAATTCAACAGCTGTCTGGAGAGTTTGAATGACAGTCAAGTCATTGTTGTGGTGTGTGTGACAGGTTCATCACTGCAACCACCAAGGTTGTTTAAGACCACAACCAGTGTGAGGCAACCAAGTTTGGCATGGTGCCACCCTCGAGTTCTTCGGCTCCTCCACGTACCGCACGTGCCAGTGAGACTGCGCCTCCATCTCCTCCTCGTGAGACTACCAGGGCAACTTAAGAAGTTACGCCTGAAGAAAATGAAAGGGCAACTGAAGAAGTTGTTCCTGAACAAACTGTCAGGTGACTACATCGGTCGTTCTTGAAGAAATTGAACCATCAAGTTCCTCAGCAGCAGCGCCACCAACAACTTCATCTTTGAAGAATATCACCCTTCCATTTGTATCAGAAGTGAAGAAGACAAAGGCTGCTAAGAAAGAAGCTAGAAAGAGAAAAACTTCAACTCCTCCCACTGCTCCAAAAATTGTGAAGAAATTGAAGATGGCAACATTGTCTTCAATTGTCATTCCAATTGATGTTATTCCTATCTCATCAGCGCCCCCTTCTCCTGCCAATAATGATCGTCAAATTGTTCCGTATGGGGTGGATTATGAAATCCCTTAGGCTGATGAAGATGATGATGAAAACCACTCTACTGCTAACACAGAGCAAGTGGATGAAGAAATAGAAGTTGAAGAAGATGCTTCGCTTCACCAAGTCTCGTCACAGAAGCCCTCACGGGCAACGTTGACTGAAGAACATGCCACTACTTCATTTGGAAGTAGTGAAGCAACTGAAGAGGACATGGACATTGACGGTGCTATGATGCACGTTCTTCATGATGAATTTTGGGAAGCAGCTCACCCGAATTCACCCGTCGCCACTCCCCTCACTCTAGAGCCTCAGTCGCATGCGTGCACTGAAGAAATCCACACCGGCTCTGAGGAAAGGCAACCATCGCTCTGAAGCATTCCTGAAGAAATTCCAGCTGCAGCAGCTGATGAAGTTGCTCAAGATGATCCAATGGTTGATGTCATCAATACATCCCCTTCACGTGCAGACTCAATTCCATCAGCTGACATTGATACTGTCCCAATTGCCATAGCTGAGGAAGTTGTTAAAACTTTCGTCGTGACTGATCTAGACGATTCCACTGGGTCCCCATGAATAGTGTTTGATGCACATCCAAAGAAGCACAACCTCCAGCCTGTTCTCGTCATGCCAATGATTGGTAGAGTCCTTGGGCGGCCTCAGTTCGACAATGCCAAATTCTTTGAAGAGAAGAACTTCTTCGTTGGTGAGTCCCCATATGACTCTGCCAATATTAGGCGCCTGCGCTTCTGGACAAGGACTCAAACAAATTATTATGCTTCACTTCTTTTTGACAAGAACAAGGTATTCCCGCATCACCATATTCCTCATGTGGATATGGAGTCAATTCCCTGCTTCCGGCCTATTCTTGTTGTTCTTCATGATGCTGGTCTACTCAATTTTTGCACTGACATCTGCGATTGGAATGAAGAACTAATTCTTCAATTCTACACAACTGTGCACTTTTCTATCAACCTTGACGACACTACTACATGGGCTCTAGACTAGATGAGTGAATACACTCACTACAAAGCACCGATTGACGAACTTCTTCTTGCTCTACCAGTTGATCCACCCCAAGGAGAAGCAAGGAAAATCTATGAAGAATCTGAGCTGCCCAACCACCTAATGCAAGTGCTGATGAAGCCCATGGCTGAAGAAAATGCTCCGAAGACAACCTTCCTAGTGAATGATTTGCTCTATGTGCCACAGACAACATACCACATTCTGGCCAAAACCCTCAGTCGAATCAAAGGACACAACTCCAATACTAAAGAAGTTGTGGGAGTTATGAAGAATTTGTTGTTCCATGTTATTATTGGTACTCCCATCAACATTCGTGATTTCTTTCCGAGGACTTTGGTCACTGTGGCATAGTCGCCTTTTGACTCGAAGTCGTATGCTCCATGGATCATGAGATTCATCAGATCCCGATCTTCAATTCACTATAAGGCCGATCATCAGAATCATTTGAGCTATTTGCCTGAAGTTGAAATTCTTCAAAGCACTCTGTCCACAGTTCCTGGCAAGGGCAAGACTGTAATTGATGAAGGAATTTGTCCCCTTGATGGACAATTCCATCAGCCTATCTCTAGCTCCAATGCTGATGAATCTGCTAGCCAGGATACTGCAGCAAAAGCTTCAAGACTATCTGCCTCACCTGAAGCACCACGTGTAATAACTGACCGTGATTTGCTCACAAGCCTTCATCAAAAAGTTGACAAAAATCACGGATGGGTTAAGCGTCAGTTCGCAGCAATACAAGCCAATATGATAGTGACGCATAACGCCGTCTGCAAGAACAGACACTATGTCCATGAGATATTTGATCACACTTGGGCCATCCTCTCACACATCAAAACAAATGAAGAACTTGCTGCTATGGATTTTCAAATGAACTTTGACTAGGCTGATCCACCAAGGAAAAAGTTCAAGAAAACCCAAGTTCCTCCTCTTATGCCAAGTTTAGAGTCTTCGTCGCGCACAATTGATGAAAATGAAGCTATTAAAGACATTGTGATTGGTCCTTCTGCATCACACGACCCCGACAACATTGTCGCTCCCTCGACCTCTACGTGATATTCTTTAGGAGACTTAGTCCTCAACTTTGTCTCCATTTGGTCATTTGATGACAAAGGGGGAGAAGTCTGAGTTAGTCTTTAAGCGAGTCTATATTTGGGTTGTTTTTTTTGCTTAAGTTGCAACTCTTGAATTTTATTGGATTTGCTCTTTGATGAGTTGTAACTTAATAACTGTTGGTCGTCTGACTCTTTTTCTACACATAATACACATGCTCTAACCTTAAATATATCTGCTCATGCATGCACAATTTTGTCACACACCAATTTTCATCATGCATTCATATTCTTCAAATATCTTATAATCATGCATGATTGGATTCAAAGATATAGGGGGAGTTCTCCATGATTTCAACCTGCCATGTGCATTTGCAATCCAAAGCAAATTCCTCATATGCACATCTTCAGGGGGGTTCCACAATATCTTGTAACCAATTTCTTCAAACTCTGTACTTACACTTTGTTGTAGGGTGAAACCCTAGAGGGGATCTTTTCACACTTGGAGGGGGAAAAGAGGAAGAACACACGAGAACACAAGGCACAAATCACTCAAACAAAGCCAATATCACATCCACTAGGGTAGCATACATGAGATCCACAAGATTGCATGAACAATTCAAGGAAAATAGCACTAGGATAAGGTTCTTCCCACTAGGTGAGGTCTTGCATCCAAGAGGATATTCTCCAAGAGGAGGGCTTGATCTCCAAGAGGAGCTTCTCCAAGAGGAGGTCTAGATCTCCTAGAGGAGGAAGATGAGCAAAGCCCTCTTTTGTGTTCTGGATACTTTGCTAACCCTAAAAACTGAGAGAAGCACGAAATATATTGTCTAGGGGAGAAAGGGTATGGGCCTCGGAGGTTACACAGGCTTTTTAGCCCAATTCGTAGCGAAACTGGGTCTACCGGACAGTCTGGTGCTAAGGACCGGACAGTCCGGTGAGTACAGGTGTATTTTCGGGTGCCACCGGACTGTCCGCTGTGGGGACTAGATTGTCCGGTAGTGCAATTTCTGTGCGACCGGACTGTCCGCTGTGGGGACTGAACTGTCCGGAAGTGCAATTTCTGCATGCTCCGTTTTCTTCATCTGGACACTTCTGGTCAGCTCTTGGGTCTGGGGGTCCTTCTCTTAGGCCTTGGGGGTACTCCATAGCCTCTTGCCGGAGTTCATCCTCGTACCTAATGAAACATAGCATATTTTGGTGAGGTAGCAACCAAGTTCCATTCATGTCCATATCTATCTCAAGTAGGAGTGAGTTCACCTTGGTTTCAATGGTGCGTGCTCGAGCGCTTGTCATAGGTCCACTTGGTGCTTGCGGTGGTGATGGAGTGTTCGTGTGGGTGGACGAGCGATGCTTCGCATCATCTCCCCCCTTGGGAGAGATCTGTCCACGGATCGTGATCTTCATCACCATGGTACTTGGCCAAGTCTTCGACGTTGAAGATGTCGCTTACGTTGTACTTGTCATGTGGATTGTCAATCTTGTAGGCGTTGTCATTGTAGCGTGCGAGCACCTTGAATGGTCCATCGGCTCTCGAAAGTAGCTTGGACTTGTGCTCCTTGGGAAGCGGTCCTTGCGGAGATGTAACCATACTAGATCACCCGATTGGAAAACCATCGGTGACTTGTTAATGTTGAGCTTGGAGGCGAGGCGGTGTACTTGACGCTCAATTGTGGCCCTTGTTTCTTCATGCATCTTCTTGAGGTAGGTGGCTCTTGCGCTCGTGTCCATGTTTGCTCGTTCTTGAAGCGATAGAGGAAGGATGTCCAACGGCGACAATGGGTTGAAGCCGTAGACAACTTCGAAGGGGGACTTGCCGGTGGTAGAGTGTCTTGCTCGGTTGTAGGCGTACTCAGCGATGGGTAAGCACTCCTCCCACTCCTTGACGTTCTTCTTTATTAACACGCGTAGGAGAGTGGCAAGCGTTCAGTTGGTGACTTCCGTTTGGCCATCGGTTTGAGGATGATACGTAGTGGAGAAAAGTAGCTTGATTCCGAGCTTGGCGCATAATGACTTCCAAAAGTAGCTTAAGAACTTGACGTCTCGGTCCGACACAATTTTCTTTGGCACGCCGTGCAACCTCAAGATTTCCCTACAGAAGAGTTTTGCAACATGTGAAGCATCGTCTATCTTATTGCATGGTATAAAATGAGCCATTTTAGAGAATCGGTCCATGACAACAAATACAGAGTCCTTGCCATTTTGAGTCCTAGGCAATCCAAGCACAAAATCCATGCTAATATCTTCCCAAGGTTGATGTGGAATAGGTAGTGGCATATGTAAACCATAGGCTTGAGATTGTGACTTAGCTTTGCAACATGTAAGCACCGAGTGGTGAAGCGTGAGACATCGCGGAACATCTTCGGCCAAAAATAGTTCTTGGAGAACGTGGAAAAAGTCTTGTCGCATCCAAAGTGTCCCATGAGTCCACCTCCATGAACCTCTTGCAAAAGTAACAAACGAAGAGAAGACTCGGGAATGCATAGTTTGTTAGCTCTCATAAGATAACCATCTTTGATATAGTATCATTCCCAAGAAGTATGCGTCACACACTTAGAGTAAGGAGTAGAAAAGTCACATCATGCTCATACAAATCTTTGATATGATCAAATCCAACAACATTCAATTCAAGTTGAGTAATTAACATGCATTTGCGGGAAAGGGCATTCGCCACAACATTCTCTTTGCCCTTAATGTACTTGATCACATATGGGAAAGATTCAATAAATTCACTCCATTTAGCATGCCGTTTATTCAACTTGGTTTGGCCTTTAAGGTACTTAAGTGTTTCATGATCGGTATGTAGGACAAACTCATATGGTCTAAGATAATGCCCCCAAACACGCAACACACGCACTAAAGCATACAATTCTTTGTCATAGATGAGATAGTTGAGTTCAGCACCGGTGAGTTTTTCACTAAAATATGCAATAGCTCGCTTTTCTTGCATCAAAACTCCACCAATTCCATTACCACTAGCATCGCAATGAACATCAAAAGTTTTGTAAAAGTTGGGCAAAGCAAGAATCAGAGCATGAGTAAGCAAAGACTTGAGCTCATCAAAAGCGGTAGATTGCAAAGGTCCCCAAACAAAAGGAGCATTTTTCTTACTCAAGGCATGGAACGGTGCGACAATAGTGCTAAATTCTTTCACAAAGCAACGATAGAAACCCGCAAGGCCAAGAAAACTACGCACTTGTTGCAAATTAGTGGGTTGTGGCCAAGTTTTAATTGCTTCAATTTTAAACTCATCAACATGGACACTCTTGGAAGAAACAACGAAACCCAAGAAAACAAGCTTGCCAACACCAAGCGTGCACTTTTTCATGTTGGCATAAAGACGTTCCTTGCGAAGAGTTTGCAAAATGGCTCGAACATGATTTACATGATCTTTGATGGATTTGCTAAAAACAAGTATGTCATCGAAGTAGACCACAACAAACACTCCATTGTAAGGACGAACCCAAAATGCATAAGTTGCATGAAAGTACCTGGAGCCTTCGATAAACCGATAGGCATAACCAACCACTTGTATAAGCCAAATTTAGTTTTGAAAGCGGTTTTCCATTCATCACCTTCTTGTATTCGGATTTGATAGTAACCGCTTTTGAGATCAATTTTTGAGAAAATAGTGGCACCGCTAAGTCATCTAGCATATCATCAAGGCGAAGTATGGGATGCATATATCTAACGGTGATAGCATTGATGGTTCTACAATCGGAGCACATGCAAAAACTACCATCTTGCTTGGGCACAAGTATAACCGAAATGGCACAAGGGCTTAAGCTTTCATGTACATGGCCGTTGGCGATGAGTTGTTGTACTTGACGTTGGATCTCCTTAGTTTCTTCGGGTTGACGCGGTAGGGAGCCTTGTTCGGAAGAGGTGCTTCGGGGATGAGGTCGATCCTATGTTCAATGCCATGTACAGGAGGGAGACCGGGAGGTAGCTCATCGGGAAATACATCCTCGAATTCCTGCAACAAGTTAGAAAACACTAGAGGAAGCAGATTAGGAGTGTTAGTTTTTGCCACCTCATCTTTGCATAAGAGGACAAAGTGGAGGACACTCGATGGGTTCTCACACACTTCTCACATCTCTCTTTTTGTGGCTACAAGGACTAAGTTTTTCTCTCTCGGCGAAGAGTCGCTCAATTTTGGCTTGTGGCGCACACTTTCTTTTTGGTGGTTCATGTTGGGGAACGTAGCAATAATTCAAAATTTTCCTACGTGTCACCAAGATCAATCTAGGAGATACTAGCAACGAGAGAGAGAGAGGGAGTGCATCTTCATACCCTTGAAGATTGCTAAGCGAAAGCGTTACCGGAACGCGGTTGGTGGAGTCGTACACGCAGTGATTCAGCTCGCGGTCGATTCCGATCTAAGTGCCGAACAACGGCGCCTCCGCGTTCAACACACGTCAGCCCGGGGACGTCTCCTCCTTCTTGATCCAGCAAGGGGAGAGGAAAAGTTGAGGGAGAACTCCGGCAGCACGACAGCGTGGTGGTGGAGCTTGTGGTATTCCTGCAGGGCCTCGCCAAGCTCTACGGAGGAGAGGGAAGAGTTGGAGGAGGGAGGGGCTGCGCCAGGGGAAGGGTCTAGTGCTTCTGGCAGCCCTCCCACCCTACTATTTATAGGAGAAGGGGAGAGGGGGCCGGCCCCTTCAGATCCCATCTAGGGGAGGGGCGGCGGCCACGGAGGGAACCCTAGATGGGTTTTGGGCGCCCCCACCCCTAGGAGACTTGCCCCCCAAGCCAGGAGGGGAGGCTGCCCTAGGGGAGGCACCCCCACCTCTCCTGGTTATGTGAGATGGGGTGGGAGGGGCGCACAGCCCCTTAGTGGGCTGGTGTGCCCCTTCCCCTTGGCCCATAAGGCCCCCCAACACTTGCCGGGCCCTCCAAAACCCCTTTCGGACACACTCGTCGTCACCCGGTACCCCCGGAACAATTCCGGACTCCAATACCCTTCGTCCAATATATCAATCTTCACCTCCGGACCATTCCGGAGCTCCTCGTTGTTGGGTTTCGTAGTAATTTCAAAAAAATTCCTACGCACACGCAAGATCATGTGATGCATAGCAATAAGAGGGGAGAGTGTTGTCTACGTACCCACGCAGACCGACTGCGGAAGCGTTGACGCGATGTAGAGGAAGTAGTCGTACGTCTTCACGATCCAACCGATCAAGCACCGAAACTACGGCACCTCCGAGTTCGAGCACACGTTCAGCTCGATGATGATCCCCGGACTCCGATCCAGCAAAGTGTCGGGGAAGAGTTCCGTCAGCACGACGGCATGGTGACGATCTTGATGTACTACAGCAGCAGGGCTTCGCCTAAACTCCGCTACAGTATTATCGAGGAATATGGAGGCTGGGGCACCGCACACGGCTAAGGAATAGATCACGTGGATCAACTTGTGTGTTTCTGGGGTGCCTCTGCCTCAGTATATAAAGGACTAGAGGGGGGAGGCTGGCCGGCCATAGGAGGCGCGCCAGGAGAGTCCTACTCCATCTGGGAGTAGGATTCCCCCCCAATCCTAGTTGGAATAGGATTCGCGGAGGGGGGAAAGAGAGAGAGGGGGCCGGCCACCTCTCCTAGTCCTAATAGGACTAGGGGAAGGGGGAGGCGCACAGCCACCTTGGGCTGCCCCTTTCTCCTTTCCACTAAAGCCCACTAAGGCCCATATGGTTCCCGGGGGGTTCCGGTAACCTCCCAGTACTCCGGTAAAATCCCGATTTCACCCGGAACACTTCCGATGTCCAAATATAGGCTTCCAATATATCAATCTTTATGTCTCGACCATTTCGAGACTCCTCGTCATGTCCGTGATCACATCCGGGACTCCGAACAACCTTCGGTACATCAAAATGCATAAACTCATAATATAACTGTCATCGTAACCTTAAGCGTGCGGACCCTACGGGTTCGAGAACAATGTAGACATGACCGAGACACGTCTCCGGTCAATAACCAATAGCGGGACCTGGATGCCCATATTGGCTCCTACATATTCTACGAAGATCTTTATCGGTCAGACCGCATAACAACATACGTTGTTCCCTTTGTCATCGGTATGTTACTTGCCCGAGATTCGATCGTCGGTATTCCAATACCTAGTCCAATCTCGTTACCGGCAAGTCTCTTCACTCGTTCCGTAATACATCATCTCGCAACTACCTCATTAGTTGCAATGCTTGCAAGGCTTATGTGATGTGCATTACCGAGAGGGCCCAGAGATACCTCTCCGACAATCGGAGTGACAAATCCTAATCTCGAAATACGCCAACCCAACATCTACCTTCGGAGACACCTGTAATGCTCCTTTATAATCACCTAGTTACGTTGTGACGTTTGGTAGCACCCAAAGTGTTCCTCTGGCAAACGGGAGTTGCATAATCTCATAGTCATAGGAACATGTATAAGTCATGAAGAAAGCAATAGCAACATACTAAACGATCGGGTGCTAAGCTAATAGAATGGGTCATGTCAATCAGATCATTCAACTAATGATGTGACCTCGTTAATCAAATAACAACACTTTGTTCATGGTTAGGAAACATAACCATCTTTGATTAACGAGCTAGTCAAGTAGAGGCATACTAGTGACACTAAGTTTGTCTATGTATTCACACATGTATTATGTTTTCGGTTAATACAATTCTAGCATGAATAATAAACATTTATCATGATATAACGAAATAAATAATAACTTTATTATTGCCTCTAGGGCATATTTCCTTCAGTCTCCCACTTGCACTAGAGTCAATAATCTAGATTACACAGTAATGATTCTAACACCCATGGAGCCTTGGTGCTGATCATGTTTTGCTCGTGGAAGAGGCTTAGTCAACGGGTCTGCAACATTCAGATCCGTATGTATCTTGCAAATCTCTATGTCTCCCACCTGGACTAGATCCCAGATGGAATTGAAGCGTCTCTTGATGTGCTTGGTTCTCTTGTGAAATCTGGATTCCTTTGCCAAGGCAATTGCACCAGTATTGTCACAAAAGATTTTCATTGGACCCGATGCACTAGGTATGACACCTAGATCAGATATGAACTCCTTCATTTGTTGCTTCCGAAGCAGCTATGTACTCCGCTTCACATGTTGATCCCGCTACGACGCTTTGTTTAGAACTGCACCAACTGATAGCTCCATCGTTTAATGTAAACACGTATTCGGTTTGCGATTTAGAATCGTTCGGATCGGTGTCAAAGCTTGCATCAACGTAACCATTTACGACGAGCTCTTTGTCACCTCCATATACGAGAAGCATATCCTTAGTCCTTTTTAGGTATTTCAGGATGTTCTTGACCGCTGTCCAGTGATCCACTCCTAGATTACTTTGGTACCTCCCTGCTAAACTTATAGCAAGGCACACATCAGGTCTGGTACACAGCATTGCATACATGATAGAGCCTATGGCTGAAGCATAGGGAACATCTTTCATATTCTCTCTATCTTCTGCAGTGGTCGGGCATTGAGTCTTACTCAATTTCACACCTTGTAACACAGGCAAGAATCCTTTCTTTGCTTGATCCATTTTGAACTTCTTCAAAATTTTGTCAAGGTATGTTGTTTGTGAAAGTCCAATTAAGCGTCTTGATCTATCTCTATAGATCTTTATGCCTAATATGTAAGCAGCTTCACCGAGGTCTTTCATTGAAAAACTCTTATTCAAGTATCCCTTTATGCTATCCAGAAATTCTATATCATTTCCAATCAGCAATATGTCATCCACATATAATATCAGAAATGCTACAGCGTTCCCACTCACTTTCTTGTAAATACAGGCTTCTCCGAAAGTCTGTATAAAACCAAATGCTTTGATCACACTATCCAAGCGTTTAGTCCAACTCCGAGAGGCTTGCACCAGTCCATAAATGGATCGCTGGAGCTTGCACACTTTGTTAGCTCCCTTTGGATTGACAAAACCTTCCAGTTGCATCATATACAACTCTTCTTCCAGAAATCCATTCAGGAATGCAGTTTTGACATCCATCTGCCAAATTTCATAATCATAAAATGCGGCAATTGCTAACATGATTCGGACAGACTTAAGCATCGCTACAGGTGAGAAGGTCTCATCGTAGTCAACCCCTTGAACTTGTCGAAAACCTTTTGCGACAAGTCGAGCTTTGTAGACAGTAACATTACCATCAGCGTCAGTCTTCTTCTTGAAGATCCATTTATTCTCAATTGCTTGCTGATCATCGGGCAAGTCAACCAAAGTCCATACTTTGTTCTCATACATGGATCCCATCTCAGATTTCATGGCTTCAAACCATTTTGCGGAATCTGGGCTCACCATCGCTTCTTCATAGTTCATAGGTTCATCATGATCTAGTAGCATGACTTCCAGAATAGGATTACCGTACCACTCTGGTGTGGATCTCACTCTGGTTGATCTATGAGGTTCAGTAGTATCTTGATCTAAAGTTTCATGATCATTATCATTAGCTTCCTCACTTATTGGTGTAGGTGTCGCAGAAACAATTTTCTGCGATGTACTACTTTCCAATAAGGGAGTAGGTACAGTTACCTCGTCAAGTTCTACTTTCCTCCCACTCACTTCTTTCGAGAGAAACTCCTTCTCTAGAAAGTTTCCGAATTTAGCAACGAAAGTCTTGCCTTCGGATCTGTGATAGAAGGTGTATCCAATAGTTTCCTTTGGATATCCTATGAAGACACATTTCTCCGATTTGGGTTCGAGCTTATCAGGTTGAAGCTTTTTCACATAAGCATCACAGCCCCAAACTTTCAGAAACGACAACTTTGGTTTCTTGCCAAATCACAGTTCATAAGGCGTCGTCTCAACGGATTTTGATGGTGCCCCATTTAACGTGAATGCGGCCGTCTCTAGAGCGTATCCCCAAAACGATAGCGGTAAATCAGTAAGAGACATCATAGATCGCACCATATCTAGTAAAGTACGATTACGATGTTCGGACACACCATTACGCTGTGGTGTTCCGGGTGGCGTGAGTTGCGAAACTATTCCACAATTTTTCAAATGTACACCAAACTCATAACTCAAATATTCTCCTCCACGATCAGATCGTAGAAACTTTATTTTCTTGTTACGATGATTTTCAACTTCACTCTGAAATTCTTTGAATTTTTCAAATGTTTTAGACTTATGTTTCATTAAGTAGATATACCCATATCTGCTTAAATCATCTGTGAAGGTGAGAAAATAACGATATCCGCCACGAGCCTCAATATTCATCGGACCACATACATCTGTATGTATGATTTCCAACAAATCTGTTGCTCTCTCCATAGTACCGGAGAACGGTGTTTTGGTCATCTTGCCCATGAGGCACGGTTCGCAAGTACCAAGTGATTCATAATCAAGTGGTTCCAAAAGTCCATCAGTATGGAGTTTCTTCATGCGTTTTACACCGATATGACCTAAACGGCAGTGCCACAAATAAGTTGCACTCTCATTATCAACTCTGCATCTTTTGGCTTCAACATTATGAATATGTGTATTACTACTATCGAGATTCAATAAGAATAGACCACTCTTCAAGGGTGCATGACCATAAAAGATATTACTCATATAAATAGAACAACCATTATTCTCTGATTTAAATGAATAACCGTCTCGCATTAAACAAGATCCAGATATAATGTTCATGCTCAACACCGGCACCAAATAACAATTATTTAGGTCTAATACTAATCCCGAAGGTAGATGTAGAGGTAGCGTGCCGACCGCGATCACATCGACTTTGGAACCGTTTCCCAAGCGCATCGTCACCTCGTCCTTAGCCAATCTTCGCTTAATTCGTAGCCCCTGTTTCGAGTTGCAAATATTAGCAACAGAACCAGTATCAAATCCCCAGGTGCTACTGCGAGCATTAGTAAGGTACACATCAATAACATGTATATCACATATACCTTTGTTCACTTTGCCATCCTTCTTATCTGCCAAATACTTGGGGCAGTTCCGCTTCCAGTGACCAGTCTGCTTGCAGTAGAAGCACTCAGTTTCAGGCTTAGGTCCAGACTTGGGTTTCTTCTCTTGAGCAGCAACTTGCTTGCCATTCTTCTTGAAGTTCCCCTTCTTCTTCCCTTTGCCCTTTTTCTTGAAACTAGTGGTCTTGTTGACCATCAACACTTGATGCTCCTTCTTGATTTCTACCTCCGCAGCTTTCAGCATTGCGAAGAGCTCAGGAATAGTCTTGTTCATCCCTTGCATATTATAGTTCATCACGAAGCTCTTGTAGCTTGGTGGCAGTGAAGGAGAATTCTGTCAATGACGCAATCATCTGGAAGATTAACTCCCAATTGAATCAAGTGATTATTATACCCAGACATTTTGAGTATATGCTCACTGACAGAACTGTTCTCCTCCATCTTGTAGCTATAGAACTTATTGGAGACTTCATATCTCTCAATTCGGGCATTTGCTTGAAATATTAACTTCAACTCCTGGAACATCTCATATGCTCCATGACGTTCAAAACGTCGTTGAAGTCCCGATTCTAAGCCGTAAAGCATGGCACACTGAACTATCGAGTAGTCATCAGCTTTGCTCTGCCAGATGTTCATAACATCCGGCGTCGCTCCTGCAGCAGGCCTGGCACCCAGCGGTGCTTCCAGGACGTAATTCTTCTATGCAGCAATGAGGATAATCCTCAAGTTACGGACCCAGTCCGTGTAATTGCTACCATCATCTTTCAACTTTGCTTTCTCAAGGAACGCATTAAAATTCAACGGAACAACAGCACGAGCCATCTATCTACAATCAACATAAACAAGCAAGATACTATCAGGTACTAAGTTCATGATAAATTTAAGTTCAATTAATCATATTACTTAAGAACTCCCACTTAGATAGACATCCCTCTAATCCTCTAAGTGATTACGTGATCCAAATCAACTAAACCATGTCCGATCATCACGTGAGATGGAGTAGTTTCATCGGTGAACATCATTATGTTGATCATATCTACTATATGATTCATGCTCGACCTTTCGATCTCCGTGTTCCGAGGCCATATCTGTATATGCTTGGCTCGTCAAGTATAACCTGAGTATTCCGCGTGTGCAACTGTTTTGCACCCATTGTATTTGAACGTAGAGCCTATCACACCCGATCATCACGTGGTGTCTCAGCACGAAGAACTTTCGCAATGGTGCATACTCAGGGAGAACACTTCTTGATAATTTAGTGAGAGATCATCTTATAATGCTACCGTCAATCAAAGCAAGATAAGATGCATTAAAAGATAAACATCACATGCAATCAATATAAGTGATGTGATATGGCCATCATCATCTTGTGCTTGTGATCTCCATCTCCGAAGCACCGTCGTGATCACCATCGTCACCGGCGTGACACCTTGATCTTCATCATGGCATCATTGTCGTCTCGCCAATCTTATGCTTCCACGACTATCACTACCGCTTAGTAATAAAGTAAAGCATTACATCGCGATTGCATTGCATACAATAAAGCGACAACCATATGGATCCTGCCAGTTGCCGATAACTCGGTTACAAAACATGATCATCTCATACAATAAAATTTAGCATCATGCCTTGACCATATCACATCACAACATGCCCTGCAAAAACAAGTTAGACGTCTTCTACTTTGTTGTTGCAAGTTTTACGTGGCTGCTACGGGCTTAAGAAAGAACCAATCTCATCTACGCATCAAAACCACAACGATAGTTTGTCAAATAGACTCCGTTTCAACCTTCACAAGGACCGGGCGTAGCCACACTTGGTTCAACTAAAGTTGGAGAGACTGTCGCCCGCAAGCCACCTATGTGCAAAGCACGTCGGGGGAACCGGTCTCGCGTAAGCGTACGCGTAATGTTGGTCCGGGTCATCTCGTCCAACAATGCCGCCGAACCAAAGTATGACATGCTGGTAGGCAGTATGACTTATATCGCCCACAACTCACTTGTGTTCTACTCGTGCATATAACATCAACATAAATAACCTGGCTCGGATGCCACTATTGGGTTTCGTAGTAATTTCAAAAAAATTCCTACGCACACGCAAGATCATGTGATGCATAGCAACAAGAGGGGAGAGTGTTGTCTACGTACCCACACAGACCGACTGCGGAAGCATTGACGTGACGTAGAGGAAGTAGTCGTACGTCTTCACGATCCAACCGATCAAGCACCGAAACTACGACACCTCAGAGTTCGAGCACACGTTCAGCTCGATGATGATCCCCGGACTCCGATCCAGCAAAGTGTCGGGGAAGAGTTCCGTCAGCACGACGGCGTGGTGACGATCTTGATGTACTACAGCAGCAGGGCTTCGCCTAAACTCCGCTACAGTATTATCGAGGAATATGGTGGCTGGGGCACCGCACACGGCTAAGGAATAGATCACGTGGATCAACTTGTGTGTTTCTGGGGTGCCTTTGCCTCAGTATATAAAGGACTAGAGGGGGGAGGCTGGCCGGCCATAGGAGGCGCGCCAGGAGAGTCCTACTCCATCTGGGAGTAGGATTCCCCCCCCCCCCCCAATCCTAGTTGGAATAGGATTCGCGGAGGGGGGAAAGAGAGAGAGGGGGCCAACCACCTCTCCTAGTCCTAATAGGACTAGGGGAAGGGGGAGGCGCACAGCCACCTTGGGCTGCCCCTTTCTCCTTTCCACTAAAGTCCACTAAGGCCCATATGGTTCCCGGGGGGTTCCGGTAACCTCCCAGTACTCCGGTAAAATCCCGATTTCACCCGGAACACTTCCGATGTCCAAATATAGGCTTCCAATATATCAATCTTTACGTCTCGACCATTTCGAGACTCCTCATCATGTCCGTGGTCACATCCGGGACTCCGAACAACCTTCGGTACATCAAAATGCATAAACTCATAATATAACTGTCATCGTAACCTTAAGCGTGCGGACCCTACGGGTTCGAGAACAATGTAGACATGACCGAGACACGTCTCCGGTCAATAACCAATAGCGGGACCTGGATGCCCATATTGGCTCCTACATATTCTACGAAGATCTTTATCGGTCAGACCGCATAACAACATACGTTGTTCCCTTTGTCATCGGTATGTTACTTGCCCGAGATTCGATCGTCGGTATTCCAATACCTAGTTCAATCTCGTTACCGGCAAGTCTCTTTACTCGTTCCGTAATACATCATCTCGCAATTACCTCATTAGTTGCAATGCTTGCAAGGCTTATGTGATGTGCATTACCGAGAGGGCCCAGAGATACCTCTCCGATAATCGGAGTGACAAATCCTAACTCGAAATACGCCAACCCAACATCTACCTTTGGAGACACCTGTAATGCTCCTTTATAATCACCTAGTTACGTTGTGACGTTTGGTAGCACCCAAAGTGTTCCTCCGGCAAACGGGAGTTGCATAATCTCATAGTCATACGAACATGTATAAGTCATGAAGAAAGCAATAGCAACATACTAAACGATCGGGTGCTAAGCTAATAGAATGGGTCATGTCAATCAGATCATTCAACTAATGATGTGACCTCGTTAATCAAATAACAACACTTTGTTCATGGTTAGGAAACATAACCATCTTTGATTAACGAGCTAGTCAAGTAGAGGCATACTAGTGACACTAAGTTTGTCTATGTATTCACACATGTATTATGTTTCCGGTTAATACAATTCTAGCATGAATAATAAACATTTATCATGATATAAGGAAATAAATAATAACTTTATTATTGCCTCTAGGGCATATTTCCTTCACTCGTCACGTCCGGGATCTCATCCGGGACTCCGAGAAACCTTCGATAACCACATACTATTTCCCATAACAACTCTAACGTCACCGAACCTTAAGTGTGTAGACCCTACGGGTTCGGGAACCATGCAGACATGACCGATACATCTCTCCGGCCAATAACCAATAGCGGGATCTGGATACCCATATTGGCTCCCACATGTTCCACGATGTTCTCGTCGGATGAACCACGATGTCGGGGATTCAATCAATCCCGTATACAATTCCCTTTGTCTATCGGTATGTTACTTGCCCGAGATTCGATCGTCGGTATCCCCATACCTCGTTCAATCTCGTTACCGACAAGTCTCTTTACTCGTTCCATAACACATGATCCCGTGACCAACTCCTTAGTCATAATGAGCTCATTATGATGATGCATTACCGAGTGGGCCCAGAGATACCTCTCCGTCATACGGAGTGACAAATCCCAGTCTCGATTCGTGCCAACCCAACAGACACTTTCAGAGATACCTGTAGTGCACCTTTATAGCCACCCAGTTATGTTGTGACGTTTGGTACACCCAAAGCATTCCTACGCTATCTGGGAGTTGCACAATCTCATGGTCTAAGGAAATGATACTTGACATTAGAAAAGCTTTAGCAAACGAACTTCACGATCTTGTGCTACACTTAAGATTGGGTCTTGTCCATCACATCATTCTCCTAATGATGTGATCCCGTTATCAATGACATCCAATGTCCATGGTTAGGAAACCATAACCATCTATTGATCAATGAGCTAGTCAACTAGAGGCTTACTAGGGACATGTTGTGGTCTATGTATTCACACATGTATTACGGTTTCCAGTTAATACAATTATAGCATGAACAATAGACAATTATCATGAACAAGGAAATACAATAATAACCATTTTATTATTGCCTCTAGGGCATATTTCCAACAGTTCACTCTCTCACTAGTATCTCCATGATGGGTGGATGCTTGCTTGTCGTCGAGCACTTGGCTTGGTGACATTGGTTGAAGCACATATTCCTTGCCCTTCATCTTGAAGCTATAGTGGTTGGTTCTTCCGTTGTGGATGACTCTACGGTCATTGCCACGGTCGTCCTAAAAGAAGATGGCACGCGGTCATAGGAACTACATCACACTCCAAGGTGTCCTCGTAGGCGCCAATCTTGAAAGAAACTTGCACCATATGCTCCACTTGCATATTGCCGGAGTCGCTTAGCCATTGCACCTTGTAGGGACGAGGGTGCTTCTTCTTAACCAATTGCAGCTTGGAACATAGCTCTTCACTTGCCAAGTTGTGACAACTTCCTCCGTCGATGATGACCTTCACGGACCGCCCGTTAATGCCGGCCTTGGTGTGGAAGATGTGGGATCGTTGGTCTTCATCTTGGTGTTGTTGGAGCGTTAAGACCTTGGAAACCACGAGAGAGGGACTTGAATTGTTGTCACAAAACACTTGATCATCTTCATCTTCGTTCACGCGTCGGTGCATGGCTACGCGCTCAAGGGCTTCCATTTCTTCTTCACTCACCGAGTCATATGTGCCATCATCGTTGAAGATCATTGTCCGCTTGTTGGTGCATTCGAAGGACTTGTGTCCTCGGCTACCACATGTGAAGCACTTGAAAGAACTTGTCTTGACGGGGTCGTTCGGTGGCACCGAAGATGAGGGAGTCTTGGATTTGTAGGTGCTTGCCGGAGGACGAGTCGAGGAAGGCGTAGCTTGCTTGGAACTTGACTTGTCGCCGATACTTGGTGATGCTCTAGTGGAGGTAGGAGTTCCCGAAGTCGTGGGAGCTTGAGAGTAGGAGCCGTAGGTCTTGGACGAGTACTTGGCATATTTGAAATCATCTTGCACTTGTCGCTCGGCCTTGGTCGCTTGATGAACTAGCTCAAGAAGGTTGGAGTATGAGTCGGCAATCCGCTTGACTGGGTGGTTGAGGACGTTCAAGAAGCGTGCCATTGTTTGCTCGTCGTCTTCCTTGACATTGGCTCGTATCATGGCAATACCCATTTCTTGGTAGTACTCTTCCACCGTCTTCGTGCCTTGCTTGAGGATTTGCAACTTCTTGAAGAGATCACGGGTGTAGTGTGTAGGCACGAATCGAGCTCTCATGACATCCTTCATTTCCGTCCAAGTTATGATTGGTGGTTCTCCTCTTGTTTGTCGTCGCTCAATCACTTGTTCTCACCAAATGAGGACGTAGTCTTGAAACTCGAGGGAGGCCATGGCGATCTTCTTTTCCTCATCGTAGTTGTGAAGACGGAATATCTTGTCCACCCTTCAAGGCCCTTGAGAGATACTCTTCGGGATCATTGCTTCCGGAGAACTTGGGCATGGTGAACTTGACCTTGCCGTAGCGGAGTTCTTCATCATAGTGGCGGTTTTGATGTTGCTCTTGACGAGGGGGAAGGTCCTCGAATGCTCGTTCCTCGTGATGTCGCTCTTGTTGTGGAGGAGGATGAGGCATGTGCGCTTGGTTTCTTCTTTCTTGTTGCTCTTCTTGTCGAGCGGCTTCTTCTTGTCGTGCTTGGTGAAGTGCATCTTCCTGTTCACGGACTTGACGGTTGCGCTCTTCGGCGGCTCTAGTGGCCTCGTTGAGTGAGAGTTGAGCTTCGAGTGCTTGAGCTTCACGTTCGCGGGCTTGTGCTTGACGCCGCTCTTGTGCTTGTCGAATTGCATCACCGTCTTGAGATGGTTGACGTTGCACTTGCGGAGGTATTTGCTCTTGCTCCATTTCTTCTTGCGCTTGTTGTCGCGCCCTTTCACGTGCTCGGACTCGGTCTTGTAAGCCATTGTCATGGAATGGATTTTCTTGAGCTTGGCGATCTTGAGGAGCTTGACGTCGAGGGATGTGAGCTCGGGAAGGACGTGTATCATAGGAGGAGGAGTTCGAAGATTACCGACTTGAGCGGCGGCTTGAGTGGCGCCGTCTTGTTGATGAGGATGAGGAAGACGGGCGCCGCACGATCATGTTGCTGAGTTCCTCCATTTGTGTAGTGAACTTTTCGTCGATGTAGTCGCAGTTCCTTGTTTCCGATTAGCGAAGGTCGGAGGCGAGTTGCTCCAAGCATTCACCCAATGCTTCGCTTTCTTGATGTAGAGCTCGTTGCGCGATGAAGAAGTGGTTATTGGTGACGTAGCCGGGATCAACACCTTGCTCCTCGAAAAGCGGGTTCGACGACGAACTTGGCCTATCCATCTTAACCAAGTGGGGTGAGTAGGAAAATGAGAGAACAATACCGAAGTTACCTTTTCCGAGGATTGAGGATGTAACAAGTGTCACTAAATGTAATGCCACAATAGTAGAATTGGAACTGGGTTTGTTGCTCACACCTACAAGTAAAAGGCTTATGGAGTAGCTTGGTTAGGATGGTGGCAAAATTTCAAGCAAATGTTAGTCAAGATATCGATAAGGTTGAGAAGGTTCACAAAAATGCAAGTAAAGCAAATAGATCAAACCCAAGGATATCACTAGGAACACACACACGGAAGATAGATGGGATACGCACAACCAAGGGGTGAGCTCAAAATGTGCAACCACGGAAAATGCTCTTGTTGTGCGAATGCTAGAGATACGCTAGCTCGATTGCTCAAATGGGCAAGATACGCATGTGCACCAACCTATAAGAGAAACGTGACATCTTCAATCCCAACTATGCTATGTATGCGGTGACCAAGATGATATGAGTATGCAAAATGGCTCAATGCTATTGCTTGCAAGATCTTTGTTTCTCCTATTTTGCTTAAAAGCTTTTCTTTCTTTCTTTTTTCTATGCTTGATGCTCGAGCCAAGTATGATATGAGACAAGTATGTAAGATATGCACGGGAGAGACTTATGGCACTAAGATGATAACAAGATCACTATGGTGCACAATAACGTGGCCCGACAATTCTCAACTTGCTAGTCTCGATGGGTAAGCAACGCAAAATGTCTCGGGCTATCAATGCAAAAGCAAGGGTAAGAAGTAAGTGTCGTCGAGGTTACCTTCCTTTCTTATGGTTAGCGGTGAAGATGACTCCGAGGTGATGATAAAAGGCGACGATGCTGATGTCACACGCTCCTAAGTAGCCGAAACACCTTAGGAAACGGAAACCGCAACTCAACATCGGTCAAATATGGAAGGTGGGTGTTTTATGATGAATTTGTATGGAGACTAATGGTGGTGGTAATGATATACGTGGATGGGGGATGTCAAGAGCTACTCAACAAGCTAAAGAACGTCAAAATCGGACTCCGGATGTGGAAGATATGACCGAAACAAGAAATCAGCCGGAGCAGTTTTTGAACTAGCGAATAGTCCGGTCCTGGGTAGCGGACAGTCCAGTCTTCATCCGAAAACCTTCTGATTCGAGCGGACAGTCCGGTATTGGGGAGCGGACAGTCCAGTCTGTGAGTGATTTGCTCCTTGTGCGAGCGGACAGTCCGATATGGGGGTCCGGACAGTCCGGTGCGGGTTCGGAAGGCATGTAATTGATTTTTTTAGGCGGAAATGGATGATTTTGGGTCAAAATTGAGGAGATTTCGTGGATGGAAGGGTGGGGATTGTTGGGTAGGGCTAGATCCACTTGCCAAACATCAAATTCATGGACCAAAACAACCAAATCTCACAAGATCCAACAAATTGCAAGAATTTTTTTTTGGGGGGGGGGCTATTTTTGTGGGGATTTTCGAATTTGGACGAAAAACAATAAAATCAAGCTAGCAAATGGGGGGATGGGACTCCAAGATGTGAATCAACCTGGCTCATGATACCAAGATGTTGTAGGGTGAAGCCCTAGAGGGGATCTTTTCACACTTGGAGGGGGAAAGAGGAAGAACACTCAAGAACACAAGGCACAAATCACTCAAACAAATCCCAATATCACATCCACTAGGGTAGCATACATGAGATCCACAAGATTACATGAACAATTCAAGGAAAATAGCACTAGGATAAGGTTCTTCCTATTAGGTGAGGTCTTGCATCCAAGAGGAGGGCTTGATCTCCAAGAGGAGGTCTAGATCTCCTAGAGGAGGAAGATGAGCAAAGCCCTCTTTTGTGTTATGAATACTTTGCCAACCCTAAAAACTGAGAGAAGCATGAAATATACAGTCTAGGGGCGAAAGGGTATGGGCCTCGGAGGTTACACGAGCTTTTTAGCCCAATTCGTAGCGAAACTGGGCCTACCGGATAGTCCGGTGAGTACAGATGTATTTTCGGGTGCCACCGGACTGTCCGCTGTGGGGACTAGACTGTCCGGTAGTGCAATTTCTGTGTGACCGGACTGTTTGTGGGGACCGAACTGTCTGGTAGTGCAATTTCTATACGCTCCGTTTTCTTCATCTGGACACTTCTGGTCAGCTCTTGGGTCTTGGGGTCCTTCTCTTAGGCCTTGGGGGTACTCCATAACCTCTTGTCGGAATTCGTCCTCATACCTAATGAAACATAGCATATTTTGGTGAGGTAGCAACCAAGTTCCATTCATGTCCATATCTATCTCAAGTAGGAGTGAGTTCACCTTGGTTTCAATGGTGTGTGCTCGAGCTCTTGTCATAGATCCACTTGTTGCTTGCGGTGGTGATGGAGTGTCCGTGTGGGTGGACGAGCGATGCTCCACATCACACTTCAATTACTTTTACTCCAGTTGAAAGCCTAGCCAATTTGTTATCAATCACCAAAAGGGGGGAGATTGTGAGTGCATCAAGTGCCCCCTTAGTGGATTTGGAGTATTAAAAACAAATAGGTTGAGGAACTAATGTGTTTGTGAGTATACATAGGAGATAGAGTCCTTGATGATTTGGTTTAACACATGGAAGTCGACCCCTAAAAATGGATTTCTTCAAGTGAAGAATTTGGTGATGAAAATGGTACGACGTTTGAAAAAATTGATGCGAAGACTTTGAAGCTTGAAGACTTCTATTTTCGTAGTTTCTTTTCTTCTTATTTGAGTCATAGGAAAAACCGTACAGTTAAAGGGGGTCTAGGTGAAACATATTTCACATTTCTAAACTGATGCTCAAACTTATACACACAAAAGCCTCTTCGAGTGAAGCCTTTGGAAATCTCCGGATCAGCTGACGCATTTGCTAGTTATAGTGGCAAAGTTCATCTGGTCGCTGGCGAATTTGGTCAGGCTGAGGAGTTAGGAGTTTGCTAATGCGATCTGCCTACCGCGAGGAAATTGAGTGCCCCGACGAATTTGAGAGTTCAAATTCCGACTGTTGTTGCGCTGCGGGCCAGTTGTCGAGTGGATCCTTATCCTGACAACGGTCGAATCTGAGAAGGGCATTTATGACAATTCATGTCGGGTTGCCCCTGGCAATAAATAGCCGCCCCCACAACCACTTGTTGGTTGGCTGCTCCAAGAGAACCTGACCCTTGTCATTTGAGAGCAACCCATCCTCTGACGACTTTGAGAGAATTCTAGGTGAGGAAAAATCCAGAGCCAAAGTGATTTAGCATCAGTAAAGAGATTGATCTATGTGATCCGACACCCGTTACCTTTGAAGACTATCATTCTTCCAGACGGTTAGGCGTCAAGTTCTGAGTACACCAAGAGTCATTGTGGTGTGCCGGTGAACAAGCATGTGAAGGTTTTGAAAGTATACCTTGAAGACTTACCATGAGTGATTGGGCGAGGACTAAGTGACTTTAGCTCAAGAGGAATATGGTGAGGACTATGTGTCCTCTGAGTTGCGACTCAGCCGCCTCAACTAAACGTACAATTGATACAACAACCGGAACTGGTCTACCAAATTGCATTGTCTTCACCGAGCCAACCTGGTTTCAAATTCCTCACCCCCCTTACATTATTCCGCTGCTGAAGAATTTGTGATATATCCTCTGACGAATTTGAACTGAAGAATTTCATCATGCTATCTTTCATTTCCTTAGTTCATATTCTTCATGCTTGTATGATTGTATGATTGCATGTTCTTCACTATAACATATCCTGACTGCATATACTCTCGATTTTGTGATGACTTAGTTTCCCTTGTATTTATAGTTCTCCACTCCGATCTTCATCAAATTCTTCAAAGTTTGACGAAGTTCTAAAAATCTTCCATTTACCCCCCTCTGGGAGATAACATGCGCTTTAAGAGAGCACCTCGTTACATGTACATTTTTTTTGTGAAAATGATCCAGCAGGAAAGTGGGCACGTATATAAAAAGGAGATCTATTATCAAAGTTCAGCGAAAGTAAAAAGCATCTCGAACATAATAAAAATTATATTGTGATTTCAAGACCTCCAAACAACCACTAATGCCACCAGAGCGAGCCGCCGACACGCCGCTGTCGCCGACCTCGTCGATGACAGCCAGAAAGTCTTCGTGCACGTGCCCATAAGGACCAGCACCCTAGAGCCGCAGTTGTCGTCGTTGAACCCTTGCATAGATCTAAAGTACGTGACACCAAATCTCGCCACAAGACGAGAAACCCTAACCTCACCGTCTCAAAGAGACGATGGGAATCTACGCCGAAACTCCATCGACTATGTCCACATAGACGTTCTCGAGGAGGATCAGGACCCGAAAGACAAACTCGAAGAAGTAGCGCCGCCATTCGCCTGAGCACTGCACCTGCGAGGACTAAAAAACTCTAACCTAAACTACTAAACGGACTGGAGGCACCGGGATTCCCCTCCCGCCACAGTCCGACGGAGCGGCAAGTAGATGGGAGGCGAATCCACGGACTCGACGGTGAAGTTTGGAGAGAAGAGTTTGCCCTAGTTGCCTAGGCTTAGGGAAGCAAAAACAAGAAAAAGTCCGACACTAATATTATCACCCGCACGTTTCTCCCGTTGCACATATAGTTGATGATTTAATAAGAAAGAGTCCCCTCCATATATATGAGTTAATTTACTTTCTGTATCTGTGTGTGATTAATTACAACACCCGCTTCGCTCCGCAACCCTGAACCGAATTCGCCGGCGAAAGTTGCGGAACACATTTATTCCGGCAAAAGAAAAAAAATGGGCCGACCGGTGAACCGCCGACTGTCCGGCAGCCGGCCAACCGGGACTTGCCGCAACTGCATCACGGGCACTGCAACACGTCGGCACCGCTTCCCCCGCTAGCAAGTCAAAACAGTGGCCCACTCGCAGCGACCGCGGCAGGCAGGTCAGAGAGCGTGCGTGAGCCAGCCGCACCGAGCAACGCATGCGCCGAACGTAAATAAACTGTCAGAAATGCCCCTGCTCCCCCGTCCCCTCCCCTCCTCCTCCACCCAGCAGCGCAAGCCCGCATCCCAATCCCCCCATCCCATCTCCCCCCTCGACCTCGCGCGCCGTCTCTGCCGCGATCCCTCCCCCCTCACTCCGCCCCAAATCGCCGTTTTTTTCC
>NC_041390.1:555291731-555308426 GCF_002162155.2 Triticum dicoccoides | reverse complement strand
TCGCCCTCCGACCCCACCGCCCAAACCCCCAATTCTCGCGCCGGCCCTGCGCGCAATCGGCCCCGATCCCGGCTCGAATTCGACCGCGCCGAGGCCTGCCGTCTCCGGCGTGCGTCTCCCCTCCACAGGCGCGGGTTCGGCGCGGGCTCGGGCGGGCGGCCCGGACGGAGCCCCCGCGGATCTAGGGTTTCGGAGCCAGCTAGGGTTTACCGCCGGCGGAGTCGATCCGGTGATGGTGCGGCGCGGCGCCGGCGGCCGGCGAGGAGGGGTCGATGCGGGGCCATGCGCGGCGGTGAGCGGCTTCTCGTCCGGCACATGTGGCCGGCAGCTCGCGTAGAGGCAGCAGCTCCAGCACCGGCGCACGGACCTTCTCCTCCTACTCCTCCTTCCGGCTCGTGTGCCCTTCCACCGCCGACAGCCTCCCACCCACCGGTGCCGGCGACTCCCCCAGCCACGCCGCGGAAGCAGCAGCAGCAGCAGCAGGTCGTCCGTTCTCCCCCGCCGGTGTCACCTGACTTCTTCGTAAAGGTGCCTCATCTGATGGGAATACGTTTTGGAATTTGCCAGTATCGTAATTGTTGTTCTGCTTCTGCTTGATTTTTTTCACTCTATATACTGTAACTGGAGATTGCTTTGCTCGTTAAGGAAACCATGTGTTGATAAAACTCGAGTGGTATCTGTTGAATTGGATGCACCTGACAGGTTCACCCAAAAGCTCAAGGCGAAGTCGATCAATATATTTCAACACTCCCTCTCAGATTGTAGGCCATAACTATTTTATCCATAGTGCATCCACGAGACTTCTTGTCTCGGATACTTAGTGAACTGAATTCACCTACCATTTCACCCTAAGGTTCAAGCTGAGGGGGGAGGGTGGTCAATATAATTCAGCAATATCGTATTTGTTGTTCTGCATCTGCTTGAAAATTATCATCTGTATACTGTAACTAGACTGCTTCCTCTTGGACCATAGGGAATTAGAGATAGTGGTCTCCAACATGTAAGGAAATCATGTGCTGTCTAAACTTGAGTTGCATCTATTTGAATGGCATGCACTGAACATTCCAACCCAAAAGTTTGAGCTGAGGGGGAAAGCTGGTCAATATATTTCGACACTCCCATCAGGTCTAGGTTCTTTTATACCTTAACTTGGGACCTATGTGGCCTGCAGGTCTTGATCTTAAGACCTTTTTCTCTCTGATGCTGTATTAAATTGCACGCACTGGCCAGCTCACCCAAAAGCTCAAGCTGATTGGAAAGCTGGTTATTTGAACAGTGTGCTAGCACGAGGTGCTAACATGCTAATAGCTGCCTTGGCGTGCATGTTAAAACTTACTTTGAGCATATAATTTGCTGTTGGTATAGGAAGTGATAAAATGCTGTTTAAGGCATTTTAGAAACATTACGTTGGTTATTGGTGTGGATATACGGGTTTCATGGTAAGCCATGCCTTGCTTATGCTGGATTGCCACAAAGATGTGGTTTACCTGCTGTTTGCACATCTTTAATTATTGTTTGTTTTGCTGATGCATTACATACTAGGAAATTCCTAAATAGTTGCTGATTATTGAGCTTATATATATTCTAAAGTAGGAAAAAAAAGAAAAAAAAGGAGACCAGACCTAAAACGTGGGTATATTGAAATCTCCTTCTGCTGTTTACCCTGGCTGTTGTGCTCCGTGATGCATTATAAGTTTATAATTTTCCTTTTGAGAAGAAAGTTTTTCTAGGTTGTATATGCTGGTTATTGTTGCAGATCGACAAGTCTGGCAAAAAAGAACTCACTTGCCCAAGCTGTACAGATAGGACATTTTACTTGGTGGCCGTCTTCAAACTGTTTGTTGGGTCCATCACTTAATGTTCATTAGCTTCGTCTGAATTACAATAAATGTTATTACACCTCACTTCTGAGGAAATAATCTAAATCATGGTGTTGCTGTGGTCTATTGTGAAATAACATCCAGAAAATATAACGGAGGTCGTAATGGTGTGATTAGATCTTGAACATGGTCTATGCTTTCTGATCTCGCTAAAGGATATTTTGGCGGTTCTACAGATTTACACCAAGAAGATAACTTGATTAGGTAGAGATTTTGTGGTTTAGCAGCTTGGATATGCCAAATTGCAGTTTTTTTCTGAGATATTCTTATTTGGCCCTTTCCTAAAATGTTCTTCCTGATTTGGCCCAAAAAATCATTTCCTGCCTAATGTGACACTAGGTTCTCTATATGACATTTTTGTCCATTTTGCCCACTAGCAGTGTTAAGTGAGTAAGTGAAAAGACATTTTTGCCCCTCATGTAGATAGCTCAAGTAAATGTGCAGTTCTCCGATTATCCTGAACTCATTAGTTATTAGGCAAATAGCGGGCTACCCACTTGCTAGCCCTACACAACGTAGTTTGAACTCCGGTGAACGCGCGGGCACGTTGGCGATGACTTGGGAGCGTGCGGCAGCGGCAACAACAGAGGAGGGGTCGTGCGAGGTCGGGGAGCTTGGCAGCCCGAGAACAAGGTAGTGGCGATAGACGACAGCTGCGATGGGAATCAACTATAGAGGGAGAGGCTAAGCAGTGCAAAAGCAGCCGGCGGAGATGTGTCTTGTAGGGGTGAAGGCTCGAGGATGTGAGGCTTAGAGGGGGCGGCGCCAGCAGCTTCGGAGGAGCACCAGGCAAGGAGATCGTGGTGTGGCGGCGCTCCACCGGAAGCGGAGAAGATGAATGTAGTGATGGCGGTAGAGGGCTTCCCAGGTCTATGCGAAGCTAGATGACAAGGTTTGTAGGTTGGCCACGTAAGCGACAGACGATGACAGAGATGGCGTGCTGTGGGCATCGAGTCTCAGGCCACCCAGGCTTGATTCCTTTGGTTATCATCGTCAAAACAACTAGGCGGCCTCAACGGGCAATGTTTTGCGGCGAGGGAAAGGTCGTCAGGAGGTGTAGGATGATGTTGAAGGCTCTGGAGGAGCCCTTGGGTCCTCGGGCTGGTTGTCCGGGCTGGCTAGGAGTGCATGTGGTAGCTGAGAAACTCCTCCCACCCTGGCCATTGAGAAGCCGTAGGTTGCTTCACTGTTGGCTAGCCATCAAATCAGTGTCCCGTCCTATGTTTGCGTGTGTGCGCTTATGTGTTTCGCGGTGTAGTGCTAGTCCAGATCGATCAGTCTGGCTGGTGGTAATTAGTGCAGTCCTAGTCTAGATCAATCAATCTAGTTGGCGGTAAATAGTTTGATACATACGTAAGCTAGCCTCCTAGAAAATACATCCACCTGCTTTCTTTTGATGACTCATTCGTTGCTTCGTGTACTTGCGCATATCTTCGTACACTTGCATGTACTTGGGCCAACAACATCGGCCAACAAGGTCGCCAGACAGCGGGGCGAGCAGCGGCAGTCGGGACCTATGTTAACATCTCTCCTACATTTTTTTTTTACTTTTTGGTTCCTATTTTAATTGAGCCAAACAGTTTTTTGTCGTTTTTTCAACACGAGGGGCAAGAACGGCCAACAAGGTCGCCAGATGGGCGAGCAGCGGCAGTCGGGACCTATGCTAATATCTCTCCTGCATTTTTTCTTTTTGGTTTCTATTTTATATTGGTCCAAACAGTTTCTTGTCGTTTTTTCAACACGAGGGGCAAAAACGGCCAACAACGTCGCCAGACAATGGGGCTAGCAGCGACAATCAGGACCTGTGTTAACATCTCTCATGCATCTTTTTTTTCCTATTTTATATTAGTCCAAACAGTTTTTTGTCATTTTTATCATGAGGGTCAAAAGTGTCTTTTCATGGCCCACTTAACGCCATTAATGTGGTAAATGGACGGAAATGTCATATAAGGAACAAAATTTACGCCTATATCAAATTGGGAAAACAATATTTTTTGGGGGCCAAATAGGGATCTCTCTTTCTTAACAATGAAGCTCGATTATGCTTCTTCACTCAATGATTTTGAAGTATTAGAGTATGGTCATGTGCTTGCAGTTCTGTTGGTACATGAAGAATATTTTGTTTCCTCAGGAGAATAATAATAGTTTAATTATTTCAGGACGGACGGGAGATTCGAGTTGGCGACTGTGCTCTTTTTCGTGCTATTGATGTTCCTCCTTTCGTTGGATTGATACGTTGGATTGAGAAGCAGGAAGAAAGCAATCCCAAGTTACGTGTAAGTTGGCTATATAGACCTGCTGACGTCAGGCTCAACAAGGGGATACAACTGAACGCTGCCCCAAACGAGGTCTTCTACTCTTTCCACCAAGACGAGACATCTGCTGTTTCACTGCTCCATCCTTGTAAAGTTGCCTTTTTACATAAAGGTGCTGAGCTGTCATCTGGGATTTCTTCATTTGTATGTCGGCGTGTGTATGATATTGACAACAAGTGTTTATGGTGGCTTACCGACAGAGATTATATTAATGTAAGTTCTACAGTTACCTTCGTTTATTCTGTCTATTATATTGTCGGTTAATGTGTGCAACTTTTGTCCAGGAACGGCAGGAAGAAGTAAATCGGCTCCTAGACAGAACGAGGCTAGAAATGCATGGTGCAGTGCGGTCAGGTGGGCACTCACCAAAACAGCCAAATGTTCTGTCAGCTTCCCAGCAATTGAAGGCTTGTTCAGACGGTGCTCAAAATTGTGGCCCATCTAAAGGGAAGAAGAGGGACAGAGGTGAGCAAGGAATTGAGCCAGCTAAGCGAGATAGTGATTGTCCTCCTAAGGTTGATGACGGTGAACCTGGAAATGTTAAGGGGGACAATATGAAGTCTGAAATTGCAGAGATGACAGAAAAGGATGGACTTCCTCATGCTGAAGCTGTCGACAAGCTAGTTCAATTCATGCAACTTGATCAAATTGAGCGGAAAATGGACCTTGCCGGCCGAGTAAGGCTTGCTGATATTATTGCAGCCACAGAAAGTCCTGATTGCCTTAGCAGATTTATGCAACTAAGGGGCCTTCCGGTCTTGAATGATTGGCTTCAAGAAACTCACAAAGGGAAGTCTGGTGAAGGGGGTAGTCCTAAAGAAACTGATAAGCCTACTGAAGAACTTATCCTGGCCCTGCTTCGTGCACTAGCGAAATTGCCTATCAGTCTGATTGCCTTACAAAGCTGCAGTATTGGGAAATCTGTCAATCATCTGCGCAGCTATAAAAATCCGGAGATACAGAGGAAGGCTAGGTATCTTGTTGATAGCTGGAAGAAGCGTGTTGATGCTGAAATGAAGTCGTCTGATGCAAAACCTGTAGTGTCAGGTCAAGCTGTTTCCTGGTCAGGAAAAGTGGGGTTCCCGGAAATTTCTAGTGCTGGAATAGGACGAAGTGGCTCAAGTGAGCCCAGTCCGAAAAGTGCAGGGTTTCATCTTTCTTCACCAAAGGCTTTGAGTGCTACATCTGGTGCTGCTGATGCTGTTGCAAAGTCAAATCCTTTCACATCTGGCTCTTCAAAATTACAACACATGCAACCAGCAAATGCTGCAGCCAACTTAAAGGACTCACCATGCAAATCAGCTGCTGGGACTTGTGGCCCTGATTTTCCTACAGTGAAAGAGGAGAAAAGTTGCAGTTCAAGCCACTCATTGAATAACAGCCAGTCATGCTCTAGTGATCCTGGAAAAACAGTTGGTTCTTTGAAGGAGGATGCACGGAGCTCAACTGCTGTTTCAGCGAGTGCCAGTAAAATTTCTGCACGTGGCCATCGAAGGGCAAACAATGGGCTTCTTGGTTCTGGATTCCAGAAGGAAGCTGCTTTGGGAAGGTCCAGCCAAGGTGATCGTACTTTATTGCAAGAAAGATCATCACAGTCTGGCTTGGCATGTGAGAAAGGAGCGGACACACCTCACATCAACAATCAGAGATTGATTGTTCGGTTTCCAAAACCAAGTTGTAGCCCTGCTAGGAGCACAAGTGGGGGCTCTTGTGAGGAGCCATCAGTTTCAGGGAGTAGAGCTTCATCTCCTGTTCACGCAGATAAGCATGAACAGAATGATCGTAGGGTGAAAATGAAGGTTGAAAATTCTCAGGCTCATTTAGGTTCTGATGCTAATGCTGAGCCTGAGCGAAGCAATGATACTAAAAGAATTGCAGGTTCCGAGGAAGGTGATAAATCACCTTGTGGTATGCTGGATGGTGACTGTAGCAGGACTGCTGAAGAATCTGCTAAGGATACATGTGCATCACGAGTTGCATGCTCGGCAAATATGGATGAAAAAGACGTCTGCTTAGGTGAAACCAGAGTGCGGAACTCGTTCAGCCCTTTGAATGCTTTGATTGAAATCAAATACGCCGAAGGTAGTCATTCCATGCAAGCTGGAGATGATACAGCAATGAATCTTCTTGCTAGTGTTGCTGGAGAAGTATCTAAATCTGAATTGATGTCATCTGCTTCACCGACGAATTCGTCTGCAAATAAACATGGCTATGGAGGCCAGAATATTCAGAAGCTAAAAGTAGAGTGTGATGCAGGCCCATCACAGCACCTGGATCCATCAGATGATGTTGAGAAAGTCATCTCTGAGAAGGAAGACAAAAATGATGAGGAACGACGCTTGAGGAATTCTGGAACTTATTTATCATCCCATGACAAGAAGGGAACATCATCTACTAACCCGCCTCTACCTGGAATAGATTCTAAAGCTGTTGAATCTTCAGTTGATTTACTTGGTGGTGGTGATCAGAAGCCAAATGCCAGACAGCCAACTGATATTAAGATTGATGCAAAGTTCAATATCAGCATTGCTGATGCCGACACGGCATCAGGCAGTCAATGTAGTGTGGTTGCTCCAAATAGAACATTACTCCCCTCTGAGGAATCGTCTTTATGTGGTGCTGATAAACAAGGTCAAGGTTTATTGAAATCATCAGATCAGACACATCTTCATGGTCTACCAGATCGCCTCGAAACCATCAGATCTACTGATAACAGTGGCACTGGCAAATTGGATTCAAAGACTTCATTCTCATCTTTGGCTGTGGATATAAAAAATGCTGATGGTCTAGTGGTTTGCAATAAAGTGCTGAAAGAGCATGAGAAAAAAGAACAACCTGCGTCCACTTCAGCTGATGTTACCAAACCAGATGTATCAGTAGTGCCACTTGGTGCAGCGAATGGGATATCTGTGATTAAAGAATCAAAAGACTGTTCCAGTGAATCAAGTAGTCAAGCAAAACATCGGACTATCATGTCTCAGGATACCGAGCATACTGCAAGGCACAGTTCAAAGAAACCGAGTGATGAAGTGGGTGGGAAAGAGGACATTGTCTCATCAGATGAGGGTTCTTCTATGGCTAACACCAACTCAAATGGTACAGCTAAGCTTGACTTTGATTTGAATGAACTTGGGGACGAGGGGAATCACTCTGAGCCAGCTACCTCTACTGTTGTATGTTCTTCTGCAATTCATTTACCTGGTCTTTCTCCATTCGTCTCACCTATTTTAAGTGGTCTGCCGGCCCAAATAACAGTTGCTGCTCCAGCTAAAGGACCTTTTGTCCCTCCCGAGAACCTACTAAGAGTGAAGCCTGAGGCTGGGTGGAAAGGTGCAGCAGCTACAAGTGCATTTCGTCCTGCGGAGCCACGGAAGACTTTAGGGATGTTTCTAACTACACCTGGTAGTGCAGTGTCTGATGCTGCCGGGAGGCAATCTCGCCAAGCATTTGACATTGATCTAAATGTAGCAGATGACCAAGTTCTAGAGGAAGATATCTCACAGAGTTCTGCCCGGACAATTGGTTCTGAATCTGACAACCCTAGAAGTCGCAGTGGCCCTGTACGAAGTGCTGGCTTTGAACTTGACTTGAATATGGCCGGCGAAGTTGCAGAGAATAACCAATTTATCTCAAATGCTTCACACAGAGTTGAAGTCACATTGTTGCCATCAAGACCGTTACCAGAAGGTTTACCTAATACTGATACAAGTAGCTCGAGGAACTTCTTTGATCTCAATAACGGACCAAGCCTTGATGAAGCCAGTACAGAATCTGCACAAAGGACCCTGTCATCTAAAGGTGCTAGCAGCATACCATTCCTACCTCAAGTTGCTGGCCTTAGAATGAACAATACTGAAATTAGTAACATGTCACCATGGTATGCTTCTGCCAACCCAGGTGGTCCCGTAGCTATGCAGTCGTTTTTTCCTCCTAGAGAACAGTCTTACCCAATTGAAACAGCACCTGGAACCCAGAGGATCATTGCACCTACTGCAGACGGCGGCCAATTTGGAAGTGGTTCAGGCAGGCCTCCAGTTATTTCCACATCGCCAGCCATGGTCTTCCACCCTCCTGCATATCAATATGCAGGATTTCCTTTTGCTCCCGGTGTTCACCTTCAGTCAGCAGGGTTTCCAATTGGATCGGTGCCATATGGCAGTTCTGCACCAGCAGGAGTTACATATTTTCCAACCATTGCTCCATCATTTGCTGGGTCAACAGGCGCTTTACCTGCCCAGCATGCAAGGCAGTATGCAATAAACCTTCCTGAAGGTAGCAGCAGTGATGGACATGACAGTAACTGGAAATGGAGAAGACAAGGGCTTGATCTTAATTCTGGCCCTGGAAGTATAGATATAGAAGGGAAAGACGAGCGAGTACCTCTATCGCTTAGGCAAAATTTGATCACACCGCCACAAGCGTTTGTGGAGGAGCAAGCAAGAATGTTACAAATGGCGGGTGTAGGAATAAAGAGGAAGGAACCCGAGGGCAGTTGGGATGCTGAAAGAGCATCATCATACAAACAACTATCATGGCAATAAGAACTTCAAGGAGTTCTCCTTGCAGCGACTTCAGAGTCTGGTGAGCTTGTATGTACCACAGTTCTGACTTCTAGTCAAATTCAGTCTCTCTCGCAGCTCCTTTTTCTTTTCTTGTTAAGCTGATTAATTAATGGTGCTTTTATTTGCAGGGGCGACTGAATGGGGTGTTGTATTGCACCCGTTTGGGCGTGGTGAGATATACAAGTCACATGGATTCATCTCCTTGATGATTTGAATTGCGAGAGGAACAAACCTTTGCTGTAATTGCTGTAAATGTTAGTCATATCCATACTTACCTGGAACAGTTTTGCTCAGCTTCAGCAGTTGCCTTGTTAGAGTTTCTGTACCTGCCAGGCTTGCTTCTATTTTACCCAGGAGGGTATGGCATTGGAGATGGAACGGTGATTTGTCCTCGGCATCTTCAAGCATCTGAAACCGCTGTAATTAGTTTCGGTCTGGTTGTTTTATGTTTTTTTTCTGATAAAGTGTTTTCACATTGCTGAGGACATCAGCAGTTTAACATATGGTTTAGATGTGACATGTATTCCTGCTGGGAAGCGTTATAACCGTAGATGAGGAAGAAATAATTTGCCTTGATTGACGTTGTCTTCTGCATCAAGCTTGCCTGTTGGTTTCCGTGTGCTTTCAGCCTTGCAAATTTTCATATGTGCTGTGTTATTCCAGGTATAGTTTCATAATTCGTTGATTGTTCTTGCCTCATCTGGTCGTTGTTTGGGGTAAGTTTGCACGGTGCATGTTGTGGGTATGCCTCTTGATGTGTCCATGAATTTGCAGCTATCACTGTGTTAATCAAGATAAAATTTACTTCTGGGTGACAATGTGTGAAATTTTGAAGCCCGCACTTGAGATCTTGTAGTAGAATGTAAGATTATGTAAGATTAGAAATTGAATTATTGCATTTATAGAATTTACAATAATGCGATGGGAGAATGACGTGAATTCTAAATTTTTAACCCTTGAAATATCTCTACTCTCTACTTACTCTTATAAAAGAACCAGTTGGTGATGTTGGTGTGTCTTTCATCCATTCTTTCTGACCATCCGATCTGCATACAAAGCATGTGAGACTTATGACATTTTTGGAAAATGACAGCCACTCTGCTCTACATTTAGATTCTAAAAAAAAACCTCCACTCTACATTTGTAGGAAACCCTTTAGTCTCTCTGGGCCATCACTAGCTCATCCATACATATACTTTGAGGAAAACCTAACATGTTTTTGGTGATATACATATATATCAAAAATAGGGTGATTTTCTTTTAAGTTTGTGAACACGTATTGATCTATTTTGGATCTGTTGCAATGCATGTGCACTGTGCTAGCACTAGAAGTAGGTGCGACCAACGTTGCATACGGGGAGGCGGTAAAATGAAACCCTTGGAATGTGGGCTCTTTATAATCGGGCTTGGCAAATTTGGCCCCTCAAATATTCATGGACGCATTGGTAAGTGTCCGGACGTATCCGTTTTAAGCCCTCATTTATGCATACATGCAGTCATGTTCCTCATTTTGTCTTTAAATTGTCCGATCACCATCATATGACGCGTGAGCGAGCCTTCACATTTGTCCCATAATTGGCTGGATACGAGGATTTACGAACAACTTGAACATATGGTATGAAGGGACCATGCTCTAATGTAGCTAGGACTGCATGAAAAATAACAAATCCTTCTGCCCAAACCTTAATCTACTTTCCTTTAGTTTTCTCTTTTTTACTTCCTCTCTTCTTTCCTTATAGGTTTCCGTTAGGTTTAATCTTTGGCCAACTTGCTTAGGATCCTCTAAAAATTTTTATTAGGGCAGCTTCAATGCCAACTCTTAAACCGCCCACATCTGTTCGGACCGTGCTATTCGGACCGCGGAAACCATTCAACATGGTCCAGATGTACTTTCCCCTGCAAATCAGAGACAAATGCGGTGGGCTTTGCGGGAGTCCAGACAACTGCCACGCCCGCTTCTGACTGCCCTGTCCCACCCAAACCCGCTCCTTCCTCCCGCCCGACACCAGCCGCCGGCATTTATGCCGCTGTAGAGTGCGCTGCTCCACATTGAAGATGGCTCGGGCAAACGCGACCTCTTACTGCATTTGCCATTGAAGCGGTGCGCCGGTTGTCGTGGTCCTAAAACTGACAGTAGAATAGGGGGGTAGGAATGTAGAGGCAAGATCCTAGCTATGGAGGAGTTGTACACACGAGTTTACGAGTTCAGGCCCTTCTCGGAGGAAGTAACAGCCCTACGTCTCGGAGCCCTGAGACGGTCGACTGAATATATGTGTGTGAATTATAGAAAGTGCGAACCCCTGCCCCAGAGGAGGGGGGTGGCTTATATAGAGTGCGCCAGGACCCCAGCTCCCCTTCGTTACACAGGGTTCAATGTTCATAAAGGAGGGGCGTTACTGATAACGTCTGCAGTAAAGTGTTATAAATGCCCATAAAGCTATGGTTTAAGTCTTGACCATTGCAGAGTGGAGAGTTTCTCATCTTCTGGTGGTCGAGTGTCTTCAAGGTGGTCGAGTGTCTTTAAGGAAGTCGAGTGACCACATCTTCATGGTCGAGTGGATGATGTTTTCTCTTCGACTGCTTCTGGTTCTTTGCAGAGATGTCTTTGGGGAGGGTATGTTGGACAGATCCATGACCCTACCCTAGGTACATAGCTTCATTATTAGCCCCCGAATGGATCAGGGTTTGAGTGGGGAAAGAGTTGGGAACACTTCCGACCCATTCTTTGTGCTACGAGTATATCTCATTCTGGAACAATGAGTTGAGGTGAGGACGTCGACTCCTTTCTCAGTCGCCTTGGTCCATTCTTGGTTTTTGTCGAGTGAATTTTCATGGTAGGATTCCGAATGATGATGTAGAGGATGTTTGTCTTCAGTCTGACAGGTTGTTCTGCTCTCCGCGGATCTCACGGGATTCGAATTTTGGGAAATGCGCCAGACGGGCGGAACCAAGGTTATCAGGACGGATTAGGCAAGTCTCCTCGATCCCCGCGCCACCTTTTTCGCCACGTATTGCGCACACGACTGTTGCGGGATTTGTTTAGAACGCCTGGGTCCACCAGTCAGTCACTCGGATGATGACCTTATAAAAGGCCTCGGACCAGGCCTCTGCCCTGTGCGCTCCCATTCTCTCTTCTTCTTCTCTCAACCTCTCCGCCACGCTCGCTTCCGCCCTCGTCGCCGGACCTTTACTCGAGCTCGACCCGCCGCCATGGGGAAGGAGAGGATGGTGGCGCTGGAACGCGCGAAGAAGGCGACAGCGAAGGCGAAGGGCAAGCGGACCAGCCGGGGCGGATCCTCGTCGAGATCTGGCCTGCCGGCGGGCTGGATCCAGGGCAACTGGATCCGCTCGACAATCACCCAGGACGACCTCGACGACCTGGTGGAGGGGGGACTGATCCCCCACAAGTCAGCACGGCTCCAGAGGAATGAAACCGAGCCGCAGCCGAGGGAGGGTGAGTGTGTTCTCCTCGCCACCCACGTAGATCGCGGATTCTCACTGCCTCCCCATCCTTTCTTCCGGGGTTTTTTGAACTTCTTTGGGGCTCAACTACACCATTTCACCCCAAACACCATAGTCTATCTGGCCGCTTTTGTGTTGATGTGCGAAAACTTCTTGGGTTGTCGACCGCACCGGGCCTTTTCAAACACATCTTCACCTGCCGATCCCAGTCGGTCAAAAAGGCCAAGTCGAGTGACGAGAAGACACAAGTGATCCAGATGTGCGGGGGTCTGGGGATCCAGATGAGGAGCAAGAGTACTTTCCCAGCCATGATTATTCCCGACTCGGTCCGGGGCTGGCAGTCGACTTGGTTCTACTGCAAGGATCAGCCGACCCCGGGCCAGTCGACTGGACTTCCTCCTTTTTCTTTGGCTCGAGTGGAGAAGCCCGCCCCCTGAAGGTAGTTCCAGAAGAGAAGGCGCATGTCAAGGTGCTGGTCGAGCGGGTCGTCCAGCTTGTCTGCGACGGGGTGACCGGGATGGACCTGCTGGAGGTCTTTCTCGGTCGACGCATCCAACCTCTTCAGGCGCGCGATCATCTGATGTGGATGTACTCTGGGCTCGAGGATTCCACTCGGATCCACCCGGAGGACGTCAGCGAGGACACCTTGGAGAAGTGGTTGATGGGGATCACCAGCAACGAAGACAACCCCCGGGGGTCTAGGAGGGTGATTCCATTCGACAACTCGCACCAGCCGGAGCAGGTATAATTCTGTCTTGTCAAGTATCTTTTCGATTCACCGAGTGACATCTTGTTTATGGTCGATTGAATTTCCTTTGATCGTTGTCCTTTCAGGCCCTCATCGACATGTACTCAATGCCCAACGGAGTGCAGGATCAAGAGGTTGAGGAAGAAGGGAGTGGTGGCGAGAGCGGCGAGGAGCATTTGGAGGCCAAGGAAGACGAGAGAGCAACGAATCGACTGGTGACGAAGAAATCGACTCGCCTCCTCGCAGGGAGAGGAGATCCAAACAAGCCCACGACCCGGTGAGTGCTCCGGACTTAGTGGCCGCGCCGACTGGTCAATCTTCGAAGTGTCCTAGGATGTCTTCCCCGACGCCGACTGAAAAGGCTCCAAAGCAGTCCAAAGTTGCGCCGCCTCCAGCGCCGAAAGCGCCGAAAGCCACCTCCTCCAAGCCGCCAAAAGCTTTGCCCAGGATCAAAGTGACCGTTCCTACTATCTCCGGGTAACCATCTGACTTGTCCTTCTCGACGACTCAATTAACCGGACGTAATCGATTGAATGTGGGTCTTCGCAGTGCTGCTACGTCAGGAACCTCTTCTCTCCAATATCGGGACGAGGAAATGGAAGATGCAGTAACCTCCAACCCAGGTATAATCTCTTGCGATTTGATTCTTTGGTCGATTGCGTTCGAGTGGCTCACTTGGGGTCGAATGATCTGCCTTGCAGCTCCACCCAACGTCATCGATCTTCCAGATGACGATGAAAATGTGGCTCTTAAGCCCAGGAAAAGCAAGAAGGTAACCGCCGGTAGAATGTCTCGGCAAGAAACCACTACGACACCTCCCGTCCATCAACTTGAAGACGCGGGCAGGGCTTCTGTGACCTTCGTCGCACCTTTGTCGAGTGGGCCTCCCGCACCGTCGACTGCACATGTGATTCCTTCAGCTATCCAACTCCACGCCACGGAGCTCCAAGCCACCGCACATGGGTCGTCTGCCCACTTCTTCACTAGCTACCCCGTCCCGGACAACCAGTCGGAAGCGGCTGCGGAAGCCATCCGACAAGCTGACATGATGATGGAGCGGGTGAAGACAGTGCATGAGAACAGCCAGTCTGCCTACGACGCCAGCGCTGCTATTCGGGCCAATGTCCAGGTGAGTAAACTTGCTGGCTGTTTTTGCTCTATGAGGAAATGTTACTCGAAAAATCTTCGTCTACACAATCTCCTGTTGTTTGCGTCGAATTAGAGCACCCACTGGGTGTTTTGTTGATTTTGGTAGTTTCGCTCTTCTACTCAATCTGGGCGAGTGGAATCAGAACCGGTGGGGGCACGATAAGTGCACCCACTGGGTGTAGTCCCCGAGACCGCGGTCGACTGCTGGCAGTCGACTGGGGTCTGAGTTCTTCTTTCCTTGCTTTTTTACTCCTTACACTCGACTCAGGCGGACCGGTCGAGTAGTTTCGTTCTTCCACTCGGTCTCAGCGAGTGGGATCTGAACCGGTGGGGGCACGCCAAGTGCACCCACTGGGTGTAGTCCCCGAGACCGCAGTCGACTGGGGTCTGAGCAGTTTTTTTTGAGTTGAGTCTTAGTCAGCGGGGGCACGCCAAGTGCATCCGCTGGGTGTAGCCCCTGAGACCGCAGTCGATTGTGTGCAGTCGGCTGAGGTCTAAGCGAACCTCTTTAGGCTTTATTCACTCGGAAGTAAACAACCTTTGGTCTTATCAACTGATCCGTCTTTTGCCTTCTGCAGAAGTCTTGCACTCTTATTTCTAAGTTTGCTGAACTTGAGGAGAAGCAGAGGCAACTCAACCTCGACTTGGAATTAGCCCAGCAGAACCTGAAGAAAGCTCAAGATGAAGCCGTTGGTATGGAAGGTAACTGACTGTCGACTGACTTTCAATACATTTCTTTGATCTCTTCTTTGATTCGATCGCTTCTTTTGCAGAGAAAATGAAGTTGGCTCTGGAGAAGAAGGACTCGGACCTCGCCACCGTGCAAAAAGCAGTTCAAGACAAAACTGCTCTCGCAGACCAGAAGCTTGCTTCAATCGGGACGCTGGAAGAAGAGGTGACCAAACTGAAATCTTATCTTAATGAAGCTAACCGCGAAGTGACTAGTCTGAAGAAGGACAAGGTCGCCCTGAATGAAAAGCTGGAGTCTGCGATCCGCAAGAGGAATGACACGGAAGCTTATCTGGGGACTCTTGCCAAGAAGCTTTATCTCACGCTGGAAGGTATTTCTTTTAATCCGACTGTGTTGATGCTTGCGATCGGATCTTGCTTGGTCGATTGACTATTTTTTGCTGCAGAATTCTGTCAAGACTTCGACGAGGAAACTGGAAGGGTCGAGACGGGTCTGGACCCTATCGCTTCTCCAGTCTGCGACGAAACTAGAATGAACGTGCTCCGACTGGAGTCTCGTATCGCGAGCGCCATAAGCTACCTCGCGCGCCTGAAGGAGGTAGTCTCCCAAATCGACTCATCGCTTTGGCCGGGGGCAACGCTTCACAACGACTTGGAATCCTTGATGACTCGACTGAACGAGATCCCTGACCGAGTGCAAGAATGGAAGAAATCCTCCACCCGGTGTGGTGCTGATGTGGCGCTGTCCTTGGTGCGAGTCCATTGCAAGGAAGCTCGTGAAGACAAGCTGGCTGTGATCAAAGTTGCTAACACCAAAAAGCATGACTTCCAGTCCTTCATGGAGACTTTCATTGCTGCCGCCACTTGGATCGCTGATGGGATCGACCTGGACTCATTTGTGGCGCCTGCCAGCCCTCCTCCGGCCGAGTGAACAAACTTATGAAACTTGAATCTGCTTTAAATTTGTCTCGGAATGCCGAGTGACTGCTGTAACTGTTGAACTCCTTCGGGCTTGATGCCCTAGCACTTTTGATTTGCTGCTTGGAACTTTTAGGATTTATCTGAATTTGGTTTATCTCCGAATGTGCTTGCGTTTGCCTTCGAATGGACTTTGCTCACTGCTTGGAATAGTCTTTGTGCTGGAGACGCAGCTCTGAGGGGGCAGCTCCAGTCGACCCGCGCTTCGTCGTCCTCGCGGATAGGGATGGAGCGGACGTTGTATTTGCGTCGTAGCTCCGAAGGAGAAGGTTGCAGTCGACCTGCACCTCATCATCCTTGTGGATGGGGATGGAGCGGACGTTGTATTTGTGCCGTAGCTCCGAAGGAGAAGGTTACAGTCGACCTGCACCTCATCGTCCTTGAGGATAGGGATGGAGCGGACGTTGTACTTGTGCCACAGCTCTGAAGGAGAAGGTTGCAGTCGACCTGCACCTCCTCATCCTTGCGGATAAGGATGGAGCGGACGTTGTACTTGTGCCGCAGCTCCGGAGGAGAAGGTTGCAGTCCACCTGCACATCGTCATCTTTGCGGATAGGGATGGAGCGGACGTTGTACTTGTGCCGCAGCTCCGAAGAAGAAGGTTGCAGCCGACCTGCACGTCGTCATCCTTGCGGATAGGGATATGTTTCAAACTTAGGCGAGTACTGGACTGCAGCTAAGTCTCCTAGCGAGAGAACTTAGGCGAGTGCTGGACTGCAGCTAAGCCCCCGAGTGGGAGGGTTGCTCTCCACTTGGTAGGATTTTTTCAAACCTAGGCGAGTACTGTACTGCAGCTAAATCTCCTAGTGGGAGAACCTAGGCGAGTGCTGGACTGCAGCTAAGCCCCCGAGTGGGAGGGTTGCTCTCCACTCGGTAGGATTTCTTCAAACTTAGGTGAGTACTGGACTGCA